>NC_042963.1:43384894-43755784 GCF_901001165.1 Salmo trutta
TCCCGAAGGAAATTGCAGAACGGCGTAAAGTTCTGTATCCAATTTTCAAAGAAAATAGATTAAAAGGGAAACGAGTAGCTCTCGTCGTCGATAAACTATATATTGATAACCATTTGTTCAGAGACACAAAGACTACTCCATGGTTATTTTAAAAATTACAAAGTTCTCATAGACGAGGAAAATAATGAAACACAATTTTATCCCGGTTATGGATTGTAACAATACAATAAAAAATATAGCTTTTCTATATATATCTTCAAATATAACTAATTGGAACACAAAAACAAAAATTCAACATGGTGAAGATAAAAATTCAGTAAGCAGTCTGTGTGGATGGTGTGGTGTGTGTTTATTTTTTATTTTATTTGTTATGTTTGGGAAAGTGTGGCGTTGAGCGAGAAAGGCAATGGTTGCACATCCCAGAACCAATGTATTGCTGTGAGCGGGGGTGTGAGAGAGCTTTCAGTGTTGTTCAGATGATGGATATACTTTTTATAATAAATTATACGTCTTATTTATTTATTTATTTATTGTCCTATCATGGTGGAACAGTTTTAAAATAAATTATACATTTAATTTATTTATTGTCCTATCATGGGGAACTAAATTCTTAAAATAAATTACGTCTAATTTATTTATTGGCAAACTTCAGACGGGCATGTATATGTATTCTTGAGCAGGGGGACCTTGCGGGTGCTGCAGAATTTCAGTCCTTCACGGCGTAGTGTGTCACCAATTGTTTTCTTGGTGACTATGGTCCCAGCTACCGTAAGATCATTGACAAGATCCTCCCGTGTAGTTCTGGGCTGATTCCTCACCGTTCTCATGATCATTGCAACTCCACGAGGTGAGATCTTGCATGGAGCCCCAGGCTGAGGGAGATTGACAGTTATTTTGTGTTTCTTCCATTTGAGAATAATCGCACCAACTGTTGTCACCTTCTCACCAAGCTGCTTGGTGATGGTCTTGTAGCCCATTCCAGCCTTGTGTAGGTCTACAATCTTGTCCCTGACATCCTTGGAGAGCTCTTTGGTCTTGGCCATGGTGGAGAGTTTGGAATCTGATTGATTGATTGCTTCTGTGGACAGGTGTCTTTTATACAGGAAACAAGCTGAGATTAGGAGCACTCCCTTTAAGAGTGTGCTCCTAATCTCAGCTCGGTACCTGTATAAAAGACACCTGGGAGCCAGAAATCTTTCTGATTGAGAGGGGGTCAAATACTTATTTCCCTCATTAAAATGCAAATCAATTTATAACATTTTTGACATGCGTTTTTCTGGATTTTTTGTTGTTATTCTGTCTCTCACTGTTCAAATAAACATACCATTAAAATTATAGACTGATTATTTCTTTGTCAGTGGGAAAATGTACAAAATCAGCAGGGGATCAAATACTTTTTTCCCTCACTGTACTTCTGTTCTGTAAATGGCACTGTGTGCTCTTTTCGAAGGATGGATCTCAGTCTTTTCAGGGCTATGGGATACGGGGGGTCGGGGCTGGTCTCAACCCAACTTGGGATGAGGAGGGCTTTTAGAGGGTGGAATAGTGGGGACCAATTGGAGGTTTACTTAGTAGCAATGCAAATATCATGGTACAGCTATATAGACACTCAATCATCATGTTACTTTTTAATGGTACGTTTACAAACATATATTTTGATAAGTAGAATTGAAAATTGTGTCTCATTATGGTAAGTGGTGAAATAAGTGTAGCCAGTTACAATTGTAATGGCCTAGCAGATAATAAGAAAAGGCGATCAGTATTTACCTGGCGAAAAGAGAAGGAATCTAATATCTATTGTTTACAGGAAACCCATTCAACAATTGTAGATGAGGTTTTGTGGAAAAAGGACTTGGGGGGTGAAATATATTTCTCCCATGGGCAAAGAAATTCAAAAGGGGTGATGGTTTTAATTTACAGTAATTTCTATCCAAATGTGTAAATTGTCCAAACAGATCATCAAGGTAGATGGATTATTTAAAATATTTTATTGGACTAAACATATATGGTTTATTAACCTATACGTTCCAAATAATGATGATCCAAGTTTCTTTAAAAATATATATAAGAATTTATCAACTCTACAAGCAACACAAGACTTTATTATTGTGGTGGGAGATTTTAATACGGTCTTAAATACCTCTATGGACCGGAAAGGAAATCACACTACAAACTATCACCCTCAGGCACTTAAGGAAATCATGAATGTCATGGATATATTGGAATTTGTGGATATATGGAGACTTAAATACCCTGATCTATTGAGATATACATGGAGGAGGCTTAATCAAACTAGTCATCTTGACTACTTTCTTATGCCATTGTCTCTGCACCAAAAGTTTAAAAAGTGTTGATAGGGGACAGAATGCGGTCGGATCATCACATAATTGGCATATATATTACTCTTACAGAATTTCCACAGGGGCGAGGATATTGGACATTTAATCAAAGTCTACTAGATGATAAATTGTTTAGAACTAGGACAGAAGAATTTATAACTGACTTTTTCAGACATAACATAGGTACAGCAGATCCCCTTATTTTATGGCACACATTTAAGTGTGCCTTTAGAGGCCATGCAATTCAGTACTCATCTATAAAACAAAAGCAATTTAGATCAAAAGAGTCCATATGTCACGACTTCCACCGAAGGTGGCTCCTCTCCCTGTTCGGGCGGTGCTCGGCGGTCGTCGTCGCCGGCCTACTAGCTGCCACCGATCCCATTTTCTTTTTCGTTTGTGTCTGTCTGTTTTTTCACACCTGTGTTCAGTTAAGTTGATTTCGGTGGGTTTATATACACCCCGTTGCATGCTAGGCTTTGTGCGGGATTATCTGTGTGTATTGCATGTTAGGGGTGCGTGCCTGCACCACAGGGTTTCAATTTATTTTCGGTAAATGTTACCGTGTGCTTTCGAGACTTTGTTTTTGGAGTCGAGGTTTCTCCTCCGTGTGTGCGGTTTATTCCCTGTGGGTGGCGACTATGTTTGTGCGTGTTTTTCCCACTTGTTTGTATTGTGAGTTCGGGACCACCTTATTAAACGTTGTGTGCCACTGGAACTTCTTGCTCTCCTGTTCCTGATTCCTACACCCCCCTCCTGCTAGGAGGCATTGTTACACCATAGTAATAAAGGAAATTGAAGGACTAACAGTACAGTTAGATAGCAATAAAAAACTGTACCATAGAGGCACAGAATAAGTTAGAGGAAAAACAAAAAGAAATGGAGGAACTTATTCAAGAAAGATCCAGTGTAATATTATAACATTTGGGGAAAAATGCACCAAATTCTTTTTCAATCTTCAATATAGAAATGCTACCAAAATGTTTTTATTATAACTTGTTACAAATGATGGAGTCACGCATGACTCACCGAATTATATTTTGAAAGTGGAAGTAAAGTACTTTAAGAATATGTTTTCGTTTCAGTCTCCTCCATCTCCACTAACTGAAACTAATTGTATGGATTTCTTTCCTAATAATATTGTAAAATTAACATCTGTACAGAAAGATTCATGGCATACCAGGGGAAGTATACAAAACTTTTTTTGATATACTCAGAAGACCATTATTAGCATGTTTTAACCACTCCTATATAAATGGTAGATTATCAGACACGGAACAAGAAGGTCTGATATCATTATTACTGAAACAGGACCCAAAAGGTATATTTAAAGATCCAGTCCATTTAAAAAATTGGAGAGCTCTTACACTTCAGTGTTGTGATGCAAAAATCCTAGCAAAATGCTTGGTGCATAGAATTAAAAAAGTATTGTCAGATATTATTCATCCTAATCAGACAGGTTTTTTACATGGATGATACATTGAAGATAATATAAGACAAGTACTGGAAACAATGGAATACTATGAAATAGCGGAGACACCAGGCCTGGTTTTCATAGCTAATTTTGAAAAGGCTTTTGATAAAGTACGACTGGAGTTTATATATAAATGCCCAGAATATTTTAATTTTGGGGAATCCCTTATAAAATGGATAAAAATTATGTATAGTAACCCTAAGTGTAAAATAGTAAATAATGGCTACATCTCAGAAAGTTTTAAACTATCTAGAGGAGTAAAACAAGGTTGTCCACTATCGGCATATCTATTTATTATTGCCATCAAAATGTTAGCTGTTAAAATTATATCAAACAATAATATTATTAAGGGATTTGAAATCTGTGGCTAAAAACTAAGGTGTCATTGTATGCTGATGATTCATGTTTTCTTTTAAAACCACAATTAGAATCTCTCCACGACCTCAGAGGATCTAGATACTTTTGCTATCCTCTCTGGATTAAAACCGAATTATGATATTACGTATTGGATCACAAAAAAATGCTAATTTACATTACCATGTAGTTTACAAATTAAATGGTCTGACTGTCAAAGTTGTCGTAGGGTAGAGTGGACCAAAACGCAGCAGGAATATGTGCACTCATCTTCTTTTTATTGAGGACAAAGAAGGTAAACCGAAACAAACACGTACACAAAAACACACCGACGAATAACGGACCAGTAAGGCACAAAGCTATACACAGCACAATCTCCCACAAAAAAAACCCCAAGAAAACAAACTCCTACTTATAGGACCTTCAATCAAAAGCAACGATAACCAGCTGCTTCCAATTGAAGGTCCAACCCCAATAAACTAAACATAGAAATAGACTAGACTAGACAGAACATAGAAATACACTAACATAGAACAGTGCCCAAAAACCCCGGAATACATAAATCAAACACCCCTCTACATAGACACACACCCCGAACCACATAAACCAAATAACCCCTGCCACGTCCTGACCAAACTACAATAACAAATAACCCCTATACTGGTCAGGATGTGACACTGACAGAGATGTGGACATACTTGGTATACAAATCCCAAAGAAAGAAATGATCTCACTCCAATACATTTTTATAGAAAGTTAGCAAAAACTAATAAGATCTTGCTACCATGGAAAGGAAAATACCTGTCTATTTGTGGAAAAATCACCCTGATTAACTCTTTAGTCATATCACAGTTTACCTATTTGCTTATGAGTATGCCTACAACTAGTGACCTGCTTTTTAAATTATATGAACAAAAAATGTTCAATTTTATTTGGAATGGCAAGCCAGACAAAATTAAAAGGGCCTATTTATATAATGAATATGAATTCAGAGGGCAGAAATGATTAAATATTAAAGCATTAGACCTCTCACTAAAGGCATCAGTCATACAAAAGTTATACTTAAATCCAAACTGGTTCTCTAGTAAATTGGTAAGAATTTCTCATCCTATGTTCAAGAAGGGCCTTTT
The DNA here is from genome assembly GCF_901001165.1 of Salmo trutta. Taxonomy (NCBI): domain Eukaryota; kingdom Metazoa; phylum Chordata; class Actinopteri; order Salmoniformes; family Salmonidae; genus Salmo; species Salmo trutta. Next base: position 43,390,192 of record NC_042963.1, read on the forward strand.
TCCCTTTATTCAGATTACACCTACTCACTTTCGGTTGTTTGAAAAGGAAATAATCTACAAAATATCGTTGTTTTTTAAACAAGCCTTAGAAAGTTGGTTGCAATTTCAGTTTTAATCCACCTGAAAAGACAGAACGAAGAATACAACAAATATTGTGGTTAAACTCAAGTATACTAATTGATTAAAAAAAAACGGATTCTTCGAAGATATTTTTAAAAAGGGATAATTTTTGTGAATGATATTTTAAATAGGACTGGTGGAGTTATGTCACACATACAGCTAACACAGACATATGGAAATGTCTGCTCTATCCACAATTACAACCAATTAATTGCAGCATTACTACAGAAATGGAAGATGCAAGTAGAAGGGGAAAAAAGTAAGGAACTTGTATGTCGGCCCTGTATTAAAGAACATAAATGGTTAAAGAAAAGTGTGATAAATAAAAACATACACCAATTTCATTTAAGGAACAAAAAACTGACAGCTGTGCCATATAAATTGCAAAATAGTTGGGAAGAGATTTTCGATGTACCCATTCCATGGCACATGGTTTATGAATTGATACGCAAAACAACGCCGGATTCAAAACTCACATTTTTCAATTTAAATTACTATGCAAAATTCTTGCAACCAATAGAATGTTATATATATGGGGGATACAATCTTCCCACCTCTGCAGATTCTGCTGTGAGGAGGCAGAGTCATTAGATCATTTATTTTGGTATTGTCCATATATAGCTCGTTTTTGGTCACAGGTCCAGGACTGGCTGAAGAATTGCAACATTTTCCTAGAACTAATGCTGCAGATAGCAATACTGGGTGATTTGAAAAGCCATAGTCAATCAATCAATAATATAATAATTATTTTAGCAAAAATGTTTCTTTTTCATTTACAATCTGTAGAAGCTATGAGAATAGAAAGGTTCAATACATTTGTGAAGCATCACTGCACAGTTGAAAAATAAATGGCAAATAGAAATCCAAAATGGATGATGTTGAGAGATAGATGGGAGGGGTTGAATGGAGCTGAAGGGTGGGACTAATAGCAAGATAACCACTGTAAAACATACGGGGTCTGTAAAATGTATATAGGTTCAGAACTTGTTTCAGATATGTTTTATCTATAATTGCTCTTCATTATTTACCTTCATGTGACAAGGATTAAAAAGGATTTGCCAGTAGATTGTCAACTTGATTCATGATGATGACTGCTAGCTAAGATTTTGAAAGTATGATGTTGACATGATCAGTCCAATCAAAGCTACTGTAGAGATAACGTGATTTGATGTCATTTTATCTATGGCCAATGACCTTGAGCCTTCTTGGATGGGCACTTCTAATGTAACTCTATGGCAGCACCCACGTGGCTTGAATTTTCGAGCTCTACCCTTAGATTTGGCGGTGAAGTAGTGTCCCCATGAGGGACAGAATACTGAGCCAATCACGGTGCAACTGGAGTACATTACCAACCCCTACACTTTGTATTTTCCGCTGGCTGCCCCACCACCACAGAAAGTACTGAGCTAGGCTGAAACAACTGCATTTTGGAGCTACCTTACACAAGAAAGCAAAAAAGAGACCATGTTTGTATGCGGCTTTATTAACTCAATTATTATTATTTTTTACATTGATTGCAAACTGTTATGTGGCACGTATTCATGCCAAAATAACATGAAAAACAGGCAACCCCCCAAAAACTTTTATTTATTTATTTTAGCAAAAAATGTGGGGGTCGCCACTGTTCCTACCCTGCCGGTGACCGATGTCATTCTTCTGTGAGCTGCTCCATGCCAAAACCATTTGTGAGCTGCACACTCTTGCTGCCTGCAGATGATATTCCGCTAGAACTAGCGGATTAAATGACGATAGATAAATGTCTGGTTCTTTTTTTCCTGACACCGTAGGCTCATGTACTTTGACGTAAAGCGGTCAAATTAGCGCTCTATTTTCATTTTTGACCTTTAATCCCAGAAAAATGGCCTTAACTCAAAAAGCGTTGAGGCCTCGACTCCATCTTGTTCGGGGCCAACTGCCCATTATGCCAAACCAATGCTCACCAAGTTTCGTCTTCGAAGTCTTTTCCGTTTAGGAGAAAAGGCCACGTCGTGATTGGTGATGTTTGTTACATTTGCAATATGATTCCATTCGCCCTCCTGTGGTATAATCCGGGACAGGTGAGAAATGACCAAGATCCGGCCCCGGTGCACGGCCCAACACCGTCCGCGAATTTTATAAACGTTTGCGGACGTCTAGTAAGGGACCGTACATTTGCAATATGGACTTTCTCATTATTCATACAGCAAATGCCAAAATGTTTCCTTCATGTATGGAGGTAACCCCCGGACCCTGTTGGTACTCGGTTCTTCTCCTAACTCTGTGTGTAATCAGCAATGCTCATATGTTGTACATACCTTCTTGCAGTGGATAACGTGGACCCAAATGACTCTCTCAGCTTTTCTAATGGCAAAGGCAGTGGTTTAAACAGATCAATTATCTTATCACTTTCCCAACGCGGACAACTGGATTCATTATTTATTTCATGCCCTGCCTCCAGTCCACTTACCGATATCTGAACGAGAAAGCCTCATCGAAATTGCAACAAGCGGTTCTGTGAAAATATAATCAGAAACCACTGCCCGATTTCTGGATTATGCTGCGCTCAGAGTGTCCTGCCTTGGCAAATTGCACTATTAAGACACTGATACCCTTTGCAACTACCTACCTATGTGAGAGTGGCTTCTCGGCCCTCACTAGCATGAAAATATAGGCACAGACTGTGTGGAAAATGATTTAAGACTGAGACGCTTTCCAATACATCCCAACATTGCAGAGTTATGTGCATCCTTTCAAGCACACCCTTCTCAATAACCTGTGGTGCGTTATTCACAATTTTCGATGAACAAATAAGGTTTTATATGTAAGATGGTTAAATAAAGAGCAAAATTATTGATTATTATATTATTATTTGTGCCCTGGTCCTATAAGAGCTATTTGTCACAACCCAGCTCGTGGGAAATGACAATCTCACACTCATTCTAAATCAAATCAAATCAAATTTATTTGTCACGTACACATGGTTAGTAGGTGTTAATGCAAGTGTAGCGAAATGCTTGTGCTTCTAGTTCCGACCATGCAGTAATATCTAACAAGTAATCTACCAATTCCAATTCTTATGTTTAATGCATGTATCGTATCACCAACCCTTTCTGAGTCACGATCACTTTCTGAGTCAAAATGCATGCCGAGATCTACCGCTCTGATTGACCAATTAAAAACAGTACTGTAGCAATGAGGTTTGTGCAGTAAACTATAGCCCCAATACATTATCACCGCTTACATGCTTTGCTTGAATTTATCTGCCAATGCATTGTTGTTTGGGACATTTTATAAAATTATATTTCAACATTTGAGGTAGGCTATATGATCACACCGGTAATAGATCCATTGTTGTATTACTTGTGAGGCACAGGTGACTGAGCATACATTTAAATAATTTGCTTTATATTTTACTGGGCTGATGGTGCCTGCATCTGATGGTCAGTCTCAGCAGAGGGAGAGGGCAGCAGACTGAGGGTCCGTCTCTCAACATTCTTCCGCTCTCCCTTTCCTCCACTGACACTGACCAAAAAGGGACACCGTCTTCCAGCTGATGGCGAAACTCGAGTCGCACTGCATTATTTCTGCCTCATGCACAAATTCATGTTGTTACTCCTATGAACAGAGAAAGTGAAATATTCCTTGACCCAAGCCGCTAATAATAACAACGCAAGCCTATAGATGGATAGATACATTTTCCTCCTCATTCATTACTGCTGCAGTGCTTGTTGTAGCGCTGAGTGGAAATAGGAAGGTGCATTTTATGGCTTATAAAAGTGTTGGATACAAAGTGTTGACAGTGCTGAGTAAGAACTTAAACATGAACTCACTCATAAACACAACAGCTCTTTGCTGTATTCGTTGACAGTCTCTCTCTAGTCACGGTTTTAAACGTTTTGAAATCTCACGGTATCAATTTTGCCGTAGCTTTCTTTTATGCCTGCTACGTTTCTGCAGACTCGGTCATCTGAGCAATCTGATTGGCCAGCGGTAGCATAGTGCACTTGATTTCCTCTCCAGGCCCACCGGGAAGGCAGAATTTGTACCTTCAGACACATGAAATGGCAAAAGTTTGCCTACCCGGCATGCAGGGCAGCAGAATTGGCTGCGCCTACCCACAACAGCCCGAGACTAATAAAAAAAAATAGGAACACAAGGCTTTATCGTTGGTTTATTACAGAAATGTTTGGCGATCGACTAGAAATGCCTTGGAGAACGACAAGCCGATCGCGATCGACCGGTTGATGACCACTGGTATAGTGTGTGTGTGGCAGGCTTACAACGATGGCAAAAAAACAATTTGAGAGTGTGCTGACCCTGGTGCTAGAGGGGGTATGCAGCTGGAGGTTGAATGTTTGAAGGGGTATGGAACTATAAAAAGTTTGGGAACGACTGCACTAAGCGTAGTGTGGGAGCATTATGGTGTCTGGTGGGATTTTCAGTGCCTTCGGAATGTATTCAGACCCCTTGACTTTATCCACATTTTGTTACGTAACAGCCTTAATCTAAATGGGTTAAATAAAAATAATTCCTCAGCAATCTACACACAATACCCCATAATGACAAAGCGAAAACAAAAAAAATATTGAGCTCTGTTTCCATTGATCGTCCTTGATGTTTCTACGACTTGATTGGAGTCCACCTGTGGTATATTCAATTGACTGGACATGATTTGGAAAGGCACACACCTGTCTATATAAGGTCCCACAGTTGACAGTGCATGTCAGAGCAAAACCCAAGCCATGAGGTCGAAGGTATTGTCCGTAGAGCGCCGAGACAAGAATTGTGTCGAGGCGCTAATCTGGGGAAGGGTACCAAAAACTGTCTGCAGCTTTGAAGGTCCCCAAGAACACAGTGGCCTCCTCATTCTTAAATGGTAGAAGATTGGAGCCACAAACTTTTCGTAGAGCTGGCTGACCGGCCCAACTGAGCAATCAGGGGAGAAGGGCCTTGGTCAGGGAGGTGACCAAGAACCCAATGGTCACTCTGAGAGAGCTCCAGAGTTCCTCTGTGGAGATGGTAGAACCTTCCAGAAGGACAACCATCTCTGCAACACTCCACCAAAAGGCCTTTATGGTAGTGGCCAGACAGAAACCACTCCTCAGTAAAAGGCACGACGGCCCGCTTGGAGTTTGCCAAAAGGCACCTTAAGACTCTCAGATCATGAGAAACAAGATTCTCTGGTCTGATGAAAGCAAAATTACTCTTTGGCCTGAATGCCAAGCGTTACATCTGGAGGCAACCTGGCACCATCCCTACGGTGACGCACGGTGGTGGTGGCAGGATCATGCTGTGGGGATGTTTTTCAGTGGCAGGTACTGGGAGACTAGTCAGGGTCAAGGCAAAGATGAACGGAACAAAGTACCGAGAGATCCTTGATGAAAACCAGGAGACCCCTCAGAACCTCAGACTGGGGGGAAAGTATAACTTTCAACATGATAACAACCCTAAGCACACAGCCAAGTTGACACAGTGGTGGCTTCGGGACAAGTCTCTGAATGTTCTTGAGGCTGTAATCGCTCACAAAGGTGCTTCAACAAAGTCCTGAGTAAAGGGGTCTGAATACTTATGTAAATATAATATTTCATTTTTCTTTTTTTCTTTTCATAAATCAGCAAACATTTCTTTACCTGTTTTTGCTTTGTCATTATGGGGTATTGTGTGTAGATTGATGGGGGAAAAAACCAATTGAATACATTTTAGAATAAGGCTATAACCTAACAAAATGTAGAAAATACTTTCCTAAGGCACTGTGTATAAACTAGCATAGAACAGTAACTATTAGGCCTATAACACAGATACTTGGTAATGGTTGTATATTTAAGCATTATGGCCCGAGGGGGTTATAGTATATGGCCAATATACCACGGCTAAGGGCTGTTCTTAAGCACAACGCAACGCGGAGTGCCTGGATACAGCCCTTAGCCGTGGTATATTGGCCATACACAACAAACCTCAGAAGTGCCTTATTGCTATTATAAACTAGTTACCAAAGTAATTAAGAGCCGTAAAAAAAAAAGTGTCATCACTGTGGTATATTCCGCGGCTGTCAGCCATTCAGCATTCAGTGTTCGAACCACCCGGTTTATAATGGTAATATAAGTTGGGAAATGTACTACATGATAGGAATTTTACAAGAGCAAGTGCTTGCTTATGTAATATCTGGCCAACAGATGGCGCAGGAGTTCTGGGTTTTTGGAAGTTTGTATCCTTCACTGATCCTTTACAGGCACCGAAGAAAGCTGGTGACCGCTGAAGATGAAGAAGATGGAAGCGGTAACAGCCCACCCAGAGAAGATATTCTGCCAAAGACTGAGGGGGACAATAACGTGTAACTTACCACTAGTGATGCATGGTTTAATTTGTGTCTAAATTGGCCTGGATGACAAGTATAGTATGGTCCGTAATTCCAAGGTGAAAAAGGAGGAGAATTTAATCAAGGCAATGTACTTCCCAAATCCTGTCATTGTTCACCGCAGCTCACTATGACTCAATTTGAGGTCTCTTTAAATTTCTACCACTAAACCCTAAACCTCAACTTAATTTGGTAATAAGTCATGTGGAAATTGAGCAAGTTGAGATGATTAAACTGCTTGGAGTAACCCCAGATTGTAAACGGTCATGGTCAAAACATATTGACGCAGTAGTAGCTAAGATGGGGAGAAGTCTGTCTATAATAAAGCGATGCTCTGCCTTCTTAACAACACTATCAACAAGGCAGGACCTACAGTTTTGTCGCACCTTGACTACTGTTCAGTCGTGTGGTCAGGTGCCACAAAAAAATGACTTAGGAAAATTGCAATTGGCTCAGAACAGGGCAGCACGGCTGGCCCTTGGATGTACACAGAGAGCTAATATTAATAATATGCATGTCAATATGTCCTGGCTGAAAGTGGAGGAGAGACTGATTTCATCACTAGTTTTATTTATGAGAGGTATTGACATGTTGAACGCACCGAGCTGTCTGTTTAAATTACTAGCACACAGCTCGGACACGCGTGCATACCCCACAAGACAAGCCACAAGAGGTCTCTTCACAGTCCCTGCAACGGTCACAGTAACTGCGCACACAGGCAGAGAAGCACAAGGGGAGGGGGTACGATGGAATCTATCAACATTTTTCACTCTCAATTCTAAAAACGAGAGTGGGAGAAGCTACAGCAACGGATTGGAATGAGGAAGAAGAAGTTTGAAGGGTAAAACGGGTACAACGGAGTTTGAGAAATTCCTTGTTCCCTGATAATGATTTTCTTCTGTTTCGTTTAGTCACTCCATGGACTCGCATTGTTTGAGTCCGGGAACCCCCTTTAGATCTTTGTCTAAGCATTGGTGGTTCAGTGGTAGAATTCTCGCCTGCCACGCGGGAGGCCCGGGTTCGATTCCCGGCCAATGCATGTTCCGTTTTAGGGCGGCAGGTAGTGTTTTCAGACCTCGCCTGTGACTGTCACTTGTAAAAGAGTCTTAGGGCTAGAGCGGAAGCCAAATTCATTTTGGACCTTGTGTACATTTTTACTAGTGACATGCCTTACTTTGAGTAAAGCCATGTGTATGCGGTTGACTCTACACTATGCACGTCAGCTACTACAGCGACTGAAATGACTGCAACACTCAACAAAGAGCTGCAGTTAGTTTCAGAGTGGGTGGCAAGGAGTAAGTTAGCCCTAAATATTTATACAACTAAAAGCATTGTATTTGGAACAAAACACTCACTAAACCCTAAACCTCAACTTAATCTTGTCATGTGGAAATTGAGCAAGTTGAGATGATTAAACTGCTTGGAGTAACCCCAGATTGTAAACGGTCATGGTCAAAACATATTGAAGCAGTAGTAGCTAAGATGGGGAGAAGTCTGTCTATAATAAAGCGATGCTCTGCCTTCTTAACAACACTATCAACAAGGCAGGTCCTACAGTTTTGTCGCACCTTGACTACTGTTCAGTCGTGTGGTCAGGTGCCACAAAAAAATGACTTAGGAAAATTGCAATTGGCTCAGAACAGGGCAGCACGGCTGGCCCTTGGATGTACACAGAGAGCTAATATTAATAATATGCATGTCAATATGTCCTGGCTGAAAGTGGAGGAGAGACTGATTTCATCACTAGTTTTATTTATGAGAGGTATTGACATGTTGAACGCACCGAGCTGTCTGTTTAAATTACTAGCACACAGCTCGGACACGCGTGCATACCCCACAAGACAAGCCACAAGAGGTCTCTTCACAGTCCCTGCAACGGTCACAGTAACTGCGCACACAGGCAGAGAAGCACAAGGGGAGGGGGTACGATGGAATCTATCAACATTTTTCACTCTCAATTCTAAAAACGAGAGTGGGAGAAGCTACAGCAACGGATTGGAATGAGGAAGAAGAAGTTTGAAGGGTAAAACGGGTACAACGGAGTTTGAGAAATTCCTTGTTCCCTGATAATGATTTTCTTCTGTTTCGTTTAGTCACTCCATGGACTCGCATTGTTTGAGTCCGGGAACCCCCTTTAGATCTTTGTCTAAGCATTGGTGGTTCAGTGGTAGAATTCTCGCCTGCCACGCGGGAGGCCCGGGTTCGATTCCCGGCCAATGCATGTTCCGTTTTAGGGCGGCAGGTAGTGTTTTCAGACCTCGCCTGTGACTGTCACTTGTAAAAGAGTCTTAGGGCTAGAGCGGAAGCCAAATTCATTTTGGACCTTGTGTACATTTTTACTAGTGACATGCCACTGACTTTGAGTAAAGCCATGTGTATGCGGATGACTCTACACTATGCACGTCAGCTACTACAGCGACTGAAATGACTGCAACACTCAACAAAGAGCTGCAGTTAGTTTCAGAGTGGGTGGCAAGGAGTAAGTTAGCCCTAAATATTTATACAACTAAAAGCATTGTATTTGGAACAAAACACTCACTAAGCCCTAAACCTCAACTTAATCTTGTCATGTGGAAATTGAGCAAGTTGAGATGATTAAACTGCTTGGAGTAACCCCAGATTGTAAACGGTCATGGTCAAAACATATTGAAGCAGTAGTAGCTAAGATGGGGAGAAGTCTGTCTATAATAAAGCGATGCTCTGCCTTCTTAACAACACTATCAACAAGGCAGGTCCTACAGTTTTGTCGCACCTTGACTACTGTTCAGTCGTGTGGTCAGGTGCCACAAAAAAATGACTTAGGAAAATTGCAATTGGCTCAGAACAGGGCAGCACGGCTGGCCCTTGGATGTACACAGAGAGCTAATATTAATAATATGCATGTCAATATGTCCTGGCTGAAAGTGGAGGAGAGACTGATTTCATCACTAGTTTTATTTATGAGAGGTATTGACATGTTGAACGCACCGAGCTGTCTGTTTAAATTACTAGCACACAGCTCGGACACGCGTGCATACCCCACAAGACAAGCCACAAGAGGTCTCTTCACAGTCCCTGCAACGGTCACAGTAACTGCGCACACAGGCAGAGAAGCACAAGGGGAGGGGGTACGATGGAATCTATCAACATTTTTCACTCTCAATTCTAAAAACGAGAGTGGGAGAAGCTACAGCAACGGATTGGAATGAGGAAGAAGAAGTTTGAAGGGTAAAACGGGTACAACGGAGTTTGAGAAATTCCTTGTTCCCTGATAATGATTTTCTTCTGTTTCGTTTAGTCACTCCATGGACTCGCATTGTTTGAGTCCGGGAACCCCCTTTAGATCTTTGTCTAAGCATTGGTGGTTCAGTGGTAGAATTCTCGCCTGCCACGCGGGAGGCCCGGGTTCGATTCCCGGCCAATGCATGTTCCGTTTTAGGGCGGCAGGTAGTGTTTTCAGACCTCGCCTGTGACTGTCACTTGTAAAAGAGTCTTAGGGCTAGAGCGGAAGCCAAATTCATTTTGGACCTTGTGTACATTTTTACTAGTGACATGCCACTGACTTTGAGTAAAGCCATGTGTATGCGGATGACTCTACACTATGCACGTCAGCTACTACAGCGACTGAAATGACTGCAACACTCAACAAAGAGCTGCAGTTAGTTTCAGAGTGGGTGGCAAGGAGTAAGTTAGCCCTAAATATTTATACAACTAAAAGCATTGTATTTGGAACAAAACACTCACTAAGCCCTAAACCTCAACTTAATCTTGTCATGTGGAAATTGAGCAAGTTGAGATGATTAAACTGCTTGGAGTAACCCCAGATTGTAAACGGTCATGGTCAAAACATATTGAAGCAGTAGTAGCTAAGATGGGGAGAAGTCTGTCTATAATAAAGCGATGCTCTGCCTTCTTAACAACACTATCAACAAGGCAGGTCCTACAGTTTTGTCGCACCTTGACTACTGTTCAGTCGTGTGGTCAGGTGCCACAAAAAAATGACTTAGGAAAATTGCAATTGGCTCAGAACAGGGCAGCACGGCTGGCCCTTGGATGTACACAGAGAGCTAATATTAATAATATGCATGTCAATATGTCCTGGCTGAAAGTGGAGGAGAGACTGATTTCATCACTAGTTTTATTTATGAGAGGTATTGACATGTTGAACGCACCGAGCTGTCTGTTTAAATTACTAGCACACAGCTCGGACACGCGTGCATACCCCACAAGACAAGCCACAAGAGGTCTCTTCACAGTCCCTGCAACGGTCACAGTAACTGCGCACACAGGCAGAGAAGCACAAGGGGAGGGGGTACGATGGAATCTATCAACATTTTTCACTCTCAATTCTAAAAACGAGAGTGGGAGAAGCTACAGCAACGGATTGGAATGAGGAAGAAGAAGTTTGAAGGGTAAAACGGGTACAACGGAGTTTGAGAAATTCCTTGTTCCCTGATAATGATTTTCTTCTGTTTCGTTTAGTCACTCCATGGACTCGCATTGTTTGAGTCCGGGAACCCCCTTTAGATCTTTGTCTAAGCATTGGTGGTTCAGTGGTAGAATTCTCGCCTGCCACGCGGGAGGCCCGGGTTCGATTCCCGGCCAATGCATGTTCCGTTTTAGGGCGGCAGGTAGTGTTTTCAGACCTCGCCTGTGACTGTCACTTGTAAAAGAGTCTTAGGGCTAGAGCGGAAGCCAAATTCATTTTGGACCTTGTGTACATTTTTACTAGTGACATGCCACTGACTTTGAGTAAAGCCATGTGTATGCGGATGACTCTACACTATGCACGTCAGCTACTACAGCGACTGAAATGACTGCAACACTCAACAAAGAGCTGCAGTTAGTTTCAGAGTGGGTGGCAAGGAGTAAGTTAGCCCTAAATATTTATACAACTAAAAGCATTGTATTTGGAACAAAACACTCACTAAACCCTAAACCTCAACTTAATCTTGTCATGTGGAAATTGAGCAAGTTGAGATGATTAAACTGCTTGGAGTAACCCCAGATTGTAAACGGTCATGGTCAAAACATATTGACGCAGTAGTAGCTAAGATGGGGAGAAGTCTGTCTATAATAAAGCGATGCTCTGCCTTCTTAACAACACTATCAACAAGGCAGGTCCTACAGTTTTGTCGCACCTTGACTACTGTTCAGTCGTGTGGTCAGGTGCCACAAAAAAATGACTTAGGAAAATTGCAATTGGCTCAGAACAGGGCAGCACGGCTGGCCCTTGGATGTACACAGAGAGCTAATATTAATAATATGCATGTCAATATGTCCTGGCTGAAAGTGGAGGAGAGACTGATTTCATCACTAGTTTTATTTATGAGAGGTATTGACATGTTGAACGCACCGAGCTGTCTGTTTAAATTACTAGCACACAGCTCGGACACGCGTGCATACCCCACAAGACAAGCCACAAGAGGTCTCTTCACAGTCCCTGCAACGGTCACAGTAACTGCGCACACAGGCAGAGAAGCACAAGGGGAGGGGGTACGATGGAATCTATCAACATTTTTCACTCTCAATTCTAAAAACGAGAGTGGGAGAAGCTACAGCAACGGATTGGAATGAGGAAGAAGAAGTTTGAAGGGTAAAACGGGTACAACGGAGTTTGAGAAATTCCTTGTTCCCTGATAATGATTTTCTTCTGTTTCGTTTAGTCACTCCATGGACTCGCATTGTTTGAGTCCGGGAACCCCCTTTAGATCTTCGTCTAAGCATTGGTGGTTCAGTGGTAGAATTCTCGCCTGCCACGCGGGAGGCCCGGGTTCGATTCCCGGCCAATGCATGTTCCGTTTTAGGGCGGCAGGTAGTGTTTTCAGACCTCGCCTGTGACTGTCACTTGTAAAAGAGTCTTAGGGCTAGAGCGGAAGCCAAATTCATTTTGGACCTTGTGTACATTTTTACTAGTGACATGCCACTGACTTTGAGTAAAGCCATGTGTATGCGGATGACTCTACACTATGCACGTCAGCTACTACAGCGACTGAAATGACTGCAACACTCAACAAAGAGCTGCAGTTAGTTTCAGAGTGGGTGGCAAGGAGTAAGTTAGCCCTAAATATTTATACAACTAAAAGCATTGTATTTGGAACAAAACACTCACTAAACCCTAAACCTCAACTTAATCTTGTCATGTGGAAATTGAGCAAGTTGAGATGATTAAACTGCTTGGAGTAACCCCAGATTGTAAACGGTCATGGTCAAAACATATTGACGCAGTAGTAGCTAAGATGGGGAGAAGTCTGTCTATAATAAAGCGATGCTCTGCCTTCTTAACAACACTATCAACAAGGCAGGTCCTACAGTTTTGTCGCACCTTGACTACTGTTCAGTCGTGTGGTCAGGTGCCACAAAAAAATGACTTAGGAAAATTGCAATTGGCTCAGAACAGGGCAGCACGGCTGGCCCTTGGATGTACACAGAGAGCTAATATTAATAATATGCATGTCAATATGTCCTGGCTGAAAGTGGAGGAGAGACTGATTTCATCACTAGTTTTATTTATGAGAGGTATTGACATGTTGAACGCACCGAGCTGTCTGTTTAAATTACTAGCACACAGCTCGGACACGCGTGCATACCCCACAAGACAAGCCACAAGAGGTCTCTTCACAGTCCCTGCAACGGTCACAGTAACTGCGCACACAGGCAGAGAAGCACAAGGGGAGGGGGTACGATGGAATCTATCAACATTTTTCACTCTCAATTCTAAAAACGAGAGTGGGAGAAGCTACAGCAACGGATTGGAATGAGGAAGAAGAAGTTTGAAGGGTAAAACGGGTACAACGGAGTTTGAGAAATTCCTTGTTCCCTGATAATGATTTTCTTCTGTTTCGTTTAGTCACTCCATGGACTCGCATTGTTTGAGTCCGGGAACCCCCTTTAGATCTTTGTCTAAGCATTGGTGGTTCAGTGGTAGAATTCTCGCCTGCCACGCGGGAGGCCCGGGTTCGATTCCCGGCCAATGCATGTTCCGTTTTAGGGCGGCAGGTAGTGTTTTCAGACCTCGCCTGTGACTGTCACTTGTAAAAGAGTCTTAGGGCTAGAGCGGAAGCCAAATTCATTTTGGACCTTGTGTACATTTTTACTAGTGACATGCCACTGACTTTGAGTAAAGCCATGTGTATGCGGATGACTCTACACTATGCACGTCAGCTACTACAGCGACTGAAATGACTGCAACACTCAACAAAGAGCTGCAGTTAGTTTCAGAGTGGGTGGCAAGGAGTAAGTTAGCCCTAAATATTTATACAACTAAAAGCATTGTATTTGGAACAAAACACTCACTAAACCCTAAACCTCAACTTAATCTTGTCATGTGGAAATTGAGCAAGTTGAGATGATTAAACTGCTTGGAGTAACCCCAGATTGTAAACGGTCATGGTCAAAACATATTGACGCAGTAGTAGCTAAGATGGGGAGAAGTCTGTCTATAATAAAGCGATGCTCTGCCTTCTTAACAACACTATCAACAAGGCAGGTCCTACAGTTTTGTCGCACCTTGACTACTGTTCAGTCGTGTGGTCAGGTGCCACAAAAAAATGACTTAGAAAAATTGCAATTGGCTCAGAACAGGGCAGCACGGCTGGCCCTTGGATGTACACAGAGAGCTAATATTAATAATATGCATGTCAATATGTCCTGGCTGAAAGTGGAGGAGAGACTGATTTCATCACTAGTTTTATTTATGAGAGGTATTGACATGTTGAACGCACCGAGCTGTCTGTTTAAATTACTAGCACACAGCTCGGACACGCGTGCATACCCCACAAGACAAGCCACAAGAGGTCTCTTCACAGTCCCTGCAACGGTCACAGTAACTGCGCACACAGGCAGAGAAGCACAAGGGGAGGGGGTACGATGGAATCTATCAACATTTTTCTCTCTCAATTCTAAAAACGAGAGTGGGAGAAGCTACAGCAACGGATTGGAATGAGGAAGAAGAAGTTTGAAGGGTAAAACGGGTACAACGGAGTTTGAGAAATTCCTTGTTCCCTGATAATGATTTTCTTCTATTTCGTTTAGTCACTCCATGGACTCGCATTGTTTGAGTCCGGGAACCCCCTTTAGATCTTTGTCTAAGCATTGGTGGTTCAGTGGTAGAATTCTCGCCTGCCACGCGGGAGGCCCGTGTTCGATTCCCGGCCAATGCATGTTCTGTTTTAGGGCGGCAGGTAGTGTTTTCAGACCTCGCCTGTGACTGTCACTTGTAAAAGAGTCTTAGGGCTAGAGCGGAAGCCAAATTCATTTTGGACCTTGTGTACATTTTTACTAGTGACATGCCACTGACTTTGAGTAAAGCCATGTGTATGCGGATGACTCTACACTATGCACGTCAGCTACTACAGCGACTGAAATGACTGCAACACTCAACAAAGAGCTGCAGTTAGTTTCAGAGTGGGTGGCAAGGAGTAAGTTAGCCCTAAATATTTATACAACTAAAAGCATTGTATTTGGAACAAAACACTCACTAAACCCTAAACCTCAACTTAATCTTGTCATGTGGAAATTGAGCAAGTTGAGATGATTAAACTGCTTGGAGTAACCCCAGATTGTAAACGGTCATGGTCAAAACATATTGAAGCAGTAGTAGCTAAGATGGGGAGAAGTCTGTCTATAATAAAGCGATGCTCTGCCTTCTTAACAACACTATCAACAAGGCAGGTCCTACAGTTTTGTCGCACCTTGACTACTGTTCAGTCGTGTGGTCAGGTGCCACAAAAAAATGACTTAGGAAAATTGCAATTGGCTCAGAACAGGGCAGCACGGCTGGCCCTTGGATGTACACAGAGAGCTAATATTAATAATATGCATGTCAATATGTCCTGGCTGAAAGTGGAGGAGAGACTGATTTCATCACTAGTTTTATTTATGAGAGGTATTGACATGTTGAACGCACCGAGCTGTCTGTTTAAATTACTAGCACACAGCTCGGACACGCGTGCATACCCCACAAGACAAGCCACAAGAGGTCTCTTCACAGTCCCTGCAACGGTCACAGTAACTGCGCACACAGGCAGAGAAGCACAAGGGGAGGGGGTACGATGGAATCTATCAACATTTTTCACTCTCAATTCTAAAAACGAGAGTGGGAGAAGCTACAGCAACGGATTGGAATGAGGAAGAAGAAGTTTGAAGGGTAAAACGGGTACAACGGAGTTTGAGAAATTCCTTGTTCCCTGATAATGATTTTCTTCTATTTCGTTTAGTCACTCCATGGACTCGCATTGTTTGAGTCCGGGAACCCCCTTTAGATCTTTGTCTAAGCATTGGTGGTTCAGTGGTAGAATTCTCGCCTGCCACGCGGGAGGCCCGGGTTCGATTCCCGGCCAATGCATGTTCTGTTTTAGGGCGGCAGGTAGTGTTTTCAGACCTCGCCTGTGACTGTCACTTGTAAAAGAGTCTTAGGGCTAGAGCGGAAGCCAAATTCATTTTGGACCTTGTGTACATTTTTACTAGTGACATGCCACTGACTTTGAGTAAAGCCATGTGTATGCGGATGACTCTACACTATGCACGTCAGCTACTACAGCGACTGAAATGACTGCAACACTCAACAAAGAGCTGCAGTTAGTTTCAGAGTGGGTGGCAAGGAGTAAGTTAGCCCTAAATATTTATACAACTAAAAGCATTGTATTTGGAACAAAACACTCACTAAACCCTAAACCTCAACTTAATCTTGTCATGTGGAAATTGAGCAAGTTGAGATGATTAAACTGCTTGGAGTAACCCCAGATTGTAAACGGTCATGGTCAAAACATATTGAAGCAGTAGTAGCTAAGATGGGGAGAAGTCTGTCTATAATAAAGCGATGCTCTGCCTTCTTAACAACACTATCAACAAGGCAGGTCCTACAGTTTTGTCGCACCTTGACTACTGTTCAGTCGTGTGGTCAGGTGCCACAAAAAAATGACTTAGGAAAATTGCAATTGGCTCAGAACAGGGCAGCACGGCTGGCCCTTGGATGTACACAGAGAACTAATATTAATAATATGCATGTCAATATGTCCTGGCTGAAAGTGGAGGAGAGACTGATTTCATCACTAGTTTTATTTATGAGAGGTATTGACATGTTGAACGCACCGAGCTGTCTGTTTAAATTACTAGCACACAGCTCGGACACGCGTGCATACCCCACAAGACAAGCCACAAGAGGTCTCTTCACAGTCCCTGCAACGGTCACAGTAACTGCGCACACAGGCAGAGAAGCACAAGGGGAGGGGGTACGATGGAATCTATCAACATTTTTCACTCTCAATTCTAAAAACGAGAGTGGGAGAAGCTACAGCAACGGATTGGAATGAGGAAGAAGAAGTTTGAAGGGTAAAACGGGTACAACGGAGTTTGAGAAATTCCTTGTTCCCTGATAATGATTTTCTTCTGTTTCGTTTAGTCACTCCATGGACTCGCATTGTTTGAGTCCGGGAACCCCCTTTAGATCTTTGTCTAAGCATTGGTGGTTCAGTGGTAGAATTCTCGCCTGCCACGCGGGAGGCCCGGGTTCGATTCCCGGCCAATGCATGTTCCGTTTTAGGGCGGCAGGTAGTGTTTTCAGACCTCGCCTGTGACTGTCACTTGTAAAAGAGTCTTAGGGCTAGAGCGGAAGCCAAATTCATTTTGGACCTTGTGTACATTTTTACTAGTGACATGCCACTGACTTTGAGTAAAGCCATGTGTATGCGGATGACTCTACACTATGCACGTCAGCTACTACAGCGACTGAAATGACTGCAACACTCAACAAAGAGCTGCAGTTAGTTTCAGAGTGGGTGGCAAGGAGTAAGTTAGCCCTAAATATTTATACAACTAAAAGCATTGTATTTGGAACAAAACACTCACTAAACCCTAAACCTCAACTTAATCTTGTAATAAGTCATGTGGAAATTGAGCAAGTTGAGATGATTAAACTGCTTGGAGTAACCCTAGATTGTAAACTGTCATGGTCAAAACATATTGACGCAGCCGTTGCAGGGACTGTGAAGAGACCTCTTGTGGCTTGTCTTGTGGGGTATGCATGCGTGTCCGAGCTGTGTGCTAGTAATTTAATTGGGAAAAAGTGACAGAGGACTTGAATTTCAAGGAACTTATTGAATGGATTGAGTTGTAATGTGTGTCTGGTGCCCTTGTGTGTGTCTGGCGCCCCCTGCAGAAGAGCAATGCCTTGTTCTGCTGCCTGTACCGCTCCTGGTGTCACAACCCTGTGGCCACCGTTTCCCACTGCTTCCTGACAAAGAACTATCGCCATGCCTACGACCTCATCCAGAAGTTGTATCCTTTCCGCTTGTCTTTGATATACATTTTGCATATCAGCATTATTGCACCTCATAGTGTATGTCTATTGGTGTGTATGTTGTACTATATTTACTTTATGTTAGCCATGAAGTGGTGACTTGGAGGTGACTGTGGAATTCCTCATGGAAGTGGACAAGCTCGTTCAGTTGAACAAGAGCTCCATCTTTACCTGTGAGTCTCACAGCACCAATATTAGACCTGAACACACACACTGAACCGCATCACACAGCACTACACACACACCTGTCTCTCATCTTTCTGTGTTTGTCTAGATTTACATCTTCAGCTGCTGGATGTGGAGAACAATCCGTACCTGATCAAGGCCCTGTACGGCCTGCTGATGCTGCTTCTTCAGAGCCAGGCCTTCCAGGTTCTCTCTCACCGCCTGCGCTGTATGCCTAACCCAGAGCTCATGAGGACAGTGTGAGTAGTACTAATGATTGTGTTAATGTGGTGTGCCTACACTGTGCAGCATTCCATTCCCATGGCCATTGCCACTGCAATAATATTCCCAGTACAGTTATTTATTTCATCCCCATGTTTTTGGTTTCAGGGATGAGTTGAAGTACATTGAGTCTAAGTCTCTTAGCATCAAGCTGCTGGCATACGCTTACATGGATTACAATGACCTGCTGCACCACTTTGACTGGGTGCAGAGCAAACACCTGGAGGTGCGCCACCAGCACTCAAGCCGTGCCAATCACCCAGACAGGAAGTTGGTGCTGTGACACGGTGGGACAGACTTTGACCCCTGAGGCAGGGCACTGCGTCAAGCCTTCACCCACAGATGGAGACCCCAACATACCATCCAACTGCTAACTTAAGGAGCACCTTTGTGCTTATATCGTTTTTAGCCTTTGAAAATACTGTAGGCATGAAGAACATTGAGTGGACTTTCTTTTTTAAACAATAGTTTTTTTAAAGGGATACTTTGGGATTTTGACAATGAGGCCCTTTATCTACTTCCCCAGAGTCAGATTAACTCATGGATACCATTTAAGAATTATAAGCATGCTAGCAGATAACTATAGACTTTCAGTCATTGCGCTAATGCTAGTTAGCATTGGCTCGCGAAACTACCGCTAACTTCCTTCATACTGGACACAAACATAAAAATTGTATCCAGGAGTTCATCTGACTCTGGGGAAGTAGATAAAGGCCTCATCTCCAAAATCCAGAAGCATCCCTTTAAGTGCTTTTTTGTTGAGTTGCATACATAAACTCTCATGCAGACACTGCCCATACCTTCCTGTTTAACCCTGCTGGGACATTAGTTTAGGTCCACCCAACCCTAGTTGTGAGAAGTGAGAGGACCTTATTGTGACTGGAGGACAATCGAAACTTGAATTCAGGACAGAGGAAACCGCTTGCATCGTTTGTCGTAAAAACACTTTTTTTTCTTACTATTTAAAAGGCTTGTACTTGGCAAGCTCATATTCCACAATGGTCCCAAAAGCCCTGTACGATGGAGACAGCACAATTATGCTCCTCAGACTAGTTTTATGCTCTTTCTGTTGCTCAAAGCTTAACTGGACACTCCCTCACCTGAATTCAAGTCATGCTTCTTGAACAGTGTTAAAACCTCTCTTTTGCCCTCCAATCCATCCATCCATCCTTCCTTCCCCTCTCTCACATTCTAATTTCATACTCCTCTCTTCAGCCAGTCTCTTCCCCTCACTGACAGCCTTTTTCTCTTTCAAACACTTGTTACCTTCCTCTTCTTATTGCTAACATCTGCTTCCTGGGCAACCCTTCTGCAGACAGATGTCTTATCAAGTGAAACTTAAAAAAAGTGGACTGTGTAATAATTTTACTTTCCATTAGCTCGTATACTCTATGCATCAGTTTCTAAACAGCAGGTGGCGTCAGTCATACTTTTATGGATAGTGATTGATCTGTGTGGCAGGTGTTATGTAGATTCCCAATAAATAATTTACACAACTACACCTTTAGCCCATTTAAGATACAAGGAATTAGAAGCAAGTTTTATTCAGATCGCCATTGGCTTTTGCCAAAGCTATTCTTCCTGGGGTCCACAAAACAA
Source organism: Salmo trutta (assembly GCF_901001165.1). Classification (NCBI taxonomy): domain Eukaryota; kingdom Metazoa; phylum Chordata; class Actinopteri; order Salmoniformes; family Salmonidae; genus Salmo; species Salmo trutta. The sequence goes on from NC_042963.1 coordinate 43,409,970, forward strand.
AACACTGAAACAGTTACATTCAAAATACCACTATCCTCACTATGCAGCTAGCTGACAATGTTTTCTCATACAGTAGCTAGCAGCCAGAGCAGTAACAAGTGAGGCAGGACCAAACAGGTGCGGGCTCATGTTAGACAAGAATGATGACATGGTATGTCAGTTCCTATGAATATGCAGGGTTTGTTTACAGCTGATGTGCTTCAGTGATGCCGCCCAGACCTATTGCAACAAGCAAAGGAAGAGCTCCAACTCGTTAGTCTTTGAAGTTAACGTGTCTCCTGTGAGACACCCCAATAAAAGAGCATTTCTTTGATCTGGAGTTCTTTTGAACACACCCTCTATGCAATGTCAACAACTGCGCTGTGCAACATCTTATCACAAATGCCATACACGTGACAAATCAAATTACCACACCTGCCTCCCACAGCTACAACTCATTGAGTGACAAAATCACACATGGTTGAATAGACAATATCCTCATTTGTAATGGTGCCAAAAGGTTTCTAGCAGCTGATATGGACCATAGAGCAAGGCACCGCATGACAACCTTTGACATCCATTGTATTTAACAAATCTGTGAATTCCAGTTGATAATTGCAGTGTTAGCTTAAGCCCTGTGGAGTTACTTCTTGTCCTCATTATAAAGATGTAATCCCAGAAATGTTAAGGATGTTTGAACAAAAATAAAATGGTATTTCCTCACACCTAGTGCATTCCTCACACCTAGTGCAGCTTAGGCCATTCTTTCAAGGTCCAATGCAGCAGTTTACCTCTATATAAAATAATTCAGGTACCACTGAAGTACCTTCATACTGTTATTTTCAATTGATATGGTCAGAAATGGGTTTTTAAAAGCTTCTTAGCAAAGAGCAATTTCTCAAGCAAGAACTTTGCTAGGACTGAGTGAGGGGCCTTATTGGAGGGATCTGTAACCTGAAAACTATCCGTTACTGACAGAGGTTTGAAAGTAATTGGTCCAACTTCCAAAACTCAATCCCACCAAAACAGGCTGAAATTTCAGGCATTCTTTTCAAAACTGCATTATTCCAACCGCAGTGTGGAAATGTATATAAAAACACAGAAAAACCTTGTTGATTGCACTGGGCCTTTAACATGCAGTTTCCCCCAACACTGCTTTGGCTGAACAAATCTGAAAGATTTAATTAAATTAAAGTGCATTTACTACTAAAGAACAAAGCAAGTAATGAGACCCCTGCAGATGCATTTAAACCAACTAAAGAAAGATTTCTCTAACTTGGGTTGAGTGTAACGCATATTGGATACTCTTGACACGCAAAGCCCCTAAAGCTTTAAGAGCCATGATTAGACCAAGTTTCTTACTGAGCAGAGCCAATAGCCCACATAGTTAATAGACAAAGGACCTCCAGTGAAATATTGATTTATTAGTAATCAAAGTGCTGTAGAGAATTGAAGTCCATGGTCAGGAGATCATCGAGCCTGTCAGATACAAAGTATAGTTAATATAGTACACAATAAGATACAGCATAAATTGGAATACCTTTAGACCATAAGAAACTGTCTGAGTAAGAGTGCCGATCTAGGATGAGGTCCCCATTGTCCATTCATTATAATCTAAAACCGATCCCAGATCACCACTCTTACTCTGCTTTATGAATGTGCCCAGAATTACATGTGAATAGACCATAGAGGAATAAAGAAGGCTCTAGATTGATGCAACCAGTCATAGCATGACATTGTCATTGAGGGCTTCCACCAATTTAAAGTAGTGGGTTGGTGATTCCTATAGGTTGGGAGTGATTAGCAAATGATCAGAGCATTCTTTAAAATTGGGTTGCTCATGAATTGTAACTGTCTTTAAGTTGCATCACCACAATCTAGTGACCACAATAAATTACAAGATTTGGCTCAGCACTCCAGCACTGCATGCTGTGCATACCTTATTAGCATTACATTTATTTTGTTTATTTTAAAACAATATGAAAATTCACTACTTTAAAATGGAGATGGCCACAATGGTACCGTCACAGACACCGTAATGGCACAGATACAAATATTAGTCCTCTTTCCATCTATGGAATACACAGACAAATTAACTTAATCTTGAAACTGCATGGAAAGAAACAGATTAAATAAAATGGTGATGTCAATAAGCCCATCATACCTGCACTTAATTCATCCTGGAACGACATCACCACGGGAGCCTCCACTCCAGGAGGTAGTTTCTCTGAGGAAGTATTTGTTGCATAAATCCTCTGGGACCTGCACCTTCATCTGATTCAGGAGTGGGTTGGACAGGACTAGGCTCTTCACCACTCTCAGCCTCCATGTTGCTTGAGTCACTGGTAATCTGGGCAAACTGGTTGGCTGCATTTGTGTTTAATCCACTGTGAAAAGGTGCAAACATGTTGACTTCCAAAGCAGGTTTGTGGTCCAAGCGCTGTGAAAAGGTGGCTGGAGGTTGGACAGCAGAGTTTCTACTTGGGTCATCTATACTTTGTGTAGAGGAATGTTGGCTGGGGTAAGGTTTTGCTTTAATGAAAGCTTTGGGAGGATTGTTTTGTTCAATATAACTAACTGGTGGAAGGGTTTTCCTGAGTAGTAGTAGTTACTAGGCACTCCTCCATTCTGGCCATAGCCAATATTGGATGGCACAGGGTAGTCTGTTCTGGCAGTTACTGGCCTTGGGGCACCTGTGCTATAAGGGGAACCATAGCCAGGGTTATAACTATGGGGCACAGGTCTGCTGCTTTTGGGGAATCATGTTTAGTAACTTGCTGACCTGGAGAGGGTTTCTTACCAGCCTGGCCTCCTCCTGAATTGGTGGTGGAAGGTTGGGTCTGCCCTGGGTAATATGTTTGTTAGAGGTTAGAGGCATAGGGGACAGGGTCAGCATCAATGATTGGTATGGGACGTGTGGTTTGGGCTGTCTAAAATAACTGATGGATTGTTGTTGCTGAACCAAGTAGTAGCCACTAGAAGCTCCTTTATGCTGGTCAGATGTTACTGGCCTTTGATAATTATACTGACCATACATGTAAGGGCCAGCATAGCTGTGCAGATGGTCATGCAGCAGAGGTTCTACTTGGGTCAACTGTACTTTGTGCCGAGGAATGTTGGCTGGGGTAAGTTTTTGCTTCAATGATACGTTAGGGAGGCCTGGTTTGTCCAGTCTGTACTTTGTCAAGATAACTGGTAGAGGGTTGTTCCTGACCAGAGTAGTAGTAGTTACTAGGAGCTACATTTCGGCCATAGCCAACATCGGAGGGCACAAGGTCTCGATGATAGTCTGTTTTGTCAGGATTGACTGGCCTTCGGAGGTTATATTGGCTACCCACACTATAAGGAACACCACAGCTGGGGATATAATGTGGGGGTGAAGGTCTGCTGCCTTGAGGGCTTTCAAAGCTGGAGGAAACAAGTTCACCATCTCTGGCCGTCAACGGAAACAGGTTCAGTCATTGGCGCAGAAGAGGGTTTCTTACCAGCTTGGCCCATTCCCAAATTGGGGGTGAAGGGTTGTTTCTGACCTGGGTAATAGGTCAGAAACCTGGGTAATAGTTTCCATGCCGAGTAAGAAACAAATTAGGCACAAGGTCAGTTACAATGACTTTTGTATGCATTTTTTGTGCAGGCTGTTTTTGAGTATCTACATTCTGTCCATAGCCAACATTGTTGGGCACAGGGTCAGGTTTGACTGGCGTTGGGAGGTTATATGCATTTTGGCCACCTACGCTATGAGGGGAGCCATAGACGGGGCTATAAGTATGGGGCACAGGTCTGCTGTATTTGCGGTTTGGGGAACCATGTTCACTACCTTGCTGACCTAGAGAGGGATTCTTACCAACCTGGCCACCTCCTCCTGAATTGGTGGTGGACAGTTGCATCTGCCCTGGGTAAAAATCTCTATAGTGGGTAGGATAGGGGACAGGGTCGACATCAGATATGGGAAGCATAGGTTGGCAAGTCGGTCCATGACTAAAATAGTTGGTGGAGCGTTGATGCTGACCCGAGTAGTAGCCACTAGAAGCTCCTTTATTCTGGTCAGGTGTTACTGGCCTTGGATAATTATACTGATCTTACATACTGTAAGGGCCAGCAGAGCTGACAGAAGGTCAGGCAGCAGAGGTTCTACTCGGGTCAGCTGTACCTTGTGCCGTGGCAAGGTTTTGCTTCAATGACATGTTTGGGAGGCCTGGTTTGTCCAGTCTGTACTTTGTCAAGATAACTGGTAGAGGGTTGTTCCTGACCAGAGTAGTAGTAGCTACTAGGAGCTACATTTTGGCCATAGCCAACATTGGCGCACACAGGGCTTCAATGATAGTCTGTTGTCAGGATTGACTGGCCTTTGGCAGTTATATTGGCTACCAACACTATAAGGAGCATCGTGGGTGGGGGTATAACTCTGCGGTGCAGGTTTGCTGTCTGAACCTCCTGTGATGGAATGATCGAGTGCAGAAACAGGGCCAGAAATTGGTACAGGAGAGAGTTTCTTACCATCCTGGTCTCTTCCTGAATGGGAAGTGGAGGGTCTTTTCTGCCAGGGGGTTTAAATGTTTATTGGCTATCCATACTGTAAGGAGAGCCATAGCTGGGGGTATAACTCTGGGGGGGCAGGTCTTATCACTACCTTTCTGGACTGAAGGTTTCTTACCAGCCCAGCCTATTCCTGAATTTGAGATGGAAGGTTTAGTCTGAACTAGAAAATGGTTTCCATAGTGGGTAGGATCAGAGGTATTGGGCACAGGGTCAACAGTAGGTTTTGGAGGCATAGTTTGTTCAGTCAGTCTTTTGCCAAAATAACCAGGGAGAGATTTTCCTGACCTGGGTAGTAGTAAGCACTAGGAGCTCCTCTATTTTGGCCATAGCCAACATTGGTGGGCACAGGGTCAGGTTTGATTGGAGTTGGGGGTTTATATTGACCTACACTATAAGGAGGGCCATAGCTGGGGGTATATTTCTGGAGTGTTGGTCTACGGTTTTGAGAGCTTTCCATTCTGGAGGAATCAGGTTTACTTCTTGTCTGGACAGGAGAGGGTTTCTTATCAGCCTGTCCTCCTCCAGTCTGGGGTGTCCCAAATTGGGTGGTAGTGGGGTTCTTCAGACATTGGTAATGTCCACTGGGAACATTTCCAGGCTGAGGGGTACTTGAGCCAACCGGTGCAGGACCAGCTGAAGTGATTGGTTTGGGAGAAATGGGCCTTTGCCAAAGTTAGAGGTGGGCAGCTTTACCTGACCTGGGTTATAACCACTGGGAACCTTAACATCCTGAGTGGGACCATACCACATTGCAACAGGGTAAACTGAAGAAGTTGGGTTTGGATAATACATGGGGAAAGTTGTGGTATGCGAGTAATAGCCACTGGGATTTGTCTCATACTGGGGGGGGGACCAGTGGCTAAGGGAATAGGGTAAATGGCAGAGCTGTCTTTCCAGTTTGGGTTTTGGTCAAATCAGTTAGCGCCATCTTATCTGGGATAAAAACCCAACGGCCCTTTACACCTTGGATCTTTCCAATGGGGCTATGGGAAACTTATTTCTGGGTGTCAGAGCCATTGGGGGCAGACTCATCTTGGTTTGGGTCTGGGCCACCCTGAGCAGGACCAGCACAAGGGGCGCCTTTCTGATTAGAGCCAGGACTACTGGTAGAGGTTGTCGGTGGACTTGAGGCGTTGGAAGGGTATAGCTAGGCGGAAATCTACTGGAGCACTTTTTGACCGGAGGTCAGCAGGAAAAGTACATACTAGGATATCCATAATCCATCTGGAAATAGCCCACCCAATCTACCTACCTCATTCCAATATTGTTTTTATTTACTTCGCTGCTCTTTTGCGCACATCACTACTTACACACCATCATCTGCTCATCTATCACTCCAGTGTTAATCTCCTAAATTGTAATTAATTTGCTACTATGGCCTATTTATTGCCATACCTCCTCATGCCATTTCTACACACTGTATATAGACTCTTTTTTTCCTATTGTGTTGACTGTACGCTTGTTTATTCCATGTAACTCTGTCTTGTTGTTTCTGTCACACTGCTTTGCTTTATCTTGGCCAGGTCGCAGTTGTAAATGAGAACTTGTTCTCAACTAGCCTACCTGGTTAAATAAAGGTGAAATATATATATATATATATATTTTTTTTTAAGTGCTACTCCAGGCTGAGGAACTGTGGACCTGGCAATGCTGGCTGGGGTAACATGCAGCTCTGTAGTACTGGGGCTCCTCAGTAAGACGCTGGCCACTCTCAGCATAGCCATAACTGCAGCCTGAAATAAATGAACACTTTTAGTATAACATACTAGGAGATTCAAATAAATGCAGAGTTTCAAAGATTATGTGCAATCTCCTAGTGGTTAAAAAGGCTCATCCTGGGATGACATTTTTCTAAAGAAGCCATTGCACCACTTGTTACATTAATCAGCTGAGGAATGAAGCTAGGGAAATGTAATCCCTCAAATTCAAAGACTGTAGTCTAGATGCAGGGATTGAAAGTCCATGAGATCGAAATAATCTAAGTTAACCATGTTAACGCTTTACATAATATTGTAAACAAATTGTTTACAAACAGCATAAATTGTATTTTGGGTTCAGATGGGGGTAACAGTTGTACTAAACATTTAAGCGCATATTCTTCAATAATAATAATTATTATTTTCATGGATGTGACAATCCCAGACTGTAGTTTTTTTTTTTTATTGACAATTGGACATTCCCATACCTCTTGGAAAACATGCAGTTTACTGCCACACTTAACAGGCAAAACAGAACCATGCTGCAAAAGAGGACAGAAATCACTTCAAAATAATTACTAGGCTATCAAATTGAAATTTGGAAGTGAAGAAAAAACTAAAAAAGAAACATAGTTACCTTAAAAGGTAGACAGGCACAGCCATCTTGAATGAGCCGCAGCACACAAGCTATGCTGGTGTTTTGTTATCTGCTTCCAAAAATGTGTGTTTAACACCACAGATTATTGTGCTGACAGAAACATTTGGTTGGTGTCATGGGAAGTATATTTGTCAACTTCTCAAGCAGCTAAACCTGGTGGTAATCACAACCAGCAAGGTGGAACTTACTCAGGTGCAACCCTTTGAGATACTCCTTCAATGATTGGAGGAGGAAACTAGGGCAGAGAAGTCTCTGGAGCAGTATGTTCAGATGTTTCCAGAGTAGAAAATATTATTAAGATGCAATTACAGTTCTGAATTTTTTACGAGACACAAAAAAAAGTAATGTCTTGTATGGTTCTACAAACTACATAGGCTATGTTTACATAGGCAGCCCAATTGTGATTTAATCCAGTAATTGGTCTTTTGACCAATCACATCAGAGTTGTTTCAGAGCAGATCTGATTGGTCAAAATACCAAATAGTGAGAAAAAAATCAGAATTGGGCTGCATGTGCAAACGCAGTCATAGTGTTTTCCTATCCATTGCTTCACATTATGCGTTGATCTTAGGCTGCACAGAGGCAGCCCAACTCTGATTTCTGAAAAATATCTGATTTGAAAAAATATCAATTAGTGGAGGGAAAAAATCTTAATAGTCTGTCTGTGTAAACGCAGGCCGACAAACACACAAACGGTGTTTAACAAGCCAAACAGATTTTAGAGCAATTAAAAGTTTTGCATGTGAGAACTCATTTTACCAGACGCTCATATCCAGAGCACCTTACAGTAGTGAATGCATACATTTCATACTTTTATTGCATACTTTTCCGTACTGGTCCCCCATGGGAATCGAACCCACAACCCTGGCGTTGCAAACACCATGCTCTACCAACTGAGCCACACGGGTCTTACAGGAATGCGCTCACCGGCCAAGCACACGCACTGTCATGGATGAAAGGTCCGATCCCACTTCTGACACCAATGTAATGAAACATAAGGGAGCAGGTCTCGAACCCTCGACCTTCTAGCCCGAAGTCCAGCGCGCTATCGACTGTGCCGCAAAAGCATGCTCAACTCAAAATTGTTTACTCATGGTTGTCCAGTTAAGTGAATGTCTGGGTACTTTAATTGGCTTATAGGTGATGGGGTTAAATTGGGGTCATGATAGGCACTAAATGTTTGATGTATTATAATAATTGATTATGCTTATGTTGTATTAATAGAAGGGGAGGGGCTATGGGACCCCTCCTCCTCTACATTTATAGGGTCCTAGACTACAGATTAACAATATATATATATATTCATTGTAAGGCTTTAGAATTGTTCCACAGTCTTTTCTAAGACTCTGCCTCTTATAAAGAAATGGTCTGAGAATAATGTGTGAATTATTGCATGGGGTCTGTGAGAAAGCACTTCAAAGATAAACATAGAGCCCTGCAGGGGAGTAGGAGAGATAAGAGGCTAGTCAGACATACCTCTATAAATCAACTTGGGGGAGTGGACATTTACTGCTGAGGCCTTAGAAAACACTGGAACTATTGTATCTCTTGCAAGTTTGTATAGCTGTGTATGCATGGGCTTGGTCTGAGGAGTAGCAGGTAATGACGTATGCAGTGACATCACAGGGGGTTGACTACAAGCATGATAAAAGCAACTTGGACGTTTCCTATGGGGCCGAACTCATGAGAGACATCAGTTGTATGTGTGATGTTTGATCTTTGACTTCTGTCTACAGCTGTATTTTGATTAAAATTGTTATGATTTTTAAGTGCACATTTTGAGTGTTCCTTATTTGTTAAGTAAATAAACCGGAGCACAGAAAAACAGAACCAACATAGGTAAGGCAATTTATACTGTATGGTCCATTTCCAATAAAGTAAGCCATCTAATCATCAGAGTACAGGTGCTCTGGAGTCTTGAACCCTGCTGAATTCATTAATTAAACTTTATTTGACCATAGCTTTGGTGGTGAAGTTTATAATGAAAACCCGCATTTAAAATCTGCTTGTGGGAGGAGATACAATATGATCCAGTAAGTGATTTTAAACTGTATGCAGTTGTTCATGCATTTAATAGAACATATACCAGTAATTTATACATTTTGTGTCATCCTATTTGACATTCATGTCTGTTTATTATTCAAACCAAATACTCTCAACTCCTTACCTGCCTTACCCCAGAAGATATAACACTATGTCAATGTTACTGAAGCATTTCCATTTCATGGATATTAGTTTTAGGAGATTTGGCAGTTCCAATAATACAAGAAAAATCTTTATTCATTCAGATGCTCTTGTGCTTTGATCAAATGTGGTCAGAGTGAAGAACGCTTTTCATGTGAACGCTGATGTTTTCCTCCGGGATATTGATGATATGGAATTAAAAATGGATTGTGTGTGGTGAGGAGCTTTGATATGCAGTGTGCAGATGCTCTCTTTCCCACTGTACGCTGTATAAGCAGAGCCCGAAGGCCCACTGCTTTGGCAGAACAGAACACATTCAGTATTTCTAGTTCCCCTCCTCTCTGGTTGGATCCTTACTGTATTGTACATAACTCTAAACAGTCCATGGTTTTAGTTGGTTCACTGCCAGTTTATACTTTATGCCGTACATTTGATTTGATAACTCGAAAAATGTCCCATGGACATACAGTACATGTGTATGATCATTCTCTGACCCTCACTTACACAGATAGACAGGGATTGTTCTGTACTTTACCCTAAACTAAATGGGAATTAAATGCTCACCTTTGACTTTGTAACACTTTGTTTCTCACATTACCCCCTACAGCTATTACACACAGAACACATTGCTGACTAAAGACAGTTTCTGTACAAGTAAAATGAAAAAATAATAACGTCTCTTGCTAAAGCTTGGCTTTCCCAACCAGTTCTGAGAAGTTAATCAACAAATCACAAGTAAAGTATTTGTCCCACTTGACTGGCCCATATAGCTAAACCAATTTATTTTCTCATAGATTGTTTTCTGAATCAATACACTGTAATCTAAAAAGTTATGAAAGATCAAATTACAGCAAACAGCTGCTGTTTGATCCAGGATATTCCCCTACAACAGTACCTGCAGAAATATCATGAAATATCAAGTCCTTATGGTTAGTACACTGAACAAAAATATAAACGCACTATGCAACAATTTCAAAAATGTTACTGAGTTTACAGTTCATATAAGGAAATCAGTCAATTGAAATAAATTAATTAGCCCCTAATCTATTGATTTCACTTGACTGGGAATACAGATATGCATCTGTTGGTCAGAGATACCTTTTAAAAAAAAAGGTAGGGGCGTGGATCAGAAAACCAGTATGTATCTGGTGTGATCAACACCTGCCTCAGGCAGCGCGACACATCTCCTTCACATAGAATTGATCAGGCTGTTGATTGTGGCCTGTGGAATGTTGTCCCACTCCTCTTCAATGGCTGTGCAAAGTTGCTGGATATTTGCGGGAACTGGAACACGCTGTCGTACACGTCGATACAGAGTATCACAAACATGGTCAATGGATGACATGTCTGGTGAGTATGCAGGCCATGGAAGAACTGCGACATGGAGCCTTGCATTATCATGCTGAAACATGAGGTGATGGCGGCGGATGAATGGCACGACATTGGCCTCAGGATCTCGTCACAGTATCTCTGTGCATTCAAATTGCCACCGATAAAATGCAATTGTGTTTGTTGTCCGTAGCTTATGCCTGCCCATACCATAACCCCACCGCCACCATGGGGCACCGTTCACAATGGTGGGCTTTTATTGTCCCAGCACAAGGTGCACCTGTGTAATGATCATGCTGTTTAATCAGCTTCTTGATATGCCACATCTGTCAGGTGAATGGATTATCTTGGCAAAGGAGAAATGCTCACTAACAGGGATGTGAACAAATTTGTGCACAACATTTGAGAGAAATAAACTTCTTGTGCATATTGGACATTTCTGGAATCTTTTATTTAAGCTCATGAAACATGGGACCAACACTTTACATGTTGCGTTTATATGTTTTCTGTATATATACAGTCATTCACTACTCTTAGACATACAGTATGTCTTGTCCTTGGTCTCAAGTATAAACTGTTGACCTCCAGTCATGTGGAAGTCTATAGAACTAGGAATAGAACATCAGACTCCACATGTATCACTTAGCATAAGCAGTGTTTCCCCTATATGCATTAAGCAGCAGTGCACTGCCTCTGCTAAATTGTGGCCACCACTGCAAAAAATATATATATTTGGGGATGGTAAAATGTTTTCAGTGTAAACTTAAATGATTAAAACCAGATATAAAGTATGTAGTAAAGATAATGGAGCAATATATTTTAAAATAAGATCATCTTTGAGAATTAACAATTACCAAAATAAAAAACTTGACAGTCAGGGAGAATCTAAAATGTAAAAGAAATGTCATTGAATGGGGCCATGTTTGAGTCACATAGGTAGCATAAGAACATGGCGTAAGCCATGGAAAAAATGTGTATAATTGCAGGAAATTTGTTAAGAACAGCAAATTCTTTCTCAGCCCCATGGCAAAATGTGTAGAATTGCAGTAAATTACACTGAACAAAAATATAAACGCAACATATAAAGTGTTGGTCCAATGTTTCATGAGCTGAAATAAAAGATCTCAGAAATGTTCCATGCGAACAAAAAGCTTTACATCCCTGTTAGTCAGTATTTCTCCTTTGCCAAGATAATCCATCCACCTAACTGGTGTGGCATATCAAGAAGCTGATTAAACAGCATGATCATTACACAGGTGCACCTTGTGCTGGGGACAATAAAAGGCCACTCTAAAATTTGCAGTTTTGTCACACAACACAATGCCACAGATGTCTTAAGTTGAAACTGCAATGTTTCTCTCTGCATAAGAATTGTGACACTCTGGTCTATTGTTCGTTGTAATCTCATAAGTCTGATATTGTTTTGAGATGCCTAAATAAATCAAATACTCAATGTTACAACACACTGACATCTGCTCAGTGCTCATGTAGTTCACTTTCTCCAAACCTTCCTCAACTTCTTGTTGCACTTGGTAGTGGTCTTACTGAGGTGTACTGATGTATTTGAGAGTAATGATGACAGATCTCTTCAGGATGTTTTTCTATCTTTGCCCTCCCAGAAGGGGAGAGGAAAATGGGCTCTTTAACGAGGCTGTGTCACTACCCCAGCAGGAGCAGCTCAGTGTGACCCCGGTCTAATAACGATAGAGTTGACGACAAGACAATAAACCACAGATGCAGTCCAGTCTGTCCACAGTAACTTCATCACATCTCATCTCATCACTTTCCACTTCACTGTGGACAAAACAAGAGGGCATTTGCTTGGCTGGCGTTCTGTCTAAAATGGATCCCCTTCGTGCAGCTCGGTGGACATTAAGGATTTTGTAGGCTTTTCTGACATCCAGTCAAAAATATTTCCTTTTGTTCTCCCCCACTGTGAAATCGTGGAGGGGACTGTTGATCAGTGTCCGTCTGTTATGACGTTAGTATGTTAGTACGTTTGTTCGTATGTTCGTCACATGCGATATCTCAGACAGAACTGGGTGAATGATGCATCTGTTTGGCCAGATGTTGGCGCTATAACAAAAGATTGAAAATGCAAACTTTGCAAGGTCACGCCACCCTCATTTTCCTCCATTTTGTGAAAGAACACTTAAAATGCTACTTTTCTTTCACCGAATGACCGATCTGCACAAAACTTGATATGTGGCATCTATGGACAAATGTCTCTCAACGCAATATTTTCCACACTAGTACCTAAAACAACATGACCGTTATTGACCAATAAACATTCACGTTTGCATGGTCTGGCACATAAATGCATATAAATCCGTCAATAATATTCGTATTGTAACAAAATTTGGTACACATATTGCAAACACTGGCAAGACTCAACATATGCAAGAACATTCATATCGACCTCACGGTGGAGCTATAACAGGCACATGTTTATCTCTTGGTCTGTTTGACTCAGAGTGATGACATTTGGCACACATGCTCAGGGATATGAGTCTAGCTAACCCACGTGATATATCAGATACCAATGGACCGATTTTGATGAAACTTGGGTGAATGATGTTTTTAGCCATAGAGCTCCGTAATTTACAAAATGTCCCAAGGCCCATAGGGGTACTGCATCATTCGTGGGGGACGACATGTTTGCTGTTGCCTTGTTTTATTTTCAGGTGGCTCTGGCTGTGAAGCGGTACCCCTTTGACTTATGGCTCGACGCACTATAGGCGATGGTGGTTGTTCTCATCAGCTGCACAGTATGTAACAGAGAACTGCAGGATAATTTGCATCATTTCTTCTTCATTACATTGCACTATAGAAATAATCCTTAATGGCGAACCACAGGACTTCTAAGAAAACATACTCAACTAAGATTTAAATCATCTGTGTGTGTGTGTGTGTGTGTGTGTGTGTGTGTGTGTGTGTGTGTGTGTGTGTGTGTGTGTGTGTGGCACTTGCCAGATTATGAACCCGAGTTGACAGCACTTCATAACAGCAAGCTGTTGCCTACTGACTGTCTGTAGCGTTCACTGCCTACATTGAATACAATTTTTGTTGTGTTGTTAAACAAAAGCCTATTTAATGAACATCATTCATTTACAAAAATGAGGATAGCAGCTACAGTATGTACCTGTGCCATGCTGTGCTGGGTTATCAGTGTGCCAATTAACCTTTCCTCCTATTGCTTATGTGATATTCATAAACTCTCACCCAAGGTGAACTATGTCTCAGTTGGTAAGCCCTTTGAACAACACACCATCTACTGTGAGGACTTATTCGATTAAACTACTGTCTATGTGTAGGATCTATATTCATCAGCCCAAATTTGAATCTCTTTGTAAAATGCCTGGGGCTGGTTGGAGTCTTACAGACAGAATATATCAAGATTTGATTTAAAAAAGGACTATTTTGACTTTTAGAATTTAATGTTATTAACAGAATACAAAGAGAAAATAATCCTCCCATTTCAACATTAAAAAAGCCATTAACTGCCCTAATGTTTATAAAGGCTTTGATTTATTAGTGATGCACTGCAGGCAAAAATACTTACTGTTTTGCACAATGACTGATTTATCCTACAGTACATCATTATCTGAACACTATTATTAGTATTATACTGCAATGTATAGGAATAAAATAAAATAGAAAAATAAAATAGAAAAGTAAGGGTTTCTCTACACCTGGTCAATTACCATATCAAGTATTGTGTTTTTCCTTTCCTCAGCATTGTCACTGCGTTTGTGGTCTAAAGTGCTATAGAAACTAGCTGTGCCCAGGCTCTCAATCTAGATGTCAAATCCCGCATCCAATCTCACGTCCATCAAACATACTCTGGTTTCATAACACTGTTGCCCTGGCTACATTGTATTTAAAACTTGTCGTACTTACCTGAACATCTCAGTAGTCTGCTTTAAGAAAGAGGCAATGCCTACTCATTATTACATCGCTGTCCTTGTTTTTCTAACTAATTAGCTGTATTAAGGGAATCTGGCCTGTCAAAGTCAATATAACATGGGAACTGTAGTGCATAGTGAAGTATGAACAGACAAAACTGAATGTGAGATTGAGAGTAGGGTAATAAATTCAAGTCAAGCAGAACCTGATTGTTTGTGTCTACAAGTACGTTTTTAAAAGGCTGATGTCTTTTTGCAAGTTGTTCCAGACTGCCAAGGACTTCCACTGTAAGATTGTATTTATTGAATTCATCGTGCTGTCCAACATGGGCTGATCATTGGATGTACACATTCACAAACATGTTTACTTTCCAGAGGGATACTCTTACACAAGATATTGATCAGGACTAGACTTGCGTAGGGATAGACCTTACATCAGGTGTCCTCATCTTTAACTAAAAGTAGTCCTTCTCATTCTGGAGATACAATCTAAAAGTCCTTGGAACAGAGTAATCCTCTTGGCTGCGCTGGAAAATCTATGGACAATCTTTGCTAATCCCAACTCTGCTATCTGACGTTGTGCCAGTAGGCTCCTCAACCATCTAGGACTAGTATTAGTCGCAAACTTACTGAAATAAAAATGTTTACATTTTTGTTCAGCTAAATCCCAGCAGCAAACCTTTACTTGTGGAGATTTCTGTTCAACATTTGGAAGCACAGGACAAGTGTCAAGCAGACCAGTGAAAATCTCATGATTAAATACAGCCGGCCAGAGCAACATGAGTTGGTATTTATGCTCAGAAAGACTACAGAAGCATGGAGTGTGAATGCAGGGCACTGCAAGGCCACTTACTCTTAATTAAAGACTGGGCTCTGCCAAGTTTTCCACAAGATTCACATAGGAGCAAATTAGGCACCTGACAGCCACACAGACACATCCAACCGTCTCATTTCCCCTTCCTGTTACAGTCTGCCCAGTGGCCTTCTCCTCTTCTTTAGATACAACTTCTTCTCCCATTAAAGGGATGGAAACACTCTCGGTGCTCCCAAATCAAATACATTAACGACTGATTAAGTGATAGCATTGCTAGTATGATTTCTGTCTTCTTTCTTTTGCAAAGTGCTGTGCTGTAGCCAGTAGTCACTCCTATCGGGATTAGGTGAAAAACACCACAAAGACACTCAAAACTGTTGGGTTTATAGTTTATTTTACAGATCTTATTCAGGTTTAGGTATTGTAGCCATCACATTGGAATGGAAGACATCCAAATGTAGATCTAGTAGCATTTCATCCCCATCTTACTAATTAGCAACTTTGACTTAGTGTTCCATTGCAACAATAAATTACCGTTAAGTCATGGGTGCTTGGGTAATTAACACTTGGCGGCCAAGGCACAGCTCAGAATAACAACATTCATATAAATGCAAGCTTATGATGAATTGAGAGCCATAAAATGAAGAATACACATATCGCCAGATGCCAGGGGTTGTCCGCTGTGGCTTGGTATCCTTCATATTGCTTTATTACATTTCACTCAGCTGAATAATTCTTCTGACATATTGTCATCATTTCTCAGGCTCACTGGCACATTTATATTTACTACGCCAGAGCCATCTAGGCAGCCCAATGTCATTTCTTACCAGGCAGACTGTAGCCTGAGTACCAGTCTCTTTAGCTAACATTCCACTCTGTAGAAAGGAACAGTAATTATTTATGCCTAAGACATCCTAGGCATTAGATCACCTTTTGCCTCCAGTTGTTGGCCATGGCGACCTGTAAACTCCGGATCAACAGGGCAATGTCATATACCGAATGCTAACGTATTCATGGTGGATTGTTTTCCAAATCTATTTCACTGTCTGACTAATATTCTGTTGAAATACCAATCCCTCTCCTCCTGTCTCTCTCCATGGTCTAACTTTTAATTGGAACTCTAGGGCTACTATAGGTTAAATGGGATACATCAGTGTATCACTTAACATATTAAAAGGCCCAATGCAGCCATTTTTATCTAAATATCAAATAATTTCTGAGTAAAAATTAAGTACCTTACTGTGATTGTTTTCAATTAAAATGGTCAAATAGAAAAAATATATATTCTTAGTAAAGAGCAATTTCTCAAGCAAGAATTTTGCTAGGACTGTCTGGGAGTGGTCTGAGTGAGGAGGGGAAACTGAAAACTAGCTGTTGTTGGCAGAGAGTTTTGGAACTCTTTCTTATTGGTCTATTAACTAATTTACCACCATGTGATGTCACCAGGCAGGCCAAAACTCCATCCCACTAAAACAGGCTGATATTTCAGACATTCTTTTCAAACGTATCTTACACTAAAAGGGCATTATTATCATTTTCACAGTTCACAGTATTATTCAAACCTCATAGTGTGGAAATATATATAAAACACAGGAAGATCAGGTTTTTGACTGCACTGGGCCTTTAACATAGGTTTCCCATGATTGCATGTATCACATGCAATAACAGGGTTTGTTTACTTATCTGTTTGTATATACACTGAGTGTACAAAACATTATTAACACTGGATGAATCCAAATCAAATCAGGTGAAAGCTATGATCCCTTATTGATGTCACTTGTTAAATCCACTTCAATCACTGTTGATGAAGGGGCAAAGACAATTAAAGAAGAATTTTTAAGCCTTGAGACAATTGAGACATGGATTGTGTGTGTGCCATTCAGAGGGTGAATGGGGAAGACAAAAGATTTAAGTGCCTTTGAACGGGATATGGTAGTAGATGCCAGGCGCACCGGTTTGTGTCAATAACTGCAATGCTGCTGGGTTTTTCAAACTCAACAGTTTGCCATGTATATCAAGAATGGTCCATCACCCAGCCAACTTGACACAACTGTCGGAAGCACTGGAGTCAACATTAGCCAGCATCACTGTGGAACGCTTTCGACACCTTGTATAGTCCATGCCTTGACAAATTGCGGCTGTTCTGAGGGCAAAGGATCGAGGGAAGGTGTTCTTAATGTAGATTATAATACATTTCTTAAAAGAGTCTAAAGGGGGGAAGGGGGGTTTCAGCCAGAGGGTTAGATATTCCTCTTCCACCGCTCTATACAACCAGGTACAGAATAAGAATAGGACACCCAATGTCATTTCATGGTCTCTGTAGAAATGATTCACACCGGGAAATAGGTGCTCATGGGATCTCTTTTGTCTTGAAGTTGAAAGGTGCTGATGGTGTTGTGATTGACATGTGCACCTATCTCTCTGCCTTCTCTCATTATCCTTTGTTTCATGCTTTCCATTCGGGGCTGGGGTTGATGAAAGATATGGAAATGTGTCCTTCAGAAGACTACAGTTACAGGGAGAGATTGTTAGATTGATATGTTACAAAGAAGCCAATGTAACAGCACCAACGTATTCAGAGAATCTTGCGATGCAAGAATCTTTGGCCGTTTATCCTAAAACATTTGACAGATTCTTCTGATTGTCCAATGGGCAATGTCCATTGATGAATCCGTTTAACGTTACAAGAGAGAACAATATTGTATGTAGTGTGAAGGCAAGGAATCATGGTGTATTACTGTCAGACCTTAAACACCATAGATCTTATTTAGCAGAGCAAAGAATCACCTTATGCTTACTGTAAAGGGTTGTGAATGTTAAAGGATGTACATCCAATAATAATAATAATAATAATAATAAGGTGGGTGCTTATATTTGTCCTATATTGCCTCCCGAGTGGCTCAGTGGTCTAAGGCACTGCAACACAGTGCTAGCTGTGCCACTAGAGATCCTAGTTTGAGTCCAGGCTCTGTTGCAGCTGGTGTACTAGTGACTCCTGTGGCGGGCTGGGAGCAATGCACGCTGACACGGTTGCCAGGTGTACGGTGTTTCCTCTGACACATTGGTGCGGCTGGCTTCTGGGTTAAGTGGGTGTTGTGTCAAGAAACAGTGCGGCTTGGCTGGGTTGTGTTTCGGAGGACGCACGGCTCTCGACCTTTGCCTCTCCTGAGTCCATATGAGAGTTGCAGCGATGGGACAAGATTATAACTACCAATTGGATACAACAAAATTAGGGAGAAAAAGGGGTAACAAATTAAAAAATAATAATATTTGTCCTATATTACACATGTACAAGTCAGCATTATACACGTGTGAATTAGAAATGTATTTTTTGGCATATCCCAACTGCCCCTGATACACCCTCGGAGAGTGGGGTCACGGCCAGCCATTATCAATAGCAACCCTGGAGCAATTAAGTAAAGTGCCTTGCTCAAGGGCACATCGACATATTTTTCACCTTGTTGGCTCAGGGATTCAAACTAGTGACCTTATGTTCACTGGCCCAATGCTCTAACCGGTAGACTACCTGCCAATACCAAGGTGACTTTAAACTTATGGCTCAAGTTTTGATGTGGCATCATTACGTAGAATTTATTACTTATCTTGTTGAGATCAGAAAGCATCAAGGGCTTTATTTATCTGTCCAAATGGGCATTGTTTTTCACTCTGTTCAACTGTCCTAAAGCCCTCTCTGTCGGCTATGGATCACCTCTCTCTGCAGTCAGAGCACCATCATTATCCATCATGTCTGAGGATTACCCACAAGGCCTGTCACAGGACGTTCTAGCACATGCACACACACCCACACCACGCACACAAATTATTGATTGCCATATATGTTATGATTAGGAATAACATGTAGCAGATGATTTAATAATCAGACTGGAAATGTGTGGGTTTTGGCCTTCAAATGTGTTGTGTATTGCCAGCACAGTTTTGTCAGGGCCATTGCCTATGCCATTGTAGGTTTACTGAGGAATTATTTTGGTATCTTATTTTCGATTTTCCTATGTAGATGAAACACTGAAAACATACATGGCTTAGATAACTAATTTTAGAAGAGCTGCCTTCTCATTCACAACACTTGGCAATAATTGTGCTCCATTTGCAAACAAAAGGAGGTTGCTTCAAAGCCTGGGTTTCATCTCTCTCTCATGCTATATCTGCCTCTATGGCGGTGTTTACACAGTCAGCACAATTCTGATCTTTTTTCACTAATCAAATCAGCTGTGAAAAATATCTGATGTGAAAAGATCTGAAGTGATTAGTCAAAAGACTAGTTTGGTGTAAAAAATATCAGAATTGGGCTGCCTTTGTAAACGTAGATTAACGTTGCAAGTCAACCAGTGTCACTACAAACATATTTTACCTTCATAAATAATTCACCTTTTTTACATTTCACCCTCAGTTCTACACTCCACGACAGGAGTTTGCAGCTTCCCTCAACCAGACTGCACTTTCGGTAGGCTGGAGATTCTGTCAAGGCAGATAGTCTCATGGTATGATTGAAAGGGCACTGGGCACACTCAATATAACACAATCTATTTGCCAGGTATGGATGAAAACACTAGTTCCCCTGCTAGTCCAGTGTTTGTGGGTGGACAGGGATCCGTGGACTGCCACCTTAATTGGGGGAATAATAAGCATGCCAGAAAGACATGGGTTAAAGGGCCCTAAGGTGATATGAGTGCCAGAAACAACAATAAGCAGAACTGTCTGTGACACCAATTCATTGGCTTCCTTCCAGGGGAAACAAATCAAATGTTATTTGTCCCATTTGCCGATACAACAGACCTTACTGTGAGATGTTTACAAGCCCTTAAAACTAACTATGCCGTTTTTACCTGGCGCTAACTCTGCAGATAGCACTACTGGGTGATTGGAAAAGTCATAGTCAATCGATAAATATTATAATAATACTTTTACCAAAAATGTTTATCTTTAATTTACAATCTGTAGAAACTATGAGAATAGAAAGGTTCAGAACATTTGTAAAATATCACAGGACAGTTGAAAAATATATGGCAAGTAGAAATCCAATATGGATGGTGTTAAGAGATAGATGGGAAGGGTTGAATGGAGCTGAAGGGTGGGACTAATAACAACAAGATAACTAATTGAAAATATGCTATGTCTGTAAAATGTATATAGGGTCAGAACTTTTGTGAAACAGCAGTTAAAAATATAGGGCAAAAATAAATCAAACTTGATGGTCTTCAAAAATAGATGAGAGGGGTTGAGGGTAGAGGAAGGATAGGAGTAAAAACAAACAAAAGATAACTATTGTAAAATAGATTGTCTCTGTAAAATGTATATAGTACAGGCCTCTCGGTGTTAGCTGTGCCACCAGAGACTCTGGGTTCGAGCCCAGGCTCTGCCGCAGCCGGCTGTGACCGGGAGGCTCATGGGGCGACGCGCCATTGGCCCAGCGTTGTTAGGGAGGGTTTGGCTGGCAGGGATATCCTTGTCTCATCGTGCACTAGTGACTCCTGTGGTGGGCTGGGTGCGGTGCATGCTGACCAGGTTGCTAGGTGTATGTGTTTCCTCTGGTGCAGCTGGCTTCTGGGTTGCATGTGCGCTGTGTCAAGAAGCAGTGCGGCTTGGTTGGATTGTGTTTTGGAGGACGCATGGCTCTCGACCTTTGCCTTTCCCGAGTCCGTATGGGAGTTGCAGTGATGAGACAAGACAGTAACTATTGGGGAGAAAAAGGGGAAATAAATAAATACAATTATATAGTAGGTAGAAGCCTAAGTGTTGTTGTTCATTAGTTTACTCCAATTAGGGGAGGGGTGGTAGGGTTAGTGGAAAATAATAAAATAAAATATATTTGTAAAAGATGGACCAAGAATCAAACCCTGTGGGACACTTTTTGTTACGTCTATAAATCCTGATTTAAAGCTGTCAGTAAGTACACACTGTGTTCTGTCTTTTAAATGATTCTCAAACCAGCAGCAAATTGTAGAACAGCCAATTGTAGAGTTTCTGAATAAGATTCCAGGATTTTTGCTAGGCAAGAGAGTTTGGAAATGGGGCAATCATTATTTAGATCACTCGGGTCCTCACCTTTATGTACAGGAAGCACATGGGCCGCTTTCCAAATTCTAGGGATATTACTCAAATCAAATCAAATTTTATTAGTCACATGCGTCAAATCCAACACCTTACAGTGAAATGCTTACTTACAACCCCTAACCAACAATGCAGTTTTAAAAAATAAAAATAAGAAATAAAAGGAACAAGTAATTAAAGAGCAAAAGTAAAATAACAATAGCGAGACTATATACAGGGGATACGGGTACAGAGTCAATGTGCAGGGGCACTGGTTAGTTGAGGTATTATGTACATGCAGGTAGAGTTATTAAAGTGACTATACATAGATGATAACAACAGAGAGTAGCAGCGGTATAAAAGAAGGGGGGAGGCAATGCAAATAGTCTGGGTAGCCATTTGATTAGGTGTTCAGGAGTCTTATGGCTTCGGGATAGAAGCTGTTTAGAAGCCTCTTGGACCTAGACTTGGCCCTCCGGTACCGCTTGCCGTGCGGTAGCAGAGAGAACAGTCTATGACTAATTTCTATATAAAAACATTTCAATTTCCAGGTTCACAGTAAGTTTCTTCAATACATGTTTTTATAAGAATAATTCACATGTTCAATTAAAACTTAGAAAATATAAAATTCAATGTGTGTGTGCCCCTTTAAGATACCTCAGCACTAACCAATATTCATAACCAGTAAGTTGTGTGTGCATGCTGGTGTGTGTGTGTGTGTGGCAAACCATTTGGCAAAAACAAACAAAAATGGCCAGGCCTAATTTAATTTGTTAACTGCTCTTTACCACCGAATCCGGATACCTTTATACCTATAAAACTGCCGAATTTCACTTAGCGCTCTTCCAAGACCATAGCCTCAGGAAATGTTTCAAAGAGAGAGAAAATGACTACCCCCATTCTCCTGGAAGAGAAAGTGTCCATTTCTTTAGCATTCACTATACCAAGATCATAATCAGCAACCCAAAGGTTTTAACTACAAACAAAACATGATAAAAACAAGTCCATTGTACTCCCTCAAATCATTAATCGTTTGTTTTAATGTACCCCAACGTTTATGTGCGCTTAATTTAGCATGCTCTACCCTTAGACACGACAACATGTATCTCACCACCGAGTCTAACAATTCACTCCCATGTTGTATTATATGACTGGTCTCTCTTTGTAAAATTATCGTGGTATCGTTACTAGACCAATGTCCAACAACATATGTAATAGCTGTTTCGCCTTAGATTGTTCCTGTTACCCCTCTAAATGTAATACTTTTTTCTGTCGCAAATGTAGTCAATTTCTCAGCGTAAGGAATCAATGATATTTGATCCCAGGCATCTATTAAAAAGTTGTTTGAGCGTGGTCTCCTACGTCACCCTTAATTAACATACATACTCTAATGGACTTCCATCAGTACTGGTAGCAAGAATCCTACTCAAGACACATGAGATAATACCGTGTTCCATTAAGTGGAACCGACCCCGTCTAAAATAAACAATCCCAGAGCCCCTTTCCAGTAATCTTATCAGTTTAACCTGTTGCATTCATTTAGTAAAAATATAAAACTGTTGTTTAACAAATGTAGAACCTTCAAAAAGTTGGTGCTGTTTTATCAGCTTAACAGTCAATACTTATTTCAATCTGCTTTAATTACTGGACACTGTAATGGAAACAGATTATAATTTTAGAATACATTAGATTTAGGCAACTGTCTTCTGAGTAGGCTACAGGTAAGAAAACAAACACTTGCAATTGTTTACAAGCATACATTCAGTTCATGATTCAGTGTTTCAAATATGACTCCATTCGCACTAGGTTAATGCAAAAGACCATTTAGGCCACACAATGTTTTAACCTCGAAATCGCCTCGCTATTTATGTTGAATAATTGAGCCTTTCAATTTGAACCAAGTAAGCTTTTAAAACGTTCAGTTTGCATCTTAAAACAAACACTGGCTGCTATATCTAAGAACAAACATGCCAACAGTATGAAATGATAGTCAAAACAAACATAACTTCTGTTCACAGGTTTTACGCCAATAACACATTCACTACATATTGTATCAACACAGAATCACCAAATCTACACACTCACTGGCGTGATACAAAGTTTGACTATTCGTAAAATTATTTGTGCTCTTGCCCATATATACTGCCAATTTGAATATGTTACCTAATATCCACTGTCCTTGATTCTCACAAGGATCATTCAACCCCAAAATCTAATAAGGAGCAGGGTTGAGCCAAGCTCTCTGATTCATAATGCATAATACTTTACTTGCCACAAGGCAGTCAAGCACCCAAGCGAACTAGCTAAAGTTGGCTAGCTAACTAGCTAACGCAACTTCCAGACACAAGAGAATACATCTTCACTCTCCATTCTATTCACCTAGCAGAGCTGGTTAGGCTTTTTTCATGTTTATTCAAAACGTTGGTGACTAACTATGCGGCTGACAATAATTGAAATGACGTTATTTCCCTAACGTTTACTTATACCGGCCATATTCAACCGGCATTGAACATTTGTGAATTCATCAGCTATTCTGCGCTCTGGTACATTCAAACCAGTGCTCTGAAATCCGAACAAAATAGCCTGAGCGAATTTCACAGACACTAACAGGACAGAAATATCCTCCTATTTGTTAAGTATCAATTGCTAACTATTAATATCAAACAAATCAGGTAAATATGTAATTTTTCTATCACACTCTTTAAAGGAAAAAAAATCTTCTGCCAGTTCTTGGTGAGTAATCGCTGTTCTGATGTCCAGAAGTTATTTTCGGTCATAAGAGACGGTAGCAGCAACATTATGTTTAGAATAAGTTAAAAAATAAGTTACAAACATTGCAAAAAAACGAACAAAAACACAGTTGGTTAGGAGCACGTAAAACGTCAGCCATCTTCTCTGGCGCCATGATACCAATTGGATACCACTCGATATAATTGTCAAGTAATTGTCTGTGTTGTTGTTTTTGTCGCACTGCTTTGCTTTATCTTGGCCAGGTTGCAGTTGTAAATGATAATGTGTTCTCAACTGGACTACCTGGTTAAATAGATGTGAGATAAAAATAAAAGAAACATTTTAAAAGGCTAATTGATCATTAGAAAACCATTTTGTAATTATGTTAGCACAGCTGAAAAGTGTTGTGCTGATTTAAGAAGCAATACAACTGGCCTTCTTTAGACTAGTTGTCATAGACGTCGTAAGGGACAGACCAAGGCGCAGCGGGTAAAGTGCTCATACTTAATCTATTCGATGAAAACACTTAAACAAAATAAACAAATGACGAAAAACAGTTCCATAAGGCATCCAGGCTATACAGAAAATAACCACCCACCAAAACACAAGTGAAAGAACATCAACTAAATATGGCCTCCAATTAGAGACAACGACAACCAGCTGCCTCTAATTGGAGATCATGCCCAAAAACCAACATAGAAATAGAAAACTAGATTTAACCCTAGATATAGAAAATATAGAACAAAAATCAAAAACACCAAAACACACAAAACAAACACCCCCTGCCAAGCCCTGACCATACTATAATGACAAATAATCCCTTTTACTGGTCAGGACGTGACACTAGTTGAGTATCTGGAGCATCAGCATTTGTGGGTTTGATTACAGGGTCAAAATGGCCAGAAACAATGAACTTTCTTCTGAAACTCGTCAGTCTATTCTTGTTCTGAGAAGTGAAGGCTATTCCATGCGAGAAATTGCCAAGAAACTGAAGATATTGTACAACACTGTGTACTACTCCCTTCACAAAACAGCACAAACGGTCTCTAACCAGAATAGAAAGAGGAGTGGGAGGCCCCGGTGCACAACTGAGCAAGAGGACTATATATAGCGTTTAAAAGGAGTGTGATTATCTGCCAGTGATATAATAATAGTTGAGAAATGCTCAAGAGGTAATTCAGGGTCAGGTATACCTTTGATGGAGAAATGTTCAGAAAAGTAGAAGTCATGCATAAACGCTTGGGGAGAAAAGTTTTTAAAATGTCTCTTCCTAATAATACGTGGATCAGAATTATGCTGTCTGTTATCTCTAATAATAGGACAATTATCACTAAGGTCACTTACAAACACACCAAAAGATATGTACTAATTCTCACATGTATTTGTGAGAATTAAATCTAATAATGAGGATCTATCTACATTTTTCACATTTAACCAAGTGGGTTTTGTGATTAGCTGGGTTAGATTAAGATCAAGATAAATGTTCTTAAAGTTGTCTGAGATAGGTGACTTTAACTTGGACTGGCTGACACCTAAGACCACCAGTTCAGATGATAGAAAAGGTTTTAAATGCTCAGCTATGATACTAATCGCATCAAGTAAAGCAGCAGGAGGCCTATACCCTACAGCAACAAATACATGCATGTTTTGGCTCATGGTCACATGTAAAACCAGGATTTCACATTTCTGGGGTATGGTGATATAAAGAGCACACAATGCTACAAAAGTGGATTTCACATACATCGCTAACCCTACAGCTTTTCTCTGCCTATCACATCTGAAAATGTCGTAATTAACAATATCAATGTCCTTATCCATGATTGAATCATTTAACCAAGTCTCATTTAAAACAAGAATGTCTGTGTTCGTGTCATGCATCCAAATATCGATAAAGTCCATTTTGACATCATACTTATCACATTTAAATGAAACAAACCCAGCCCTTTAAATGAATTAAAAACAGCAGGAGTGTCCATATTAACCCTAACCAGGTCATTATAAACATTAAGTCTGGAGATTTCATAGGACAGCAAATAAGTTATCAAAGCTTGCCCCGATGCATCTTTTTGGTGGCTGTTTAAAACCTATTGAAATTAAGACAGGGATAATGTAGATTTCCTTGACTTGACTAGAGTATTTAACATCAGAAACAGTTTGATGTGTGATGGTGGTTGGGATAACCTGGGTAGAGTGCAGGTTATATCCCAGTCAGTCTCTCAGAGCAGCCTTAAAATTATTTAACCTTTATTTAATTAGGCAAGTCAGTTAAGAACAAATTCTAATTTACAATGACGGCCTACCGGGGAACAGTGGGTCATGGGCAAAACTACAGATTTTTACCTTGTCAGCTCAGGGATTTAATGCCGCCCCGAGATATAAACCCCGAGATAGTTTGGGTGAATTCGGTCTTCATTGTAGAATCTTTTCTCTTTCCAAAAAGTGTCAAAGTTATCAATAAAGACAACATTGACAGAGTTACAATAACTATTTAGCCAGACCTGAAGTGATAGCAACCTACTGAATCTACCATATCCACGTCTCATCGTGAGAATGGGACCCAAAATAATGAGACGCTTGTTTAGGTATTTCAATTTTGCAATTCGTTCCATGAAGTCACTTTTAAACTGTTCAGACCTGGCCAACTTAGTGTCATTAAATCCCACATGTACAGTTGAAGTCGGAAGTTTACATACACTAAGGTTGGAGTCATTAAAACTCGTTTTTCAACCACTCCACAAATTTCTTGTTAACAAACTATAGTTTTTTAGTTAGGACATCTACTTTGTGCATGACACAAGTCATTTTTCCAAAAATTGTTTACAGACAGATTATTTCACTTATAATTCACTGTATCACAATTCCAGTGGGTCAGAAGTTTACATACACTAAGTTGACTGTGCCTTTAAACAGCTTGGAACATTCCAGAAAATGATTTCATGGCTTTAGAAGCTTCTGATAGGCTAATTTATTTGACCTTTATTTACCTTTATTGACATATTTTGAGTCAATTGGAGGTGTACCTGTCAATGTATTTCAAGGCCTACCTTCAAACTCTGTGCCTCTTTGCTTGACATCATGGGAAAATCAAAAGAAGTCAGCCAAGTCCTCAGAAAAACAATTGTAGACCTCCACAAGTCTGGTTCATCCTTGGGAGCAATTTCCAAATGCCTGAAGGTACCACATTCATCTGTACAAACAATAGTACACAAGTATAAACACCATGGGACCACGCAGCCATCATACCGCTCAGGAAGACAGCATTCCGACTCCTACAGTTGAACGTACCTTGGTGCGAAAAGTGCAAATCAATCCCAGAACAACAGCAAAGAACCTTGTGAAGATGCTGGAGGAAACAGGTACAAAAGTATCTATATCGACAGTAAAACGAGTCCTATGTCGACATAAGCTGAAAGGCCGCTCAGCAAGGAAGAAGCCACTGCTCCAAAACCACCATAAAAAAGCCAGACTACGGTTTGCAACTGCACATTTTTTGGAGAAATGTCCTCTGGTCTGATGAAACAAAAATAGAACTGTTTGGCCATAATGACCATCATTATGGTTGGAGGAAAAAGGAGGAGGCTTGCAAGCCGAAAAAAACCATCCCAACCGTGAAGCATTAGGGTGGCAGCATCATGTTGTGGGGGTGCTTTGCTGCAGGAGGGACTGGTGCAATTCACAAAATAGATGGCATCATGAGGCAGAAAAATTATGTGGCTATATTGAAGCAACATCTCAAGACATCAGTCAGGAAGTTAAAGCTTTGTCGCAAATGGGTCTTCCAAATGGACAATGACCCCAAGCATACTTCCAAAGTTGTGGCAAAAGGGGTTAAGGACAACAAAGTCAAGGTATTGGAGTGGCCATCACAAAGCCCTGACCTCAAGCCTATAGAGAATTTGTGGGCAGAACTGAAAAAGTGTGTTTGAGCAAGGAGGCCTACAAACCTGACTCAGTTACACCAGCTCTGTCAGGAGGAATGGGCCAAAATTCACCCAATTTATTGTGGGAAGCTTGTGTAAGGCTACCCGAAACATTTGATACAAGTTAAACAATTTAAAGGCAATGCTATCAAATACTATTTGAGTGTATGTAAACTTCTGACCCACTGGGAATGTGATGAAAGAAATAAAAGCTGAAATAAATCATTCTCTCTACTATTATTCTGACATTTCACATTCTTAAAATAAAGTGGTGATCCTAACTGACAAAAGACAGGGAATTTTTACTAGGATTAAATGTCAGGAATTGTGAAAAGCTGATTAAATGTATTTGGCTAAGGTGTATGTAAACTTCCGACGTCAACTGTACTATAACAGTATCTGTCTGTGGATTTTGGTTTTTGGCTTCAGGAAGTAGCGTAGTGATATCCTTCACTTTGCACCCGGATAGCATAGGGTTCTAATCCCTGGCAAGGACATATTCCTTACCATTGAGCTTCCAATGATGAGCGCCGATCGGATGATGAGCGCCACTACCGTATCTCTGATCAGCGACAAGAGCCACAGAAATCGGCTGGGGAGTAGATCCCGATTGCCGAGTAGATCCTGATTGCGAGGGGGGGGGGGGGGGGGTGGCACCCTGAACACCTGGCACCTGAACACAAGAGCCCACAATGTAGCCCGTAGTGGAGGTGGTCGTCAGTGTCAAAGCTACAGCATATGCGTACCTAGTGTCCATACGCCCTGAGGAAGACAGAGGGGACAGTGAGAGTTCTTGAGGATTTAATCAGAGTTTAATGTCACGATTTGAGAGTTTAATGTCACGACACTGCGAGAAAAAAACGAACCGCTGGGGTACGGGTCTCTTCCTCCTCCTGGATCCAATCACACTCCATTCACGCCCACCAGGGGTAGAGCTGATAGCATCTGACTTTTGGCTAAGTTCAGAAGGCCGTAAGATGGGGAAATGATCAAGATACATAAAAGTTCCATTACAGTTGTCTTTTTGAAAAGAGGCATCAACAAATGCAGTTAAACGTGAGGAGTTTTTACTCAAAATTAGAAAAAAATAAAAATAAGTCTAAATATTGCTGTTACATTGCACAACCTTCAATGTTATGTCATAATTACGTAAAATTCTGGCAAATTAGTTCGCAACAAGCCAGGCGGCCCAAACTGTTGCATATACCCTGACTCTGCGTGGAATGAACGCAAGAGAAGTGACAAAATGTCCCTAGTTTAATATTGCCTGCTAACATGAATTTCTTTTAACTAAATATGCAGGTTTAAAAATATATACTTCTGTGTATTGATTTTAAGAAAGGCATTGATGTTTATGGTTAGGTACATTCGTGCAACGATTGTGCTTTTTTCGCAAATTACGCTTTTGTTAAATCGTCCCCCGTTTGGTGAAGTTGACTGTCTTTGTTAGGAAGAAATAGTCTTCACACAGTTGGCAACGAGCCAGGCAGCCCAAACTGCTGCATATACAATGACTCTGTTGCACAGAACGCAAGAGAAGTGACAATTTCCCTAGTTAAAAGAAATTAATGTTAGCAGGCAATATTAACTAAATATGCAGGTTTAAAAATATATACTTGCGTATTGATTTTTAGAAAGGCGTTGATGTTTATGGCTAGGTATACATTGGTGCAACGACAGTGCTTTTTTCGCGAATGCGCTTGTTAAATCACACATTTGGCGAAGTAGGCTGTGATTCAATGATAAATTAACAAGCACCGCATCGATTATATGCAAGGGAAGACAAGCTCGATAATCTAGTAATATCATCAACCATGTGTAGTTAACTAGTGATTATGTAAAGATTGATTGTTTTTTATAAGATATGTTTAATGCTAGCTAGCACCTTACCTTGGCTCCTTGCTGCACTCACATAACAGGTAGTCAGCCTGCCACGCAGTCTCCTCGTGGAGTGCAATGTAATCGGCCATGATCGGTGTCCAAAAATGTAGATTCCCGATTGTTATGAAAACTTGAAATCGGCCCTAATTAATTGGCCATTTCGATTAATCGGTCGACCTCTAGTGGGGTATTGTGTGTAGATCGATGAGGAAAAAAAACATATACATATATTTTTTGGAGCCCTTTTTCTCTCCAATTTCATGGTATCCAATTGGTATCCAGTTTTGTCCCATCGCTGAAACTCCCTTGTGGACTCGGGAGAGGCGAAGGTCGAGAGCCGTGCATCCTCCGAAACACAACCCAATCAAGTCGCACAGCTTCTTGACACAACGCCCGCTTAACCCGGAAGCCAGTCGCACCAATGTGTCGGAGGAAACACCGTACACCTGGCGACTGTGTCAGTGTGTATGAGCCCGGCCCGCCACAGGAGTCACTAGAGTGCGATGGGACAAGGACATCTCTGCCAGCCAAACCCTCCCCTAACCCGGATGACACTGGGCCAATTGTGTGCCACCCCATGGGTCTCCCAGTCGCGGCAGGCTGTGACAAAGCCTGGACTCGAACCAGGAGTCCAGGCTAGCTGTGGCACAGCTAGCAACTGCAATGCAGTGCCTTAGACCACTGCACCACTCGGGAGTCCTATTGGTTAACTAATTCACTAACTATTTAGCAGTGTTATGGCTTGGGGGTAGAAGCTGTTCAGGGTCTTGTTGGTTCCAGACTTGGTGAATCGGTACTGCTTGCCGTGTAGTAGCAGAGAGAACAGTCTTGACTTGGGTGGCAGGAGTCTTTGACAATTTTTAGGGCCTTCCTCTGAAATAGAGGTCCTGGATGGCAGGGAGCTTGCCCCCAGTGATATACTGGGCCGTACACACTACCCCCTGTTGGTGTGTGTGGACCATCATTCCTTAATGATGTGGACACCGAGGAACTTGAAGCTCTCACCCTGCTCCAATACAGCTTCCTGGATGTGGATGGGGGCATGCTCGTACCCTCCGTTTCCTATAGTCCACGATCAGCTTCTTTGTCTGGCTGATGTTGAGGGAGAGGTTGTTGTCATCGGTGATCAGGTTTACCACCATTGTGTTGTCTGCAAACTTAATGATAGTGTTGGAGTCATGTGTGGCCACACAGTTGTGGGTGAACAGGGAGTACAGGAGGGGACTAAGCACGCATCCCTGAGGGGCCCACGTGTTGAGCATCAGCGTGGCGGATGTGTTGTTGCCTACCCTCAACACATGGGGCGGCACGCCAGGAAGTCCAGGATCCAGTTGCAGAGGGAGGTGTTTAATCTCTGGGTCCTTAGCTTAGTGATGAGCTTGGATGGCACTATGGTGTTGAACGCTGAGCTGTTGTGAATTAACAGCATTCTCACGTAGGTGTCCAGGTGGGAAAGGTTACTGTATATTGCCTGTCTTTTTACTGTTGTTTTATTTCTTTACTTACCTATTGTTAATCCTATTACCTTTTTTGCACTATTGGTTAGAGCCTGTAAGTAAGCATTTCACTGTAAGGTCAACACTTGTTGTATTCGGCGCACGTGACAAATAAACTTTGATTTGATTTGAAAGGAGAGTGTGGAGTGCAATAGAGATTGCGTCATCTTTGGATCTGTTGGGGTGGTATGACAATTGGAGTGGGTCCAGAGTGTCTGGGATGATGGTGTTGATGTGAGCCATGACCAACCTTTTAAAGCATTTCATGGCTATAGATGCGAGTGCTACGGGGTGATAGTCATTTAGGCAGGTTACCTTGGCATTCTTGGGCACAGGGACTATGGTGGTCTGCTTGAAACATGTAGGTATTACAGACTGGGTCAGGGAGAGGTTGAAAATGTCATTGAAGACACTTGCCAGTTAGTTAGCAAATGGTCTGAGTACGCGTTCTGGTAATCCGTCTGGCCCTGCGGCCTTGTGAATGTTAACTTGTTTAAAAGACTTACTCACATCGGCTACAGAGAGCGTGATCACACAGTCGTCTGGAACAGCTGAGGGAGGTGTTTATAGAGAGAGCGGTGGCATCGGGTGTTTATAGAGAGAATGGTGGCATCGGGGAAACCCAGTATGCGTTTCTGTGTGTGGAGTAAAGGTGCTCTAGAGTTTTTTCGCCTCTAGTTGCACAAGTGACATGCTGGTAGAAGTTGTGTAAAACGGATTTCAGTTTACCTGCATTAAAGTCACCGGCCACTAGGAGCGCCACCTCTGAATGAGCATTTTTTTGTTTACTTACAGCTCGTTGAGTGTGGTCTTAGTGCCAGTATCGGATTGTGGTGGTAAATAGCCAGCTATGAAAAATATAGATGAAAACTCTCTTGGTCTACAGCTTATCATGAGGTATTATAACTCAGGCGTGCAGAACCTCGAGACTTCCTTAATATTAGAGATTGTGCACCAGCTGTTATTAACAAAGAGACACAGTTTCCCCTATGCAACCGTTCTCTCCTGCCGATGTAAAGATAGGATATTACAGTTCTTTAGATCACGTTGATAGGATAGTCTCGAACAGAGCTCATCCAGTTTATTTTCCAGTGAGTGCACATTCACCAGTAGAACAGAGTGTAGAGGCGCTTTATCCACTCTCCAATGTAGTTTCGTCAGGTATCCCTCACGCCAGCTTCTGTAGCGCCGTCTCCTCCTTCGGGGGTCAGAGATTTGGGCCTGGTCCGGGATAATCAATATGTCTTTCCAAGAAGCCTTTTTAAAACCGGAATACACTACAATTTGCATATACTGCTGCATAGGAAAATGATCTGTGACAAGAGAGTGATCAAATTAAGAGAGGACATCTGTATTGATTGCCTGCTAGTCATTCAGACACTTAATTTTCTGAAAGTAGGTTGCTCCTTTCTTTCACAGTTTGGCAACAATAGCACTTGTCGTCTTTGATAGGAAGTCATTGTTTCATACACCGTGTATGTCTACAATACTTGGGCAGCAGATCTGAGGGAGAAAAGATACATTCAATGAATGCCTCTGTCATATATACTACTATGTACAGTAACTGACTGCCAGTTACACTGATGTGCCATGAAGGAAAAAACAAGGCTACAAAGGAGGTTAATCTGATTCGTGGGCATGGAGTCATGTTATAACAGTTCTCCAATGGTGTCATGCCTGTTAACATGGTTGGAGTCAGATGAGTTGCACTGCCAGCATCTTCCTCTATTACTTTTACACGCATGGCCTTAACAGTGTGGTTTGTGTTTGTGCTTGATGTGTGTGACCTTATTGCACATGGAGCTTCTAAAGGTCCCCTCTGCTCCTGAGAGAATTACTGTGTGCTCATAGCGTCATCAGACCCCAAGCATGAAATATTTGATGCGATATTCCTTATATGAAGCACTAGATCGTGGGCCACCCTGACTAGATTTACACAGGGTTTTCAAAACCATATCGCAATCAAGGATCAATTGTTTCTAGATAAGGGATGTAGAATGAAAAGTCAGAAAGGCAAGCATAAACCATTCACACCTTTTAATCTTAGGGATAGGCGTCCAGCTAGCGGGACACAAGCCGACAACATCCGGTGAAATTGGAGGGCGCGCAATTCAAATAAATAATCGTAATATTAAACATTCATGAAACTCTTATATCATTTAAAATCTTAAATTCTTGTTAATCTAACTGCGTTGTCCAATTTCAAAAAGGCTTTAATGGCGAAAGCATACCATGCGATTGTCTGAGGACGGTGCCCCATATCAACATATTTTTCAACCAGCACAGGCTTCACAAAATCACAAATAGCGATTAAAGAAATAATTTACTTTTGAAGATCTTCCTCTGTTTGCAATCCCAAGGGTCCCAGCTACAACATGAATGGTCATTTTGTAAGATAAAATCCTTCTTTATATCCCCAAAAGTCAGTTTATTTGGTGCCATCGATTTCAGTAATCCACTCGTTCAACGTGTAGACAAAGGAGTCCAAAAAGCTACCGCTAAACTTCGTCCAAACAAGTCAAACAACATTTCTATTTAATCATCAGGTACTCTAAAATGTAAATAAACTGTAATATTTCATACGGAAAGTAGTATGTTCAATAGGAAAGGAAATTAGTAAGCGCATGCCCTCTCCCTCTCGCGCTGTAAGACTGATATTGTTCCGGTGCTCTTTTCACAAAAACTCAAAATACTTGTTTGTTTTTCAAAAAGCAAGCCTGAAACCTTGAATAAAGACTGTTGACATCTAGTGGAAGCCATAGGAATTGCCATCTGGGAGACGGATTTACATAGAAACAATAGGTTCCCATTATAGGAGCCTGGGAGTAAAATAAATTATAATTGGGATTTCTGCCTGCCATATCAATTCTGTTATAGTCCCAGACTTTATTTTAACAGTTTTAGAAACAAAGTGTTTTCTATCCAATGCTACCAATTATATGCATATCCTGGCTTCTGGGCCCTGAGTAACAGGCAGTTTACTTTGGGCACGTCATAT
Organism: Salmo trutta; assembly: GCF_901001165.1. Taxonomy (NCBI): domain Eukaryota; kingdom Metazoa; phylum Chordata; class Actinopteri; order Salmoniformes; family Salmonidae; genus Salmo; species Salmo trutta. Next base: position 43,444,148 of record NC_042963.1, read on the forward strand.
TTGAGCAAATCAGGGGTAGCCCCACCTGGGACTCAAACCCAGGTACAGTGACTGTCAAGCCAACACCTTAACCATTGCAAAGAGGTCCAAACCGCTTGTTGAGGTCACTAGGAGTTAGGGTAAAGTAGCAACCTTACCTCCTTTCTTCAGGAGAGTGTGTCCCCACGATTCTCTATACCAAGTTCTTCACGTGTACACGCCACTCAGATGGCCTCACAGGCACCATCCCACTTCTGACACCAGTGTAACAAATTCAGGGGGTAGCCCCGACTGGGATTCAAACCCAGGTCTAATAACTGCCAAGCCAACGCCTTAACTGTTAAACCAAGAGGTCCTAAACCCTTGATGAAGTTGCTAGGTGTTGGGTTAAGGTCGCTATAATATAATGAAAATACACTTTAACAGCAATACTATTGCACACTTTACATTACAATGACCAATACTTAAGGCGTTAATGAACATGAATTGTCATGTTATCTCAAGATGAATGCCCTAATGGTATGAAATGGCTGTCTTATACTCGTGAGGAGCCTACAAGCAAATTGTAACGATTGTTGTGTGTGGAGGACCAAGACGCAACAGGGAAGTGTATACTCATCTTCTTTTTTTTAAATATATATGAAGGAGAAACAAAATAAACACGTATACAATTAACAGAAACGACACTAACAGTTCTGTCATGTGACAAGCACAAAACAGAATACAACTACCCACAATACAAACACATCCCTAATTATAGGACCTTCAATCAGAGGCAACGATAGACAGCTGCCTCCAACTGAAGGCCCCAACACCAATTAACTAAACATAGAAATACAAATGACTAGACAGAACATAGAAATAAACTAAGATGGAACAATAACCAAAACCCTGGACTAATAAATCAAATACCCCTCTCTAAATGGACACATACACACAACCACCCTGAACCACATAAAACAAATACTCCCTGCCATGAAATTAGATATTGCTTTCTTCCTGTTGCCATTCAGAGTAGAGCACGTCAGGAACCGGTAATGACCTCATTAATATGGAGACAGTAATGTGTTCACTTTTAACACTATTTCCTCAGCAATCTGCAGACAGTCTCGTCTGGGAGAGGGAGATAGTGAGCCCTAATTTATGAATGCAATGATGGGTGGCTTTACCTTTTAAAGGTAAGGTACCCAACTGAATATTACATGCAAATATTTTAGTTGTTGGCAGGACAACTAAAGAGTTCACTTAGTAATAACTGACAAAGAAGTGAATTTCATGTCCAAAATATCTAAACTAGTGTTTTCCAAGTGTAAGGTCAGAGGACTGACTGGCTAGATTGTGTCTTGTTTACACAATGGGTCACGCTATCACGTCCTGACCAGTAAAAGGGGTTGTTTGTTATTATAGTTTGGTCAGGGCGTGGCAGGGGGTGTTTGTTTTTTGTGTTTCGGGGTTTTTTGGTTAATGTTCTATGTTAGTATATTTCTATGTTCGCTCTAGTTTTTCTATTTCTATGTGTAGTTTATTGGGTTGACCTTCAATTGGAGGCAGCTGTTCCTCGTTGCCTCCAATTGAAGGTCCTATTTAGTAGCGGTGTTTTTCCATGGGTTTTTGTGGGTAGTTGTTCCATGTGTAGCTGTGTGCCTTACAGGACTGTTTCTCGTCGTTGTTTTTTGATTAAGTGTTTATTTTGGTTTTCTTCTAAATAAAGAAGATGAGTATACACATTCCCGCTGCGCCTTGGTCCCATCCTTACGACAAACGTGACAGAACTACCCACCACCAACGGACCAAGCAGCGGGCCCAGGAGGAGCAAGGATCCTGGGCCAGGGAAAGAAGGGAGTGGAGGACGTCATGGACATGAGGGGAGGTAATGGCAGGGGACAAGACCCTGCCATGGAAACAGGCGGAGACAGCGAGGGAGGAACGGCGACAGTACGAAGAGCGAGCCCAACGACGGAAGCACGAGAGGCACCCCCAAGAAAAAAAATTGCGGTGGCACACGAATAGTTTGGCTGGGCCAAGGTGAGCCCTAAGCCAACTCCCCGTGCTTATTATGGGGAGCAGCGGATCATGAGAGCGCCGGTCTATGTGGAAGTGCGCACGATCTCGCCCATGCGCACGCACAGTCCGGTGCGAGCGATCCCAGCCCCTCGCAAGGGCCGTGCTAGAATGGGCATCCAGCCAGGTAGGAGTATGCCTGAGCAGTACATCTGGCCACCAGTATGTCTCCTAGGCCCAGGCTACCCTGCGCCTGCTCTACGCACGGCAGCCATCAGGCCTCTGCACAGCCCAGTTCGCCCTGTCCCAGCAATCCGCCCATGCAGGGCTACTGTGACTACCCAGCCAGGACAGGTGGTGCAGGCTGTGCGCTCCAGACCTCCAGTGCTTGTTCATGGCCCGGAGTACCCTGTTCCTGCTCCTCGCACTAGCCCTGAGGTGCGTGTCTCTAGTCTGGCGCCTCCAAAGCCAGCACCACGCACCAGGCCTCCAGTGCGTCAGCCCAGTCCAGTACGTCCCGTTCCTGCTCCTCACAAAGCCCTGTGGTGCGCGTCTCGAGTCTGTTACCTCCAGTACCAGCCCCACGCACTAGGCCTCCAGTGTGTCAGCCCAGTCCAGTTCGTCCTGCTCCTGCTCCTCGCACTAGCCCTGTGGTGCGTGAAAATAGTCTGGCGCCTCCAACCCCACGCATCAGGCCTTCAGTGGACAGCCCCCGTCCAGAGCTTCCGACGACAGTTCCCCGTCCAGAGCTTCCGACGACAGTTCCCCGTCCAGAGCTTTCGACGACAGTTCCCCGTCCAGAGCTTCCGGCGACAGTGCCCCGTCCAGAGCTTCCGGCGACAGTGCCCCGTCCAGAGCTTCCGGCGACAGTGCCCCGTCCAGAGCTTCCGGCGACAGTGCCCCGTCCAGAGCTTCCGGCGACAGTGCCCCGTCCAGAGCTTCCGGCGACAGTGCCCCGTCCAGAGCTTCCGGCGACAGTGCCCCGTCTAGTGCTTCCAGCGATGTCCTACAGTCCGGAGCCTGCAGAGACGGCCCACAGTCCGGAGCCTGCAGAGACGGCCCACAGTCCGGAGCCTGCAGAGACTGCCCACAGTCCGGAGCCTGCAGAGACGGCCCACAGACCGGAGCCTGCGCAGCCAGAGTCGCCCTCCAGTCCGGAACCGGCGCAGCCAGTCCGGAACCGGCGCAGCCGCCAGAGTCGCCCCTCCAGTCCGGCGCAGCCGCCAGAGTCGCCCCTCCAGTCCGGCGCAGCCGCCAGAGTCGCCCCTCCAGTCCGGCGCAGCCGCCAGAGTCGCCCCTCCAGTCCGGCGCAGCCCCCAGAGTCGCCCCTCCAGTCCGGCGCAGCCCCCAGAGTCGCCCTCCAGTCCGGCGGAGCTCCCAGAGTCGCGCCTTAGCCCTGAGCCTTCAGCGAGGTTGGACAGGTTTGGTTGGGGACTGAGGCCGGAGCCTGAGCCACCTCCATAGTGGAGCATTGGGGAGGGGGGGTGTAGCACAAGAACCGTCGGTGACGGTGGCCACCCTCCCTTCCCTCCCTTTAGTTTGGGATTATTTTGGGGATTATTTTTGTGATTTTTGTTTGAGGTGCATCCGGGGTCTGCACCTTTGGGGGGGGGGGGGGGGGGTACTGTCATGTCCTGACCAGTAAAAGGGTTGTTTGTTATTATAGTTTGGTCAGGGCGTGGCAGGGGGTGTTTGTTTTTTGTGTTTCGGGGTTTTTTGGTTAATGTTCTATGTTAGTATATTTCTATGTTCATTCTAGTTTTTCTATTTCTATGTGTAGTTTATTGGGTTGACCTTCAATTGGAGGCAGCTGTTCTTCGTTGCCTCTAATTGAAGGTCCTATTTAGTAGGGGTGTTTTTCCATGGGTTTTTGTGGATAGTTGTTCCATGTGTAGCTGTGTGCCTTACATGACTGTTTCTCATCGTTGTTTTTTGATTAAGTGTTTATTTTGGTTTTCTTCGAAATAAAGAAGATGAGTATACACATTCCCGCTGCGCCTTGGTCCCATCCTTACGACGAATGTGACACACGCAAGAAAACCCAAAAAAGCTTTAGGCGGGTCACAGCACAAAAGCGTTTGAGGAACCGCTTCTCTACACACCTGAAAGACAGTGGAGAATAGTAGTGGTTCAGATTCTTGAAGTTCCAGGGCAGACTTTGTTTGGTTGCCTGCTGAGATATGTGTTAATGAAAAGCTTACATTATGTATCACTGTAATATTTCGGCACAATATTTGCTCTCTCGTGTCATTTAAATTGAGCGTTTTCATTACTGAGAGATCTCTGGTGGTTCTACCCAATATTTAATTAGACTCAGGCTGCATCACAAATGCACATTCATGAGTGCTCTGCTCTGCTCCCTCACAAAATTACTATACTTCTTCCTCCAATGCTTCATTGAGGTTTGTGTTCTATAACTTGGATAGTTATTGGCAATCTATCATCCAATTTTCTTTTGCAGCTCTCAAAATGTAAATGGGAAAGATGTAATAATATGAAAGGGGGGTAACTATCTTAGATCCGTGATAGCACATCAGTGGATCATATACAAAATCTGAATTTATTCTAGAATTAGGCTCCTGAATTGCATAAGAAAGTACTTCCTGCGCATTCCTTTATTTACCTGTTTAGGGACTGGATATGTTAACTAGCTATTTAGCTAAATCTAGTACAATGCATCACATTTCTTGTAAAATGTTTGTTTTAATTGCGTAGGCCCTGTGAAATAAATCCAGAGGGGTAAGTAAGGACACTGAACTGCATTGTGAGCATAGTGAGGCAGTGATGTTGTGGGTAAGCTGTTCCAACCATAGGGAAATCAACACAATAAAATAATTACACTTTGAGGTCAATTGCATGGAGTCCTAACAGCCAATGGATATGGCTTAGACCTGTGGTTGTGATGGGCAAACCCCTACCTCTTGAAAGCATTTCACATAAAAGGCTTGATGGAAGAGGGGGACACTAATCTGAATAGGTCACGTGCTGTTAAACTGTAAGAGCATGGCCAACCTCTACTTCCAGTTACCATGGCTCTGGAATTCCCTGGGCATTTTCAATTTCCTCCAGAGGACCTGGCCCAACAGAGTGAATTACACTGGGATCACTTTGGGACAATCAGGTTAATTAAATGAGGATGTGCAGGTAATTGTGAAATATCCTCGTCCATTTCAGCACAGTACTGCCTCGACACAGGTGCCAATTTCAGAGCAGGCTGCCACACTAATGTGTCATTCCCCTCAGATGACAATGTAATCAGACATTTCAGACAAGCGTGAAAACCGGACTCCCTGCTTTTAATGGATTCTGAGGAAATAAGCCCCTCTCAGGCAGAAGGCACTGACACTTATCTTACAAACTGGAGGAAGGGACCATGCGAAATGTAGATGCCCTGATCTTTTCCTTCTCAGGGAGTGTTGGTGGATGTCAAGAAGAATTAAGCCTTCTGCCATGAATTATATTTCAATAATGATTGAATGGTGTTCGAAGGAATTGACTTCCTCAACTGTATGGTAGAACCACAGCAGTCAGCTTCATACAAATCAGAGCTCTTCATTAGGTTCCTGACAGGTCACTTTACTTTCAAATGATTATTGCTTTGGCAAAGGCACAGTACAGTTTGACTGAAATTATGGAGTACTTTTTAGAAAGGCTTGCGATTTTACAAAGTTAATCTGACATCACTTTGATAAGATTGGTTTTGCATTCCAAGAGACTTCATAAATGTTTTTTCAATCTGAAGTGCAGACATTGAAAATGACAAAGATTGTATTGGAATCAAATTAATTGCTGCTCAGTAAATAATTATACTCTATATATTATCATGTAGCCCCAATGTTTCAATAGAGACATTTCATTTCAAAGACAGAATAACTTGAGTTTGAAAGAGAGCTTATTTTGTGATTGGGCAATGGACGTTGTTGGGTGAGCTTCATGAGCTTTGTGACTGGCCTGCATAATTAATATACTGCTCAAAAAAATAAAGGGAACACTTAAACAACACATCCTAGATCTGAATGAAAGAAATAATCTTATTAAATACTTTTTTCTTTACATAGTTGAATGTGCTGACAACAAAATCACACAAAAAGAATCAATGGAAATCCAATTTATCAACCCACGTAGGTCTGTATTTGGAGTCACACTCAAAATTAAAGTGGAAAACCACACTACAGGCTGATCCAACTTTGATGTAATGTCCTTAAAACAAGTCAAAATGAGGCTCAGTAGTGTGTGTGGCCTCCACGTGCCTGTATGACCTCCCTACAACGCCTGGGCATGCTCCTGATGAGGTGGCGGATGGTCTCCTGAGGGATCTCCTCTCAGACCTGGATTAAAGCATCCACCAACTCCTGGACAGTCTGTGGTGCAACGTGGCGTTGGTGGATGGAGCGAGACATGATGTCCCAGATGTGCTCAATTGGATTCAGGTCTGGGGAACGGGCGGGCCAGTCCATAGCATCAATGCCTTCCTCTTGCAGGAACTGCTGACACACTCCAGCCACATGAGGTCTAGCATTGTCTTGCATTAGGAGGAACCCAGGGCCAACCGCACCAGCATATGGTCTCACAAGAGGTCTGAGGATCTCATCTCGGTACCTAATGGCAGTCAAGCTACCTCTGGCAAGCACATGGAGGGCTGTGCGGCCCCCCAAAGAAATGCCACCCCACACACCATGACTGACCCACCGCCAAACCGGTCATGCTGGAGGATGTTGCAGGCAGCAAAACGTTCTCCACGGCGTCTCCAGACTCTGTCAAGTCTGTCACGTGCTCAGTGTGAACCTGCTTTAATCTGTGAAGAGCATAGGGCGCCAGTGGCGAATTTGCCAATCTTGGTGTTCTCTGGCAAATGCCAAACGTCCTGCACGGTGTTGGGCTGTAAGCACAACCCCCACCTGTGGACGTCGGGCCCTCATACCACCCTCATGGAGTCTGTTTCTGACCGTTTGAGCAGACACATGCACATTTGTGGCCTGCTGGAGGTATTTTTGCAGGGCTCTGGCAGTGCTTCTCCTGCTCCTCCTTGCACAAAGGCGGAGGTAGCGGTCCTGCTGCTGGGTTGTTGCCCTCCTACGGCCTCCTCCACGTCTCCTGATGAACTGGCCTGTCTCCTGGTAGCGCCTCCATGCTCTGGACACTACGCTGACAGACACAGCAAACCTTCTTGCCACAGCTCGCATTGATGTGCCATCCTGGATGAGCTGCACTACCTGAGCCACTTGTGTGCGTTGTAGACTCCGTCTCATGCTACCACTAGAGTGAAAGCACCGCCAGCATTCAAAAGTGACCAAAACATCAGCCAGGAAGCATAGGAACTGAGAAGTGGTCTGTGGTCCCCACCTGCAGAACCACTCCTTTATTGGGGGTGTCTTGCTAATTGCCTATAATTTCCACCTGTTGTCTATTCCATTTGCACAACAGCATGTGAAATTTATTGTCAATCAGTGTTGCTTCCTAAGTGGACAGTTTGATTTCACAGAAGTGTGATTGACTTGGAGTTACATTGTGTTGTTTAAGTGTTCCCTTTATTTTTTTGAGCAGTGTACATACAGTAAATTGAATGATGGTTTTACAGTATACTGTATGTCCCCTTACTTGAGTGCGAAGGTCATTGTAAGATCTGTCATTGCTGCTTGGCTCATCTCAAGATATACTTGAAGTGACAGTGAAATACAAAGGAGGAGGCTAAACGCATTTTCTATCATTCAACACTGCAGGTCAGGGCACTTCTGAAGGGTAAAGACACAATTACTTATTTCCTCATGAAATAGCCTAATTTCAAGTTGCATGCCCAACATTGCATGAGGCAATCTCATGCTCAAGAGTCAAATGGTTTCTGTGTAAATTTGGGGCAACTTTTTCCCTGGTTACTCAACAGTGTTAACGGTAGCATAGCTAGAATGATTTCCTGATGATGTAAACAGCAGCCCATTTCAGCAGTTTCAATACATTTTCTGATGATAGGAGTGACATTGCATCGAGGGAGCCTTTTGCTTGACTCATCTCTGACCAGTGACCTTCTATAGTCTGTCTGCATCATCAATGCTGGTTGATTATGTGATTAGATTCCTGAGCAGTGCCAGGCTGATGCTTCACTCTGAGTAAACACGTATCAAGACAGAGGGATTTTCAATTGATTCACTCAGGGCTTGATTTAAGGAAGGCAGAGCATGACCCAACATAATCATCTGATATTGTCTGACAGCGGGAAAGCCCCTGCAGGTTGGAGATATTAAATCCATTTGAGTGAAATGAGTCAACCTGGTTTCCCAAGAGATTATTTTCAATTTTGGAGCTTTGTTGATTCCACAATAGTTTACACCTAATTCATTACATATCCTAATTCATAACATATTGATGATACAGGGTAATGACAGACACAGTGATAGAGAAGGTAAAGCTATTGCTATTCTGGCTGCTATCAAGTTTTTTAAATGTATTTCTTTATTTTTATTTCACCTTTATTTAACCAGGTAGGCAAGTTGAGAACAAGTTCTCATTTACAACTGTGACCTGACCAAGATAAAGCAAAGCAGTTCGACAACATACAACAACACAGAGTTACACATGGAGTAAAACAAACATACAGTCAATAATACAGTAGAAAAATAAGTCTATATACAATGTGAGCAAATGAGGTGAGATAAGCGAGGTAAAGGCAAAAAGGCCATGGTGGCAAAGTAAATACAATATAGCAAGTAAAACACTGGAATGGTAGATTTGTAGTGGAAGAAAGTGCAAAGTAGAAATAATGGGGTGCAAAGGAGCAAAATAAATGAATACAGTAGGGGAAGTGGTAGTTGTTTGGGCTAAATTATAGATGGGCTGCAGTGATCTGTGAGCTGCTCTGACAGCTGGTGCTTAAAGCTAGTGAGGGAGATAAATGTTTCCAGTTTCAGAGATTTTTGTAGTTCGTTCCAGTCATTGGCAGCAGAGAACTGGAAGGAGAGACGGCCAAAGGAGGAATTGGCTTTGGGGGTGACCAGAGAGATATACCTGCTGTAGTGCGTGCTACAGGTGGGTGCTGCTATGGTGACCAGTGAGCGGAGATAAGGGGGGACTTTACCTAGCAGGGTCTTGTAGATGACCTGGAGCCAGTGGGTTTGGCGACGAGTATGAAGCGAGGGCCAACGAGAGCGTAGAGGTCGCAGTGGTGGGTAGTATATGGGGCTTTGGTGACAAAACGGATGGCACTGTGATAGACTGCATCCAGTTCATTGAGTAGGGTATTGGAGGCTATTTTGTAAATGACATCGCCGAAGTCGAGGATCGGTAGGATGGTCAGTTTTACGAGGGTATGTTTGGCAGCATGAGTGAAGGATGCTTTGTTGCGAAATAGGAAGCCAATTCTAGATTTAACTTTGGATTGGAGATGTTTGATGTGAGTCTGGAAGGAGAGTTTACAGTCTAACCAGACACCTAGGTATTTGTAGTTGTCCACATATTCTAAGTCAGAATCGTCCAGAGTAGTGATGCTGGACAGGCGGGCAGGTGCAGGCAGCGATCGGTTGAAGAGCATGCATTTAGTTTTACTTGTATTTAAGAGCAGTTGGAGGCCACGGAAGGAGAGTTGTATGGCATTGAAGCTCATCTGGAGGGTTGTTAACACAGTGTCCAAAGAAGGGCCAGAAGTATACAGAATGGCCAGCCGTAGAAAAATGCTTATTGAAATTCTCAATTATAGTGGGTTTATCGGTTATGATAGAGATGTAAATGTATTTAACTAGGCAAGTCAGTTAAGAACAAATTCTTATATTCAATGACAGCCTACCCCGGCCAAACCCGGACAATGCTGGGCCAATTGTGCACCGCCCTATGGGACTCCCAATCACGGTCGGATGTGATGCAGCCTGGATTTGAACCGGGGACCAGGGAGCCCAATTATGGAGTAGAGCAAGGTAGCTCAGACGGAGGTGTAACTCTAGCCAGTTACTTACTCTACACTAGAACCTAATTAGATAGCCCAGATACTGTACGGGCACATAATATTAGTAAATCACATCAAGTTTAAGTTCCTTCATTTATGCTGTCTTGTGGCTTGTTGTTTTGGTTAAATCCATTCTGTTCTGCCAAGAGACAAACTCTTGACTTTGTATTGCATTAGACATCATCTGACATAATCTTGCCTCCTTAAAATATATTAAAATGTCCCTCCTTTCTCAAAATAGATGACAGCCCACTATCTCTTCCCTCAGAGTGGAAGTTTAGCATAGATCCCATGGGTCTGTAGCAGCTTTAGCCAACTGCTCGTTTTTACACTTTATTATCACAAGGGATTTTTTTTAAACCTTGAAATAAAATACAAAACTTAATTTGCAGTATCCATGCTGTTTCAAGACATGCTGTTCCAATGCTAACTATATTTCATACTTCCAACCCATGAGAAAGTTATGACAAAGTTTGGTTTCATGGGCCCAGTATTCTGGGCAGAGCTCCCTACCAGCGCTTAATATTTCAGTGCTCATGCATTTTTCATCCATCAACTGCATACTTCCAGGCGCTCCTCTTGGACAATGAGGTTTATGGTGGAGACGTAAAGGTGAAGAAGTAATTTAGTGAATCGGTTGCATGAAAGACAACAATCAACGCTGCTGCCTAAAGGCACTATCTGTGCAATCCATCTGTTTGTGCAGTTGCTCAGATTTGATTTTAGAGCTCAAGCTCTCTGATGGGGAGGCTCCTGGTACTTCTGTCTGTCTCATCAGCTGTCATAGAAATGACTTGAACCTTGAACCTGCATCTGCTGTTGGCTAAAGGTCTCAACTCACTGTATGGTGGTGTTAGGCTATTCTGTATAGTGATGGTAGGCTATTCTGTATAGTGGTGGTAGACTATTCTGTATAGTGATGGTAGGCTATTCTGTATAGTGGTGGTAGGCTATTCTGTATAGTGGTGGTAGGCTATTCTGTATAGTGGTGGTAGGCTATTCTGTATAGTGGTGGTAGACTATTCTGTATGGTGATGGTAGGCTATTCTGTATAGTGGTGGTAGGCTATTCTGTATAGTGATGGTAGGCTATTCTGTATAGTGGTGGTAGGCTATTCTGTATAGTGGTGGTGTCACGCCCTGATCTGTTTCACCTGTCCTTGTGCTTGTTTCCACCCCCTCCAGGTGTCGCTTATTATCCCCGGTGTATTTATCTCTGTGTTTCCTGCCTCTCTGTGCCAGTTCATCTTGTTTGTCAAGTCAACCAGTGTTTTTGTGTCTCAGCTCCTGCTTTCCTAGTCTCTCCTTTGCTGCCCTCCTGGTTTTGACCCTTGGCTGTCCTGACTCTGTGCCCGACTGCCTGACCACTTTGCCTGCCCCTGACCTCGAGCCTGCCTATCGTCTTGTACCATTTGGACTCTGACTTGGTTACTGAACCCCTGCCCGTCCTGACCTCGAGCCTGCCTATCGCCTTGTACTGTTTGGACTCTAACCTGGTTTATGAACTCTCGCCTGTACCCGACCTGCCTTTTGCCTACCCCTTTTATTATAATAAATATTGGAGCTCAACCATCTGCCTCCTGTGTGTGCATTTGGGTCTCACCTTGTGCCCTTATAGGTGGTAGTAGCAACACCTCACAGCACAACACCTCTCCCCCATGTGATCTACTTGTTGTGTGTGTGTGTAACTGATAGATGCACACACACACACACAATACATGTTAATGTTTCTAAATGTATGTGCACTACCGTTCAAAAGTTTGGGGTCACATAGAAATGTTCTTGTTTCTGAAAGAAAAGCAATTTTTTTTGTCCATTAAATTATTTTATTTGTTTATTTATTTTATTTCACCTTTATTTAACCAGGTAGGCAAGTTGAGAACAAGTTCTCATTTACAATTGCGACCTGGCCAAGATAAAGTAAAGCAGTTTGACACATACAACAACACAGAGTTACACATGGAGTAAAACAAACATACAGTCAATAATATAGTAGAAAAATAAGTCTATATACAAAGTGAGCAAATGAGGTGAGATAAGGGAGATAAAGGCAAAAAAGACCATGGTGGCGAAGTAAATACAATATAGCAAGTAAAACACTGGAATAGTATATTTGCAGTGGAAGAAAGTGCAAAGTAGAAATAGAAATAATGGGATGCAAAGGAGCAAAATAAATAAATAAATACAGTAGGGGAAGTGGTAGTTGTTTGGGCTAAATTATAGATGGGCTATGTACAGGTGCAGTAATCTGTGAGCTGCTCTGACAGCTGGTGCTTAAAGCTAGTGAGGGAGATAAGTGTTTCCAGTTTTAGAGATTTTTGTAGTTCGTTCCAGTCATTGGCAGCAGAGAACTGGAAGGAAAGATGGCCAAAGGAGGAATTGGCTTTGGGGGTGACCAGAAGGATATACCTGCTGTAGCGCGTGCTACAGGTTGGTGCTGCTATGGTGACCATCGAGCTGAGATAAGGGGGAACTTTACCTAGCAGGGTCTTGTAGATGACCTGGAGCCAGTGGGTTTGGCGACGAGTATGAAGCGAGGGCCAGCCAACGAGAGCGTACAAGTCGCAGTGGTGGGTAGTATATGGGGCTTTGGTGACAAAACGGATGGCACTGTGATAGACTGCATCCAATTTATTGAGTAGGGTATAGGAGGCTATTTTGTAAATGACATCGCCGAAGTCGAGGATCGGTAGGATGGTCAGTTTTACGAGGGTATGTTTGGCAGCATGAGTGAAGGATGCTTTGTTGCGAAATAGGAAGCCAATTCAGGATTTAACTTTGGATTTGAGTTGTTTGATCTGAGTCTGGAAGGAGAGTTTACAGTCTAACCAGACATCTAGGTATTTGTAGTTGTCCACATATTCTAAGTCAGAACCGTCCAGAGTAGTGATGCTGGACGGGCGGGCAGGTCCAGGCAGCGATCGGTTGAAAAGCATGCATTTAGTTTTACTTGTATTTAAGAGCAGTTGGAGGCCATGGAAGGAGAGTTGTATGGCATTGAAGCTCGTCTGGAGGGTTGTTAACACAGTGTCCAAAGAAGGGCCAGAAGTATACAGAATGGTGTCGTCTGCGTAGAGGTGGATCAGAAACTCACCAGCAGCAAGAGAGACATCATTGATGTATACAGAGAAAAGAGTCGGCCCAAGAATTGAACCCTGTGGCACCCCCATAGAGACTGCCAGAGGCCCGGACAACAGGCCCTCCGATTTGACACACTGAACTCTATCAGAGAAGTAGTTGGTGAACCAGGCGAGGCAATCATTTGAGAAACAAACGCTATTGAGTCTGCCGATGAGGATGTGGTGATTGACAGAGTCGAAAGATTTGGCCAGGTCAATGAATACGGCTGCACAGTATTGGTTCTTATTGATGGCGGTTAAGATATCGTTTAGGACCTTGAGCGTGGCTGAGGTGCACCCGTGACCAGCTCTGAAACCAGATTGCATAGCGGGGAAGGTGCGGTGGGATTCGAAATGGTCGGTAATCTGTTTGTTGATTTGGCTTTCGAAGACTTTAGAAAGGCAGTGTAGGATAGATATAGGTCTGTAGCAGTTTGGGTCAAGAGTGCCCCCCCCTTTGAAGAGGGGGATGACCGCAGCTGCTTTCCAATCTTTGGGAATCTCAGATGACACGAAAGAGAGGTTGAACAGGCTAGTAATAGGGGTTGCAACAATTTCGGCAGATAGTTTTGGAAAGAAAGGGTCCAGATTGTCTTGCCCGGCTGATTTGAGGGGTCCAAATGTTGCAGCTCTTTCAGAACATCAGCTGACTGGATTTGGGAGAAGGAGAAATGGGGAAGGCTTGGGCGATTTGCTGTGGGGGGTGCAGTGCTGTTGACCGGGGTAGGGGTAGCCAGGTGGAAAGCATGGCCAGCCATAGAGAAATGCTTATTGAAATTCTCAATTATAGTGGATTTGTCGGTGGTGACAGAGTTTCCTATCCTCAGTGCAGTGGGCAGCTGGGAGGAGGTGCTCTTATTCTCCAAGGACTTTACAGTGTCCCAGACCTTTTTTGAGTTTGTGCTGCAGGAAGTACATTTCTGCTTGAAAAAGCTAGCCTTTTCTAACAGCCTGTGTATATTGGTTTCTAACGTCCCTGAAAAGTTGCATATCACGGGGGCAGTTCGATGCTAATGCAGAACGTCACATGTTGTGTTGGTTAAGGGCAGTCAGGTCTGGAGAGAACCAAGGGCTATATCTGTTCCTGGTTCTAAATTTCTTGAATGGGGCATGCTTATTTAAGATGGTGAGGAAGGCATTTAAAAAAATAACCAGCCATCCTCTACTTAAGGGATGAGGTCAATATCCTTCCAGGATACCCGGGCCAGGTCGATTAGAAAGGCCTGCTCGCTGAAGTGTTTCAGAGTGCGTTTGACAGTGATGAGTGGAGGTCGTTTGACCGCTGGCTCATTACGGATGCTGGCAATGAGGCAGTGATCGCTGAGATCTTGGTTGAAAACAGCAGAGGTGTATTTAGAGGGCAAGTTGGTTAGGATGATATCTATGAGGGTGCCCGTGTTTACGGCTTTGGGGTGGTACGTGGTAGGTTCATTGATAATTTGTGTGAGATTGAGGGCATCAAGCTTAGATTGTAGGATGGCTGGGGTGTTAAGCATGTCCCAGTTTAGGTCACCTAGCAGCACGAGCTCTGAAGATAGATGCGGGGCAATCAGTTCACATATGGTGTCAAGAGCACAGCTGGGGGCAGAGGGTGGTCTATAGCAGGCGGCAACAGTGAGAGACTTGTTTTTAGAGAGGTGGATTTTTAAAAGTAGAAGTTCAAATTGTTTGGGTACAGACCTGGATAGTAGGACAGAACTCTGCAGGCTATCTCTGCAGTAGATAGCAACACCGCCCCCTTTGGCCGTTCTATCTTGTCTGAAAATGTTGTAGTTAGGGATGGAGATTTCAGAGTTTTTGATGGTCTTCCTAAGCCAGGATTCAGACACGGCTAGGACATCCGGGTTGGCAAAGTGTGCTAAAGCAGTGAATAAAACAAACTTAGGGAGGAGGCTTCTTTAACATGCATGAAACCAAGGCTATTACGGTTACAGAAGTCATCAAAAGAGAGTGCCTGGGGAATAGGAGTGGAGCTAGGCACTGCAGAGCATGGATTCACCTCTACATCGCCAGAGGAACAGAGGAGGAGTAGGATAAGGGTACGGCTAAAAGCTATGAGAATTGGTCGTCTAGGACGTCTGGAACAGAGAGTAAAAGGAGCAGGTTTCTGGGGGCGATAAAATAGCTTCAAGGTATAATGTACAGACAAAGGTATGGTAGGATGTGAATACAGTGGAGGTAAACCTAGACATTGAGTGATAATGAGAGAGATAACCAGGTGATGTCATCGCATGTGTGGGTGGTGGAACTGAAAGGTTGGATAAGGTATAATGAGCAGGGCTAGATGCTCTACAGTGAAATAAGCTAATAAACACTAACCAGAACAACATAGGACAAGGTATATTGACATTAAGGAAAGGCATGCTTAGCCGAGTGATCATAAGGGTCCAGTGAGTAGTGAGGTTGGTTGGGGTCACGGCGATTCAGACAGCTAGCCGGGCCATGGGTAGCAAGCTGGCAGAAGATGGACTGTTTTTAGCCACCTCGTGCGTTTCCGTCGGTAGATTAGTGGGGTTCCGTGTGGTAGAGGGGACCAATCCAATTGGCAAAATAGATATAGTTATAGTGGCACAAGAAAATTGTCCGATAGACCTATTCAGATAGCAGCCGATAAGACAGCTAACGATTAGCTGGCCGCAAATGGGCGTTTAGGTTACGTCGCGACTGAGGGGCCAGTTGGATAACTCCCTCCGGCAGATAACGTCGGTAGTCCAGTCATGAAGGCCCAATGGGGCTCCGCATCGGCAGTAAAATGGGTCCGGATAGGTGATTGTAGCCCAGGAGTGGCTGATGGAACTCTTCAGCTGGCTAGCTCCGGAATAATTGATGTTCGCTCCGGGACCGACGTTAGCCAATAGTCACTCGGATAGCAACTAGCTAGCTGCAAGATCCAGGTGTAAATGTCCAGAGCTTGCGGTAGAAATCCGGGGATATGGAGAGAAAATAGGTCCGGTATGCTCTGGTCTGAGTCGCGTTGTACAAAACTGGCGATAGCTTTTCGAGCTAAGGGGTAGCTGATGACCGCCAATCGTGGTTAGCTGAATTCTAACGTTAGCTAGTGAACTGGCTAACTTCTGGCTAACTTCTGGCTAGCTTCTGTTGTGGATTTCAGATTTGAGGTAAATAATACTTTTTTTTAATTGGTGAGGCGGGTTGCAGGAGAGTGTTTTGAAGTTAAGTTTTTAGAAGAAAAAATATATAAAAATATATGCAAAGAAAATATGTAAATATATATATATATATATACACACGGGACATGACAAGACAAGGACAAATTACGTCTGACTGCTATGCCATCTTGGATTCCAACAATGTAACATCAAATTGATCAGAAATACAGTGTAGACATTGTTAATGTTGTAAAAGACTATTGTAGCTGGAAACGGCAGATTCTTTAATGGAATATCTACATAGGCGTACAGTGGCCCATAATCAACAACCATCACTCATGTGTTCCAATGGCATGTTGTGTTAGCTAATCCAAGTTTATCCTTTTAAAGGCTAATTGTTCATTAGAAATCCCTTGTGCAATTATGTTAGCACAGCTGAAAACTGTTTTCCTGATTAAAGAAGCAATAAAACTGGCCTTCTTTAGTCTCGTTGAGTATCTGGAGCATCAGCATTTATAGGTTCGATTACAGGCTCAAAATGGCCAGAAACAAAGTACTTTCTAATGAAACTCGTCAGTCTATTCTTGTTGTGAGAAATAAAGGCTATTCCATGTGAGAAATTGCCAAGAAACTGAAGATCTCGTACAACGCTGTGTACTACTCTGTAACGATGTGCGCTGAGAGTCGGGAAGCAAGTTCAGGGAGTGAGTGCTGTAATAAATAAACGCAACATAAAACAACACAAGAACCACGAACGCACAGACCAGAAACAATAATGCCTGGGGAAGGAACCAAAGGGAGAGACATATATATAGGGAAGGTAATCAGGGAAGTGATGGAGACCAGGTGAGTCTGATGACGTGCAGGTGCATGTAATGATGGTAACAGGTGTGCGCCATAATGAGCAGCCTGGTGACCTAGAGGTCGGAGAGGGAGCACATGTGACATACTCCTTTCACAGAACAGCACAAACTGGCTCTAACCAGAATAGAAAGAGGAGTGGGAGGCCCCGGTGCACAACTGAGCAAGAGAACAAGTACATTAGAGTGTCTAGTTTGAGAAAGAGACACCTCACAAGTCCTCAACTGGCAGCTTCATTAAATAGTACCCACAAAACACCAGTCTCAATGTCAACAGTGAAGATGCGACTCCGGGACGCTGTCCTTCTAGGCAGAGTTGCAAAGAAAAAGCCATATCTCAGACTGCAAGATATGGCAATAAAAAGCAATAAAAACAGCAATAAAAAGAAAAGATTAAGATGGGAAAAAGAACACAGACACTGTACAGAGGAACTCTGCCTAGAAGGTCAGCATACTGGAGTCGCCTCTTCGCTGTTGACGTTGAGACTGGTGTTTTGCGGGTACTATTTAATGAAGCTGCCAGTTGAGGACTTGTGAGGCATCTGTTTCTCAAACTAGACACTCTAATGTACTTGTCCTCTTGCTCAGTTGTGCATCGGGGCCTCCCACTCCTCTTTCTATTCTGGTTAGGGCCAGTTTGCACTGTTCTGTGAAGGGAGTAGTACACAGATCTTCAGTTTCTTGGCAATTTCTCGCATGGAATAGACTTTATTTCTCACAACAAGAATAGACTGACGAGTGTCATTAGAAAGTACTTTGTTTCTGGACATTTTGAGCCTGTAATCAAACCCACAAATGCTGATGCTCCAGATACTCAACTAGTCTAAAGAAGGCCAGTTTAATTGCTTCTTTAATCAGGAAAACAGTTTTCAGCTGTGCGAACATAGGTGCAAAAGGGTTTTCTAATGATCAATTAGCCTTTTAAAATGATAAACTTGGATTAGCTAACACAACGTGCCATTGGAACACAGGAGTGATGGTTGCTGATAATGGGCCTCTGTACGCCTATGTAGATATTCCATAAAAAATCTGCCGTTTCCAGCTACAATAGTCATTTTCAACATTAACAATGTCTACACTGTATTTCTGATCAATTTGATGTTATTTTAAAGGACCAAAAAAGGACATTTCTATGTGACCCTAAACTTTTGAATGGTAGTGTAAATTGTAAAGACTTTTGACCATAATGTATTTTTCGTTATGTGTCGAACCCCAGTAAGACTAGCTGTCGCCATTGGTGTCGGCTAATGGGGATCCTAATAAATCAAATCAAAATTGTGACAGTCTTAATACTCTGAAGGTCTATACAGTATGCTTACTGGGTGTGAAGGGGGGACTGATGTTAGATTACTAATTACTTGGGTACCAATAAAGTCTATAAAAGGAGGCATCGTGTGGCCTCAAAAAGTAATACATCATAATGTCCAATCTTATTGATGAGGAGATAGATAAGAGCCTTCACAAAAATCGCAGTCAATTATTGATGAAATTGTATTATTACGGTATTGAGACATTATCTTTACCCACATACCAGACAGACACACACACACACACACCTGTTCCACACTTCAATGGAATTCCAATGGGTCGATGTGCTTGACTCAGGTGATCTATAAAGCTCACGGCACCTTCCCCTATTTGAAGGACGAGAGAATTGTGGAGAACACGCGTCCCACGCTCCAATTGGATTGTGTAATGATCGGATGGATATGCAGTGTACATTTCCAGAGGATTTCATTGGCCGCCTGCTCTGTGCCTCTGTGATTAATTTGTAGCAGCGTCTTTCAGGTGGTGCCCAGTACATGCGGTATTGAACATTGCATCTACTAATTTACGTTTCTCTGTTAGCGTTGCTGTCAGTCTCAGCAGCTGGAAGGCTTTAGCCCTTTGCTGCAATGTTATAATCCTGCACTGAAGCTACCGTTTTGTAAGTATTTTCTATTGTGGTTGTATGCGCACTGGACCGTATGGAGGGATATCGCGATGATGGTCTGCTCTAGGAGAACCAAAACTTTGGTGTCGACATGTGTTATTTTGAGTGGCATGACCAATATTGTCTGTCTTCTCTACGTCGGCTGGATCACTAATTATGTGGCCAATGTGAACACCAAAGTCCCAGAGCCCGAACTGGAGAGGAAGTTTGAAGATGACAACAAGGGTGAAAGTCTGAAGATTATAGAGCGACTGGACCGACTGGAAAATGTGGTCAACCAACATATCCAAGGTTAGCCTATTCATAGACACGAACTACCTTTAGCGCATATGGACGATAGTATATTTTGGCATGGAGTTTTGGTTAAAAGCCCCGACGCTTGTTCTAGACTAAATGTTAACATGCATCTCTTGCGGTAAGGTTTTGGAAACACAAGGAACGTATATTTCATATCAGCGAGAAATAATTTCCAAAAAACAAAGGTTAAATTATAACACACAGGGCCATAACCAGGGTTTTAGTGAGGTCCAAAAGGGTGGGGGGGTGGGGGTACTACTAGTACTACTAAATAAATAATATATTTTTAGTTGAAGCTCATTTACTGCATTTCTATACAATAAAAAAACTTTTAAATGTTATTTGGACAACAGCAAAAACAAGAAAAAATTACCCTAGCCATCATCACCTTGGCTGATGTAGCTTCATTCACCTCAGTCGTTCTACAAACAGAGGACTAAATTGTCATACTCGAGTAAAAGTCACCAGGGGAAAAAAGTGTTTGAGAAAAAAACGAAAACTATTTGGGTTTTAAATATACTTAAGTATCAAAAGTAAAAATGTAATAATTTCTAATTCCTTATATTAAGCAAACCAGACAGCAGAATTGTTTCAATTATGTATGGATAGCCAGGAACACACTCCAACACTCCGGCATCATTTACAAACTAAGCATTTGTGTTTAGTGAGTCTGCCAGGGATGTTCTCTTGATAAGTGGTGAATTGGACCATTTTCCTGTCCTGCTAAACATTCAGAATGAAATGAATACTTTTGGGTGTCAGGGAAAATGTATGGAGTAAAAAGTAGATTATTTTCTTTAGGAATGTAGTGAAGTAAAAGTTGTCGAAAAATAGTAAAGTAGAGAGACCCCCCCCCCCAAAATACTTAAGTAGTACGTTAAAGTTTTTTTACTTAAGTACTTTACCCCACTGGTTATAACCCTGAAAGGGGGGAAATATGATAAATTATTCACACTTACATGTAGCATTGGTGATTTTTAGAACTGTATTGATTGCATTTTAATGTTGGCTTATAGGGAATATAGGCCATGTGGAGATGTTCATATTGAAACATGGCTTCTCTTTTAAAGTTCCTAACTTGTTTGATAAGATTAGTACATATTTTCTCAGGGGACCCCACATGGTGCCCCGACTCCAAGTTTGGGAACCACTGCACTAACCTCTCTCTGTGCTTGACTCCTCTCTCTCTCTGTTTTTTACTCTGCTGCTTCCTGCATGCATTGCAGCCTGCCTCAGCCTCACCACTGAGTACCACATTACTGTCTGTCTCAGTAGCCTACTCTCTGTAAAGTTATTATGAGAACTTGGTAGGCAATATTTTATTTGTTTGTAATTTTACCCCCATTTTCTCCCCAATTTCGTGATTACGATCTTGTCTCATAGCCTCTCCCGTTCCCGTTGGGGAGGTGCAGAAAAGGTCGAGTCATGCGTCCTCCGAAACATGACCCACAAAGCCGCACTTCTTAACACCCGCTCGCTTAACCCGGAAGCCAGACAGCTGCACCAATGTGTCGGAGGAAACCCCATTCAACTGATGACCGAAATCAGCCTACAGGCGCCTGGCTCACCACAAGGAGTCACTAGAGCGTGATGAGCGAGGTAAAGCCCCCCCTGGCCAAACCCTCCCCTAACCCGGACAGTTGTATGGTGTTTCCTCCAACACATTGGTGCGGCTGGCTTCCAGGTTAAGCGGGCAGTGTGTTAAGAAGCAGTGCGGCTTGGCAGGGTCGTGTTTCGGAGGACGCATGGCCCTCGATCTTCGCCTCTCCCGAGTCCCATCGCTGCGACTGCCGTACGGACAAGACTGTAACAACCAATTGGGAAGAAAAAGGAGGGGAAAAAATTATTTTTTCAATTTATTTTTTATTTCACCTTTATTTAACCAGGTAGGCAAGTTGAGAACAAGTTCTCATTTACAATTGCGACCTGGCCAAGATAAAGCAAAGCAGTTCGACAACATACAAAAACACAGAGTTACACATGGAGTAAAACAACATACAATCAATGATGCAGTAGAAAAAAAAATAAGACTATATACAATGTGAGCAAATGATGTGAGATAAGGGAGGTAAAGGCAAAAAAAGGCCATGGTGGCAAAGTAAATAAAGTATAGCAAGTAAAACACTGGAATGGTAGATTTGTAGTTTGAAGAAAGTGCAAAGTAGAAATAGAAATAATGGGATGCAAAGGAGCTAAATAAATACAGTAGGGGAAGAGGTAGTAGTTTGGGCTAAATTGTAGTTGGGCTATGTGCAGTGATCTGGGAGCTGCTCTGATAGCTGGTGCTTAAAGCTAGTGAGGGAGATTTTTGTAGTTCGTTCCAGTCATTGGCAGCAGAGAACTGGAAGGAGAGACGACCAAAGGAGGAGTTGGCTTTAGGGGTGACCAGCGAGATATACCTGCTGGAGCGCGTGCTACAGGTGGGTGCTGCTATGGTGACCAGTGAGCGGCGATAAGGGGGGACTTTACCTAGCAGGGTCTTGTAGATGACCTGGAGCCAGTGTGTTTGGCGACGATTATGAAGCGAAGGCCAGCCAACGAGAGCGTAGAGGTCGCAGTGGTGGGTAGTATATGGGGCTTTGGTGACAAAACGGATGGCACTGTGATAGACTGCATCCAGCTTGTTGAGTAGGGTATTGGAGGCTATTTTGTAAATGACATCGCCGAAGTCGAGGATTGGTAGGATGGTCAGTTTTACGAGGGTATGTTTGGCAGAATGAGTGAAGAATGCTTTGTTGCGAAATAGGAAGCCAATTCTAGATTTAACTTTGGATTGGAGATGATTGATGTGAGTCTGGAAGGAGAGTTTACAGTCTAACCAGACACCTAGGTATTTGTAGTTGTCCACAAATTCTAAGTTAGAACCGTCCAGAGAAGTGATGCTGGACAGGCGGGCAGGTGCAGGCAGCGATCGGTTGAAGAGCATGCATTTAGTTTTACTTGTGTTTAGGAGCAGTTGGAGACCACGGAAGGAGAGTTGAATGGCATTGAAGCTCGTCTGGAGGGTTGTTAACGCAGTGTCCAAAGAAGGGCCAGAAGTATACAGAATGGTGTCGTCTGCGTAGAGGTGGATCAGAGATTCACCAGCAGCAAGAGCGACATCATTGATGTATACAGAGAAAAGAGTTGGCCCAAGAATTGAACCCTGTGGTACCCCCATAGAGACTGCCAGAGGTCCGGACAGCAGGCCCTCCGATTTGACACACTGAACTCTGTCAGAGAAGTAGTTGGTGAACCAGGCGACGCAATCGTTTGAGAAACCAAGGCTACTGAGTCTGCCGATGAGGATGTGGTGATTAACAGAGTCAAAAGCTTTGGCCAGGTCAATGAATACGGCAGCACAGTATTGTTTCTTATCGATGGCAGTTACGATGTCGTTTAGGACCTTGAGCGTGGCTGAGGTGCACCCATGACCAGCTCTGAAACCAGATTGCATAGCGGAGAGGGTGCGGTGGGATTCGAAATGGTCGGTAATCTGTTTGTTACCTTGGCTTTCGAAGACCTTAGAAAGGCAGGGTAGGATGGATATAGGTCTGTAGCAATTTGGGTCAAGAGTGTCACCTCCTTTGAAGAGGGGGATGACAGCAGCTGCTTTCCAATCTATGGGAATCTCAGACGACATGAAAGAGAGATTGAACAGGCTAGTAATAGGGATTGCAATAATTTCGGCAGATCATTTTAGAAAGAAAGGGTCCAGATTGTCAAGCCCAGCTGATTTGTAGGGGTCCAGATTTTGCAGCTCTTTCAGAATATCAGCTGAATGGATTTGGGAGAAGGAGAAATGGGGGAGGCTTGGGCAAGTAGCTGTGGGGGGTGCAGTGCTGTTGAATGCAGTAGGGGTAGTTAGGTGGAAAGCATGGCCAGCCGTAGAAAAATGCTTATTGAAATTCTCAATTATAGTGGGCTTATCGGTGGTGACAGAGTTTCCTATCCTCAGTGCAGTGGGCAGTTGGGAGGAGGTGGTCTTATTCTCCATGGACTTTACAATGTCTCAGAACTTTTTTGAGTTTGAGTTGCAGGAAGCAAATTTCTGCTTGAAAAAGCTAGCCTTGGCGTTTCTAACTGCCTGTGTGTATTGGTTTCTAACTTCCCTGAAAAGTTGCATATCGCGGGGGCAGTTCGATGCTAATGCAGAACGCCACAGGATATTTTTGTGTTGGTTAAGGGCAGTCAGGTCTGGGGGGAACCAAGGGCTATATCTGTTCCTGGTTCTAAATTTCTTGGAAGGAGCATGCTTATTTAAGATGGTGAGGAAGGCATTTTTTAAAAAGTAACCAGGCATCCTCTACTGACGGGATGAGGTCAATATCCTTCCAGGATACCAGGGCCAGGTCGATTAGAAAGGCTTGCTCGTTGAAATGTTTCAGGGAGCGTTTGACAGTGATGAGTGGAGGTCGTTTGACCGCTGACCCATTACGGGTGCAGGCAATGAGGCAGTGATCGCTGAGATCTTGGTTGAAAACCGCAGAGGTGTATTTAGAGGGCACGTTGGTTAGGATGATATCTATGAGGGTGCCAGTGTTTGCGGCTTTGGGGTTGTACCTGGTGGGTTCATTAATAATTTGTGTGAGATTAAGGGCATCAAGCTTGGATTGTAGGATGGCTGGGGTGTTAAGCATGTCCCAGTTTATGTCACCTAGTAGCACGAGCTCTGAAGATAGATGGGGGGGCAATCAGTTCACATATGGTGTCCAGAGCACAGCTAGGGGCCGAGGGGGGTCTATAGCAGGCGGCAACGGTGAGAGACTTGTTTTTGGAGAGGTGGATTTTTAAAAGTAGAAGTTCAAATTGTTTGGGTACAGACCTGGATAGCAGGACAGAACTCTGCAGGCTATCTCTGCAGTAGATTGCAACACCGCCCCCTTTGGTCGTTCTATCTTGTCTGAAAACGTTGTAGTTAGGGATGAAGATTTCAGAGTTTTTGGTGGACTTCCTAAGCCAAGATTCAGACACAGCTAGGACATCCGGGTTGGCAGAGTGTGCTAAAGCAGTGAATAAAACACACTTAGGGAGGAGGCTTCTAATGTTAACATGCATGAAACCAAGGTTATGACGGTTACAGAAGTCATCAAAAGAGAGCGCCTGGGGAGTAGGAGTGGAGCCAGGCACTGCAGGGATTCACCTCTACATCCCCAGAGGAGCAGAGAAGAATAAGTATGAGGGTACGGCTAAAAGCTGTAAGAATTTGTCGTCTGTGACGTCCAGAATAGAGAGAAAAAGGAGCAGGTTTCTGGGGCCGATAAAATAGCTTCAAGGTATAATGTACAGACAAAGGTATGGTGGGATGTGAGTACAGAGGAGGTAAACCTAGGCATTTAGTGATTATGAGAGAGATATTGTCTCTAGAAACATAATTGAAACCAGAAGATGTCATAGCATGTGAGGGTGGAGGAACTGAGAGGTTGGATAATGTATAATGAGCAGGACTAGAGGCTCTACAGTGAAATAAGCCAATAAACACTAACCAGAACAGCAATGGACATTGCATATTGACATTAATAAGGAGAGGCATGCTTAGCCGAGTGATCAAAGGGTCCAGTGAGATTCAGACGGCTAGCCGGGCCATAGGTAGCAAGCTGGTGGAAGATGGAGGGAGGTCTGTTTTTAGCCACCTCGTGCGTTTCCGTCTGTGGGTTAGTGGGGTTCCGTGTGGAAGGAGGGACCTGTCCAAGTTGGCAAAATAGTTAGTTATAGTGGCCCAAGAAAAGTGTCGGATAGACCTATTCAGATAGCAGCCGATAAGACAGCTAATGATTAGCCGGCCGCAGATGGGCGATCAGGTTACGTCGCGACGGAGGGGCCAGTTGGATATCTCCCTCCGGCAGATAACATCGGTGGTCCAGTCGTGAAGACCCGATGGGGCTCCGTATCGGCAGTAAAAAGGGTCAGGATAGGTGATTGTAGCCCAGGAGACACATCAGCTGGCTAGCTCAGGAAAAGCCCACGAGTGGCTGATGGAACTCTTCAGCTGGCTAGCTCCGTAATAATGTGTGTTAATTCCGTGACCGACGTTGCCAATAGTCACTCAGGTAGCAGCTAGTTAGCTGCAAGATCCAGGTGTAAATGTCCAGAGCCTGCGGTAGAAATCGGGGAAAGGAGAGAGAATAGGTCCGGTATGCTCTGGTCTGAGTCGCGCTTTACAAAAACTGGCGATAGCTTTTCGAGCTAATGGATAGCTGAGGACAGCTAACCGTGGCTAGCTGAACTCCAACATTAGCCAGTGAAAATGGCTAACCTCTGGCTAGCTTCTGTTGTGGAATTCAGATGAGGTAAATAATACTTTCTTTTTTAAATTGGTGAGGCGGGTTGCAGGAGAGGCTTTGAGGTTGAGTTTTTAGAAGAAAAAATGTAAAAAGATAAGTGAAGAGAAATATGTAAATATATATATATATATATATATATATACACGGGACACGACAAGAGGAGGGTAGGGGACGTCTGAACTGCTATGCCATCTTGGATAAATTATAAATAAATTATATTAATAATGGCAACAGAAATAATAGTTATTAGTTTTTATTTAATGTCAACAGCTGATCTGAGGGAAGACAATATGCAGTAAACTGGATTTTTTTCCCTCCCCTGATCTCTTAACAAGACAATTGAGAAAGCTGCTGGAATATACTCTAAATAATCATCTTTCACTAATTATTTACATGAAAATGTACTTTTGTAGTTTACTGAAGAAAGTCCTAGTACTACATTACCTGTAAACAATAGAGTTATTATAAAATTTACAATCATTAATCTCATAGTAAATATTTTGCATACAATTCAGGGCTGGCCACAATTACTCTTGAAGAGCTGCAGGGTTATGCAGGCTTTCTTGTTCAAGCCCAGTTCTACCATACCTGATTCTACCTTTCAAGATATCGATGAACAGCTGAGGTCTTGAACAGCTGAGTAGTAGAATCAGGTGTGGTAGCGCTGGGCTTGAACAAAAAAGTCTGTATAATCCTGTGGCTCGTCAATAGCAAATTTGCTAACTCCTGGTACAAACACTGTGACAAATGACGAACTGCTGAGAAAAACCTGTAAAATACAAAGTCATTAGACTAGTACAAAACACTTTTTTAAGAATACATATTTACAAATCTGACATTGGATAGGTGCTTTAAATCCTTCAGCTACCAATGTTCTTAGTAATGCTGTACACAGATGTCCAACTCCAGTAAAAGAGCACACATCCCCACATATTGTAAATGGCAGTATAAATATGAATACAGATAGGATTACTCACAGATTTAGAACAGCCCGTGCATAAGTGCTACTGATAGTGTACAAAGTAATGTGTGCATATGAATAAGCCTAAGTTGTTTGTCAGCGCCACATGGGGCAGCTTGACAAATTTCTCAAATGACAGAGGCACCTGAAAAGGAGAAATGTTTCCTACCTGTGCACCTTATCGCATGCATTTGTACCGTAAGGATGGCATGCATCTGACGGATGAGGGCAACAACGTCTTTCTTGAGTGTTTGAGAGCTGGTCTCTCTATCGTTCACACTAGTACACGTCACACTCTCTGTTTCTTGACCCTTGACAATGCCCAACAAACCCAAAGGCTCTTTTAAGAGACACCTAATTTTGAAAATAAGCACACAACTGGTGCGCCTGTGTGTCGGGAAAGGGAGGGTGGTGTAAAAAAATGAATAATTACGAAATAGAATGGTCGAAATATCCACTTCGGTAGGCGAACCCAGGGCGGTGACGCTAACTGTTACACTACGACCCCTGTTATAGATGCGTCAACTTGACACTACTTAAATGGACAGTCTGGTGATGACAGCATGCATTCATTGCAAAAATGTTTTGTTTATTAACTTAGTACTGGTGGAATGTTTTTCTCTTGCTTGGTAAGAAATGTAAAGTCTAAAACAGTTGATGGGTTAAACGGTTTAATTTATCACATAGCTAACCAAGTTAGCAAGCATGCCATTTTCTTTTGACTGCGCACAGGTCTCGCAAGCAATGATCATTATGTTTTATCTGGATGCTTGTGTGCAATCTGCACCCCTGCTACTTTTTACTTGTCGGTGGAAAATTCAGGTTTTCGGTAACACATTGAAAAGTAACTTGTGTTCTAATGACAAGAAGAAAATGTCATTGACAGAGGGAGCGAGCGTACTGAATTGGATCTTCTAACCGCGACGTGTCTGTTCTGGTGTGCGTGTATTATAAATGAGCAACGTGGCAGTTTTCCCAAACCTCCTGAAATTTGGTGTATCTAACTGGCTATAATAGCAAACAAGGATGTTCGCTCTCATTTGTTTTAGCACCGATTACACACAAGTGTCTAGGTCAGCAGTTTACACAGCTGACTTCAGACCTATGAAAAAACTTCCATAGCAAAATATACCTAGCTAGCTAGTTACCTACCTTTTGCTTCTAGTGTTGCACGGTATACCGAAGCTTCGTTACTTTTTTGATACTACAACATGAAGATGGTTTGGTACTAGAATGTGTTACTTTCGGCACTTCTGTCAAATGTGTCTCACGGATCAAGCCTGTCCTATTAGCTCAGCCGACCCCTCCACATACTCATTGCTATCCTGCGCTGGGAGTCTGGGATGCATCATGTTCGCTCCCTACTCATGATGCAGTGAAGTTAAAACACTTTAATAATGTGACATTGCATGTAGAAATGTTAAAACTGTTTTGCAAACAGCAGTTAACAATGTCCATAGACTTTTTACAGTGGATGAAGATACTGGTAGCTTCTAGCTTTGTAGGCAAACTTTCCTTGCTAGTTGACAGATGAAGCTAACTTCACTACCCTAGTACTTTGTTTGTTATAAACCATAATGCAAAATGTGCTGATTTCAAAGCTGATTGCCTTATTCATTCACTTATTTGGTGTCTCTCTCCCATTGCCTCCATGAACTGATTGCCTCGTGAATGAGAGCGCACATTTTTCGTTTGTTGATCAGTACAATAAAATAAGTCCCAAATCGAAGGGAAACGGATTGTTTGACATTGGTAGCTCTGTGAAATCAGCTAAAACAAGCAAAATAATGCAATGCATGCGCACACCTATTGAATATGCATACACCTGTATTGTGGTTAGGCCTATGTTACGTCTTGATTTATCCACTTTATCAATAGAGATTTACCTTTCAAATAAATTATTACCATTATGTAGTTAGCTTGGTAAAAACAAATTCAAATTGTTTGTATAATTGATTCATTAATGCATACATGGCTGTTGGAAAAAAATGTATGTAAAAATATAGAAATGTAATGATATTGAACTCAAAAGATGCCCAACCATTGAACAGAGCAGTAGCTTATGTCTGGATCAAATGCCATTCTGTGACTTTGGCTAATATGCCTTCTTATTTTGCCCTGGTATTATTTTGGTATCGAGTAGTGCGATACTTAACCTGGTATCAAAGTCAAAATTCTGATATTGTGACTACACTATTTGCTTCTCATCCAACTGGTGTAAGCTAGCTAGCTAGCTACAGCTGCTAGCCTTCTACTAGCTAGCTGCGACTGTTGCGCAGCAACCAAGTTGCACGTGGTGTTAGAACTCCGAGATTTGGCTGGAAAGATGTTAGCATGGTCATAAATGCTACAAAAAGGTAGCGCTTTTTAAAAAAAATGTATGGGGCAGAAATGTGAGACTGGTAAATGTTTTTTTTTCTTCATTTAAATATGTTGTACCTACAAGCTTATTCAGTCCACATGGATCTAAGTCTAATGGTCACCTTATGGACGCTGTAGCCTCGTTTAATCCGACATCTAGATTTTGAGAGCCAAAATAATTCTGACCACCCTAATGCTTACGACCCTGTCAAACAAACGAGAACCACTATTCCAGATAACGTCTGGATGGATCATGACAAGGGGAGTGTGTTGTGTACCTCCACGTTGATTTGCACATTTTCGTAGACATCGGTGCCATATTGGTTTACAGATGATGGCAGGGAGATTTGAATTTAACATTGAGCTTTAACCAATGCATACTATACCGGCGCAACTATAATTCAGGAAATTATGTACTCAGGGTTTTTTCTGGCTCAAAAATGGGCTTAGGTGGTGGGCATGGCATGGAGTGCGGTCTGTGCGGCTGAATTTGAGAATTGTATAGGACCTCATCTTGGCGGTGTAAAGAAATTGTTGCATTTTTAAACCAATTTCATGCAATTCTTCTAATTTCTCCATGGAGCCGAGAGACATTTTTGCGGTTTTTAAAGCAAATTTCCTGCAATTCAATGCATTTTGCCACGGCTAGTGCCATGGTCTTTTGCTCAAACATAACTCAAATTCTATACCTGCTAAATTCATAGTTTCTTTTATTTTGAATTCAGTTCTGCCTCACTGTCTAGCTTTTATTTAGGTGATTTGTTAGTTCTCAAAGATTATCTTTTTAAATCTGTAGGTCCATTATCTTTTCTACATACTTTATCTGGTTTTAGTCGTTTTAAAGTTTACACCGAAAGCGGTTTTCCATCCCGAAAATGTGTTTACATTTAGGTGACCTACTGTAAAATAAAATGCAATCAAAACTATTCCATGTAATGTGATAATCAATCTTAACCACATCGTGTTAAATTCAAAGTATTTGATATTGTCCTGTCCAAGTACAGTTAGAGGAGTTAAGCAATGCTTTAAACACCATGCTAAAAGAGGATTAATAGTTTACACTAATACAACAGGATGGACATATACAAATAGCTAGGAACTAGTGCAGTGCACTTCACACTGGAGGTCAGCGTGCAGAGTGACACAAATGCTGGTGGTGAGCTGATGAGTAAATTTAGCACTTGGAGCATTTGGCAAGTACTCCCATAGATGCACCACTGTAGCTGGTGCCATGTTACATTCTTGGGAATGGGTCTGTTTATGTTGTCAATGATATCTGTTAGCACGCAGGGAGCTGAGGAGATCACTTGAGAAACTGTGGGACCTCAAAAGACCTTTAATGCCTATAGACCTACACATTTTTGGGAGACTTAGGCTATGTCCAATTTTGCCCTTTATGATAAAATGAGAGATGCCATGGAGTTTCACATCTTTGCAGTGGACTATAGTGTGTGTGTGTGCGTGCGCGAGTGCCTATTCATCAAACATTCAGTACATGACTGCAGTTTGTGCTTCGTGTGTACAGTAGAAGGAATGCCAGGTCTTGCGTTAGGAGGTTAAGAATGTTTCCTATTAGATACCACCCAACCCTGTTCCCAAGGCAAGCTGACAGGGAACGTTGAGGCCCGCGCCAAATGATTAAAATGCAGAAGGGTCCTCTCAGCAGCTGGATTGGCCCTCACTAGACCTATAACGCTAATCTTTAATTAAAGATAAGAGGGACCGCCACTGCAGTTGATCCAGAACCCCCCCCCCCCCCTTGGGAGGTTCATAATGGACTCACCCTCCATAGGGGACAGTCAGGAGCATTTTGGAGTTATGACCCACTCCACACCCACCTCCTCCAGAGTAAGGGGGAGGATTCCTCATGCATAAAGTATGTGTCTCACTCTTACCTAAGTAATGTGTCACCAAGTTTGTAAAAAAAAAATTAAAGTATCCTTCCAACTTTCTCTCAGGTCATCCTGCCTGCCTTGCAGTTCACACACTTTACAGACCACTCTGTAGAACAGTGGTATTCAAACTTTTCTTGTGACCCCACACCAAATCCACACAACCTTAAAATTGGTACATTTTGATTTTTACATCAACAATAACCTTCAGTCCATTGCATTTTCATCTCTTATCAAAATGAGTAAATGCATTTTCTCATTAATATTGTATTATTCAAATTATCGTTCTCAACTTTTGTATATTGTCCCATAAAATAATCTGTACTCGTAATTTTTTTGTTCCCCCACCACCCCACTAGCAGTCACAACCTCAACTTTGAATACCACTACTGTGGAACATACAGCAGAGCAGACTGCATATTGTATTCATACGTGCTGTATCTATAATTAAAATTAAAAAAAATTTACTAGTGTAATAGTGCAAAGTAAAACATTTTGGTTATTTTATTTATATATATATAATAAATAATTTTGGGGATACAGTTGATGTGACAACTTTCATAAAGTAATCATTGTGTAAGGTGAAAGCATACTTTTTATTAAACCAGACCACACAGATCAGGGCATCTACATTTCGCATGGTCCCTTCCTCCTGTTTGTAAGATAAGTGTCAGTGCCTTCTGCCTGAGAGGGGCTTATTTCCTCAGAATCCATTAAAAGCAGGGAGTCCGGTTTTCACGCTTGTCTGAAATGTCTGATTACATTGTCATCTGAGGGGAATGACACGGTACGGCAGCCTGCTCCGAGTTTGTATCCTGTGACGAGGCAGTGCTTTCCTTTTATTTTATTCATTTTTTTATATTTAACAAGGCAACTCAGTTAAGAACAAATTGTTATTTACAATGACGGCCTACCACGGCCAAACACTCCCCTAACCTGGATGATTGTGCCAATTGTACGCCACCCTATGGGACTCCCGATCACGTCCGGTTGTGATACAGCCAGGGATTGAACCAGGGTCTGTAGTGACACCTCTAACTCTGAGATGCAGTGCCTAAGACCACTGCACCACTCGGGCTTGAAACGGACGAGGACATTTCAATTACCAGCACATCCTCCCTTATTGAGTCTGACATAAACTGATTTTAGTTCAATTCACTCTGTTGGTCCAGATTTCGCAGAGGTCGCCCTGGAAACGCTCTGGCCATAGTTACCACGCTGATGACTCGCTCTTGCAGCACACATTATTCCTCAGGTTTCAAGTGCCACTTGCAAACATGCCATTCGATTGCTACCACAATATGCCCAGAATGAACTATCTAGAATATGACCGTCTCTCACCAACATTTTAGTTGCCCATGGATTCAGTACAACAGTAGTGAGAGCTTCAAAATGAAATGGGAGATTGAGTATTATAAACTGTATGTAAAAGTGACTGAGGAAAAAGGGGGGGTGGGGGGCAACAGGAAAGCAGCTGATCTTTTGTTGTGTCTTCAGGGTGAATAATGCTGCATCGAGCAGAAATGACGTATTCTAGTCATTCCATTTCCTCACTCCTACTCCTAGAAGGAATCAATCAGCATGGTGTTGGAATACTATGACAATCTTATCAGGGCTTTTTACATTCACCACTTTCAAGTGCGCTGCAGTGCCAGTAATTTATTATGGGTCAGCTCATTATGTCACTTTTGCTTGACTTGTGTAATTTGAATGTGCCTGAGGATGATCTTTGCCCTGTTTTTCAATGCATTTGTATGGTTGCTTTAAGATGACACACAACACCCTTTCACATTTCATTCTCCTGGAGCCTTTTTATTGGAAACTGAAAATAAGTCATAATCACAAAGGAGATGGAATCTGTAGAAAGGGAATGCTGTGGTACTTGAAATAGAAGGCCTATGTTTTGAATGACAATGAAGAAAATGACAATCTGATGTTTTAGTAGGTCTTGATTTGGCCGTACAGAGAGAGCATTTTTCTAAAGAAAATAAGTACCATCTTTATATCAGTGCTGTGAAATAATTTGGTATTATTTATCGACCCTGCCAAAGTTCTATCAAAACCCTTTTCTGATGTATTGAGAGCTTCACACATTTGCCGACTGTTTGTCTGTGTGTCACATGTGAGGGCAATATCACACAAGCAGGAGCAGAAAATATTTAGATTTTAATTTGTATAGCTTGGGGCGCATGAAACTCACTACAGTCAACAGGGATAGTCCACCTTGAAATTAACCATTGTAGAAAAACTTAAGTGATTCTCTGCCATCTTCAAAAGCCTCTGCCATCTCTTGTTGTTTCAAATAAAAACATATCTCAGATTGTTCTGGTAATTCTTACATAGTAACTTTGTGCAAAAGGAAGGATGTTTTAACATGCTGTTTACAAATTGTCAATTTTAGGCCCTTTTTAGACCTACCGTGCCTTCGGAAACTATTCAGACCCCTTGACTTTTTCCATATTTTGTTACGTTACAGCCTTATTCTAAAATGTATTAAATAAAAGCCTTAGCTACCTACACACAATAACCCATAATGACAAAGCTAAAACAAGGTTTTTAAAACAGAAATACCTTATTTACTTAAGAATTCAGACCCTTTGCTATGAGACCTGAAATTGAGCTCAGGTGCATCCTCTTGTTTCCATTCATCATCTTTGAGATGTTTGTACAACTTGGAGTCCACCTGACTCGAATTGATTGGACATGATTTGGAAAGGCATACCCTTGTCTATATAAAGGTCCCACAGTTGACAGTGCATGTAAGAGCAAAAAAACAAGCCATGAGGTCGAAGGAATTGTCCGTAGAGCTCGAGACAGGATTGTGTTGAGGCACAGATCTGGGGAAGGGTACCAAAAATGTCTGCAGCATTGCAGGTCCCCAAGAACACAGTGGCCTCCATCATTATTAAATGGAAGAAGTTTGGAACCACCAAGACCCTTCCTAGAGCTGGCCGCCCGGCCAAACGGCAATCGGGGGAGAAGGGCCTTGGTCAGGGAGGTGACCATGAACCCGACGGTCACTCTAACAGAGCTCTAGCGTTCCTCTGTGGAGATGGGAGAATCTTCCAGAAGGACAACCATCTTTGCAGCACTCTACCAATCAGGCCTTTATGGTAGTGGCTAGATGGAAGCCACTCCTCAGTAAAAGGCACATGACAGCTCGCCTGGAGTTTGCCAAAAGGCACCTAAAGGACTCTCAGACCATGAGAAACAAGATTCTCTGGTCTGATTGAACACTTTGGCCAAAATGCAAAGCATCACATCTGGAGGAAACCTGGCACCATCCCTACTGTGAAGCTTGGTGGTGGCAGGATCATGCTGTGGGGATGATTTTCAGCGACAGGGACTGGGAGACTAGTCAGGATCGAGGGGAACGATAAATGGAGCAAAGTACAGATAAATCCTTGATGAAAATTTGCTCCAGAGCGCTCAGGACCTCAGACTGGGGTGAAGGTTCACCTTCCAACAGGACAACGGCCCTAAGCACACAGCCAAGACAACGCAGGAGTAGCTTCGGGACAAGTCTCTGAATGTCCTTGAGTGGCCCAGCCAGAGCCCGGACGTGAACCTGATCGAATATCTCTGGAGAGACCTGAAAATAGCTGTGCAGCTACGCTCCCCATCCAACCTGACAGAGGTTGAGAAGATCTGCAGAGAAGAATGGGAGAAACTCCCTAAATACAGGTGTGCCAAGCTTGTAGCGTCATACCCAACAAGACTCGAGGCTGTAATCGCTGGCAAAGGTGCTTCATCAAGTACTGAGTAAAGGGTCTGAATACTTATGTAAATGTGAGATTTCGTTTTTTTAAATATTTTCAAAAATAAACTTTTTGCTTTGTCATTATGGGGTATTGTGTGTAGATTGAGGGAAAAATTTAATCCATTTTAGAAATGGGCTGTAACGTAACAAAATGAAAGTCAAGGGGTCTGAATACTTATTGAAATGCATTGTATACATGCCTCCTGTTAGACCCTATGATCTGTGAACCGTGTATGATAGACATCTTGGTGTCATTATACTCCTTATAGTGTGCTGCTCTAAAATATGAAGTGTGTGTAGATTTTTAAATAACATTATTCACATCCATTTATTCAACATATTAATATCTCAACTACCCTTTTTTATTATTTTTTTTTTTGTTTGGAACAATATACTCTTTAAACACAATTTCCAGAACGGGCTCTCTGTTGATAGATGGCGCCGGAGGGGGTGGCTGTCGTTTTTATGGGCTCTTAACCAACTGTGCTATTTCGTTTTTTTTCGCATTGTTTGTAACTTGTTTTGTACATAATGTTGCTGCTACCATCTCTTATGACCGAAAAGAGCTTCTGGACATCAGGACAGCGATTACCCACCTTGAATTGGATAAAGAATTGAGTCGGACGAGAGGGATTTACTCCAGACACCTGACAAGGCCCTTATCCCTGTCATTCGCAGGAGAAAGAGACGGAGATATCGCGGAAGGAGATCGGGTACCTTGTAAGGATCCGGCGACGAGTGGGTAATCTGCCTTTGCCATTGGTACTATTGGCCAACGTACAATCGCGAGATAATAAAGTGGACGAACTACAACTGGCTGGTTATACACTGTATCGGGAGAATAGAACAGCAGCCTCTGGTAAGACAAGGGGTGGTGGTCTATGTATATTTGTAAACAACAGCTGGTACACGGTATCTAAGGAAGTCTCTCTAGGTTTTGCTCGCCTGAGGTAGTGTGGTCTACAGCATATCATGAGATGCTCTATCTACCAAGAGTTTATCTAAACTTTCTAAGAAACGTCCCTTTTTCAGGATCCTGTCTTTTAAAGATGATTCGTAAAAATCCAAATAACTTCCCAGATCTTCATTGTAAAGGGTTTAAACACTGTTTCCAATGCTTGTTCAATGAACCATAAACAATTAATGAACATGCACCTAAGAGCTTACAGACGGTAGGCAATTAAGGTCACAGTTATGAAAACTTTGGACACTAAAGAGGCCTTTCTACTGACTCTGAAAACGCCAAAAGGAAGATGCCCAGTGTCCCTGCTCATCTGTGTGAACGTGCCTTAGGCATGCTGCAAGGAGGCATGAGGACTGCAGACTGCAGGGCAATAAATTGCAATGTCCATACAGTGAGACGCTTAAGACGGCACTACAGGGAGACAGGACGGACAGCTGATCGTCCTCGCAGTGGCAGACCACGTGTAACAACACCCGCACAGGATCGGTACATCCGAACATCACACCTGCGGGACAGGTACAGGATGGCAACAACAGCTGCCCGAGTTACACCAGGAACGCACAATCCCTCCATCTAGTGCACAGACTGTCTGCAATAGGCAGAGAGAGACTGGACTGAGGGCTTGTAGACCTGTTGTAAGGCAGGTCCTCACCAGACATCATAGGCAACAGCGTCGCCTATGGGCACAAACCCACCGTCACTGGACCAGACAGGACTGGCAAAGTGCTCTTCACTGACGAGTCGCGGTTTTGTCTCACCAGGGGTGATGGTCGGATTCAACCATATTAATGACCTAAGGCTTGTATTTCTGTGTGTTTATTATAATTAAGTCTGATTTGATAGAGCAGTCTGACCTAAGTGGTGGTAGGCACCAGCAGGCTCGTAAGCATTCATTCAAACATTCATTCAAACTTTTGTGCGTTTTGCCAGCAGCTCTTCACAATGCATTGCGCTGTTTATGACTTCAAGCCTGTCAACTCCCAAGATTAGGCTGGTGTAATCGATGTGAAATGGCTGGCTAGTTAGCGGGTGCGCGCTAATAGCGTTTCAAACGTCACTCGCTCTGAGACTTGGAGTAGTTGTTCCCCTTGCTCTGCATGGCTAACGCTGCTTCGAGGGTGGCTGTTGTCGACGTGTTCCTGGTTCGAGCCCAGGTAGGAGCGAGGAGAGGGAAGGAAGCTATACTGTTACACTGGCAATACTAAAGTGCCAATAAGAACATCCAATATTCAAAGGTATATGAAATACAAATCATATATATAGATAGTTCTTACCTGGGAATATTGAAGACTCATGTTAAAAGGAACCACCAGCTTTCATATGTTCTGAGCAAGTCTCTTACATGGCACTTTTACTTTCTTCTCCAACACTTTGTTTTTGCATTATTTAAACCAAATTTAACATGTTTCATTATTTATTTGAGGCTAAATTGATTTTATTGATGTATTATATTAAGTTAAAATAAGTGTTCATTCAGTATTGTTGTAATTGTCATTATTACAAATAAAATTTAAAAAATCGGCTGATTAATCGGCAGCGGGTTTTGTGGCCACCCAATAATCGGTATTGGTATCGGCGTTGAAAAATCATAATCGGCCGACCTCTACTCTGGAGCGGGATCAATTTGGAGGTGGAGGGTCACAGCATCATCGGACTAAGCTTGTTGTTATTGCAGGCAACCTCTACCCTGTGCGTTACAGGGAAGACATCCTCCTCCCTCGTGTGGTACCCTTCCAGCAGACTCATCCTGACATGACCCTCCAGCATGACAATGCCACCAGCCATATTGCTCGTTCTGTGCGTGGTTTCCTGCAAGCTCAGGAATGTCAGTGTTCTGTCATGGCCAGCAAAGAGCCCGGATCTCAATCCCATTGAGCACATGTTGGATCAGAGGGCCATTCCCCCCAGAAATGTCCGGAAACTTGCAGATGCCTTGGTGAAAGAGTGGGGTAACATTTCACAGCAAGAAATGGAAAATCTTGTGCAGTCCATAAGGAGGAGGACTGCAGTACTTAATGCAGCTGGTGGCCACACCAAATATTGACTGTTACTTTTTGATTTCCCCCCCCCCCCCCCCCCCACTCTATTTCTGTTAGTCACATGTCTGTGTAACTTGTTCAGTTTGTCTCAGTTGTTGAATCTTATGTTCATACAAATATTTACACATTATGTTTGCAGAAAATAAACGCAGTTGACAATGAGAGGGCGTTTCTTTATTTGCTGAGTTTATATTCTTCGTGGCTGTCTTTTTACCACCACAAAGAGAATTATGGCCAGATTTCAATCTTCCTGATTCCTGCTTACAAACTAAAGCCGGAAGCACCAGTGACTCGGTCAACAAAAAGCTATAGGACTGTTTTGTTAGCACAGACTGGAATAGGTTCCGCAATTCTTCCGATGGCATTGAGGAGTACATCACATAAGTTACTGGCTCATCAATAAGTGCATCGATGACGGCGTCCACAGTGACTGTACGTACATCCAGAAGCCATGGATTACAGGCAACATCCACACTGAGCTAAAGGGTAGAGCTGCCGCTTTCAAGGAGCGGGACTCTAACCCAGAACGTTATAGGAAATCCCGCTATGCCCTCCGACGAACCATCAAACAGGCAAAGCCTCAACACAGGACTAAAAACAAATCGTACTACACCGGCTTTGACGCTCGTCGGATGTGACGGGGCTTGCAAACTATTAAACTACAAAGGGAAGCGCAGCCACGAGCTGCCCAGTGACACAAGCCTACCAGACGAGCTAAATTACTTTATGCCCGCTTCGAGGCAAGTAACACTGAAACATGCATGAGAACATAAGCTGTTCCGGACGACTGTGTGATCACGCTCTCCGTAGCCGATGTAAGACCTTTAAACAGGTCAAAATTCACGAGGCCGCAGGGCGAGACGGATTACCAGGATGTGTACTTCAAGCATGTGCTGACCAACTGGCAAGTGTCTTCACTGACACTCTCCCTGTCTGAGTCTGTAATACCAACATGTTTCAAGCACACCACCATAGTCCCTGTGCCCAAGAACACTAGGGTAACCTGCCTAAATGACTACCGACGCGTAGCACTGACGTCTGCAGCCATGAAGTGCTTTGAAAGGCTGGTCATGGCTCACATTAACACCATTATCCCAGAAACCTTAGACCCACTCCAATTTGCATACCGCCCTAACAGATCCACAGATCATGCTATTTCTATTGTACTCCACACTGCCCTTTCACACCTGGACAAAAGGAACACCTTCGTGAGAATGCTATTCATTGACTACAGCTCAGCGTTCAACACCATAGTGCCCTCAAAGCTCATCACTAAGCTAAGGACCCTGGGACTAAACACCTCCCTCTACAACTGGATCTTGGACTTCCTGACGGGTTGCCCCCAGGTGGGAAGGGTAGGTAGCAATACATCCACCACGCTGATCCTCAACACAGTCCCCTCCTGTACTCCCTGTTCATTCATGACTGCACGGCCAGGCACAACTCAAACACCATCAAGTTTGCTGATGACACAACATGAGACATCAGAGACCTGGCCGTGTTGTGCCAGGACAACAATGGCTACCTCAACGTGATCAAGACAAAGGAGAATTGTGGACTACAGGAAAAGGAGGACCGACTATGCCCCCATTCTCATCGACGGGGTTGCAGTGGAGCAGGTTGAGAGTTTCAAGTTCCTTGGTGTCCACAGCACCAACAAACTAACATGTTCCAAGCACACCAAGACAGTTGTGAAGAGGGCACTACAAAACCTATTCCCCCTCAGGAGACTGAAAAGATTTGGCATGGGTCCTCAGATCCTCAAAAGGTTCTACAGCTGCACCATCGAGCATCCTGACTGGTTGCATCACTGCAACTGCTCGGCCTCCGACCGCAAGGCACTACAGAGGGCAGTGCGTATGGCCCGGTACATCACTGGGGCAAAGCTGCCTGCCGTCCAGGACCTCTATACCAGGTGGTGTCAGAGGAAGGCCCTAAAAATTGTCCAGGACTCCAGCCACCATAGTCATAAACTGTTCTCTCTGCTACCGCACGATGAGCGGTACCGGAGCGCCAAGTCTAGGTCCAAGAGGCTTCTAAAAAGGTCCTACCCCAAGCCATGAGACTCCTGAACATCTAATCAAATGGCTACCTATACTATTTGCATTGCCCCCCCCCCCCAAGCTGCTGCTCTCTTTATCCTCTATGCATAGTCACTTTAATAACTACCTACGTGTACAATTTTCCTCAACTAATCGGTGCCCCTGCACATTGACTCTGTACCGGTACCCCCTGTATATAGCCTTGCTATTGTTATTTTACTGCTGCTCTTGAATTATTTGTTTTATTTCTTATTTTTTGGGGTATTTTTCTTAACTGCATTGTTGGCTAAGGGCTTGCAAATACCTGTTGTATTCGGCGCATGTGACAAATAACATTTTATTTGGTACTTTTAATGATATGACCCATTTTTATACATGTACATGGAAAACCTTTAGGATTGCACATTCAGCAAGTGACAAGCAGAGGATGCTCCCTTTGATTCCATTTTCCCATTCACTGTGTTGGTGGTGCTCATAAAATGTATCACACCTTCAGAATTAGCAGATAGCCCATTTGATATACTTGTAGAGTTTATTGCATACTTATTTTATAGCACACTAAGGAGTATAATGATACCAATATGTTTTCTGTATCATTTACGTTTCACAGATCATAGGTAGATCGCAAAAGTTATGTCTAGGTCGGGATTTTCTCCAAATAGTTTGTGATACAAATGTAAAAAACATTTCAAACATTGTTCCTCCCTTTTTAAAATTCTATGTGAGAATTGCCAGAACAATCTGAGATACCAAAAATATTTTCTGCTCCTTCTGGTGTGGTATTGCCCATGAATAGATAGATCTGTATTTCCTATTGAGCTAGGACTTAGATTACCTCATTCCCAGCTGTTAATGAGGAGAGGGGGTTTGTTAGAATGTGAGACCAGATGATACGATATGTTTTCCACTTGTAGGCAACAGGAAAGACAAAGGAAGAGTGGGATATCAAGGCGGCTCCCTGTTAATCTTGCTTGATTGGTGTATGATTATATAGATTATGATGCGAGTGCATCCCTCCACATTAAGGTTGACACCGATCTGACTGAATCCAGTGATTTACAAACAACTAGCAGAAA
Organism: Salmo trutta; assembly: GCF_901001165.1. Lineage (NCBI taxonomy): Eukaryota > Metazoa > Chordata > Actinopteri > Salmoniformes > Salmonidae > Salmo > Salmo trutta. The sequence continues at coordinate 43,484,734 of NC_042963.1, forward strand.
TGTAAAGTTCAATCTTGTTTTCTAGCAAAGTTTTTCACTCATTACAAATATGAAATGCCTTGTGATGGGATTTGAGAAGTAAAGGTTATAAGGGAACTGTTAATTTCCTCCATTGATGTGTACATTAAAATTCCGTTCTCCTTGAGAGGTCAGTGATCAAATTAGGCTTTCTCACAGCTGGATATACTGCTGAATATGCACAATCAAAAGATCATAAAACACGTGTCATTTTTGACTTGATGGATTTCACAGTAGATTATGTTAGGGTAATCTGTCCGTGAGATGTAGATGTGCGCAGCAAGGGAGGCTTTGCTATAGATGCCCCCAGCCTGTCAACTGTGAATGTTGCTTGATTTGAAAGAGAACTAGGTCATGAACCATTTGATTCCATTGAAGCTGTTGTTAGTGCTTGTAACTCCCCATGGTTTTATTATATTCTAACCGTGAATGGCAAATGAACCAGGAGAAGGTTTTTAATGGGTGTTATGCTTCTGCTCTAAGCTCTCACATGCTCTCTCTAGCGCTGAAGCTAAGGCTTTTCTCTTTGCAGTGTACTGGATAAATCTGCCTGTCCACCCATCTGTACTGCACTGATTGACGTTAATCCCCATAGTTAAAAAAATTATCATTTTACTTGATGTTTCACAGCCAGAGACAGTAGGTGATTGTTTTGTCCAAATATGTGGAGCGTTTTCTGAGAAGTCATTCTGTAAATTGTGAAGAATTCAAGTTTCCAGCTCAACAGACTGTTAATAGCAGTCTCTCTCGCTGCTAAATGAAATAGTTTCTCATTTTCCATGAAGTATTTTCCTATGCCCACAAACTACCCAGGGCCAGCAGAGGAATTATTTGCTTATTCACTGTGTAAGGCAGCATATAAAATACAAAGCAAAATTCTATAAATTAGATTATCTGACCTATAGGGCAAGCAGAGGAGTACTTATTTTTATACTGCCAGTATACCAAAATACTACATTTTAAAATGTTTCTATGAGAAAATTTGTTCTACAGAAAGTAATTGCAGAAAAGCATTCACTGGCTGGAACTTGCATTCTAGGGAAGTTAATTGTGGTTAATGAGAGGCTGTCTAGAGGGAGAGTTCAGAGTGTGAATGAGTACCATGGGGACAGGATGGTCAGATTATCTATTGACTCATGGCAGCTCCTTGATGACAACCTTTCCTTGTTCTGAGCCTCTCCTTGGGGGTTGGGCTCCAAAGTCACTGCTGTGGCAGACTGTGCTGTGTGGAATTAGTAGATTATGATGTTAGATCTGCCAAACAAACGGACAATGTGTATAGTTTATGGTTTCTTTGAATGGTATTATTGTTTTAGGTGTGAATATCCATCTGTAAAGATTTAACTTAATTGATTAGTTAGTTCATTGATCTTAGGTGGTCAATTGTGCCTTCCATTTGACACGAGCAATGTTGTATGGTGCTTCGTACTTGTTCCTGTATGTCAGGTCTCTTCTGAGCTCAGAAAAACCAGCCTGTGACTGTCAAGCTGTGACAGTAAGCACATTGACAATATGAGGTGGAGAGGTCTGTTTTGGCTCACTCAGCATCCCACCATAAGTCAAGTTCAGCGTGGTTGAAAAAGAGTAATTTCTGTGTATGAAAAGAAAATGCCACTTTATTCTGAGAAAGCCAGATGAATCATCTGAGTCTCATGAACACACAGTCCTGCTCCTCCTGCTGTCATGACTACTACCACAGATTGTGAGGGTGAAACTGCTATTATATATGGTTCACAGATGAAGCCCAAGCAGCACAGGGCAATTAATAATTACCATATTCTCTCCTGGATTATAGTATTAACCTTGTAATTAGAAGCAATGGGATGTAACTCCAGATTAATTAGGCAAACAGAGAGCCTGTGTGGAGTGCTAGATAAACCAGTGAGAAGCGGGAGAGTTCTCTCATCTCTAAGACTCATCAGGGATAAGTAGCAGCGTGCAGATCAGGAATAAAGTCAAGAGGAACAAAGCAAACGACTAAACAAACATGCACACACCCACATGCCTACCTACTCTCGCCCACACCAGTCTTAACGTCAACAGTGAAGAGGCGACTCCGGGATGCTGGCCTTCTAGGCAGAGTTGCAAAGAAAAAGCCATATCTCAGACTGGCCAATAAAAATAAAAGATTAAGATGGTCAAAAGAACACAGACACTGGACAGAGGAACTCTGCCTAGAAGGCCAGAATCCCGGAGTCGCCTCTTTACTGTTGACGTTGAGACTGGTGTTTTGCGGGTAATATTTAATGAAGCTGCCAGTTGAGGACTTGTGAGGCGTCTGTTTCTCAAACTAAAGACTCGAATGTACTTGTCCTCTTGGTCAGTTGTGCATCGGGGCCTCCCACTCCTCTTCTGGTTAGAGCCAGTTTGCACTGTTCTGTGAAGGGAGTAGTACAGTGTTGTACGAGATTCTCAGTTTCTTGCCAATTTCTCACATGGAATAGCCTTCAGTTCTCAGAACAAGAACAGACTGACGAGTTTCAGAAGAAAGTTCTTTGTTTCTAGCCATTTTGAGCCTGTAATAGAACCCGCAAATACTGATGCTCCAGATACTCAACTAGTCTAAAGGCCAGTTCTATTGCTTCTTTAATCAGTACAACAGCTTTCAGCTGTGCTAACGTAATTACAAAAGGGTTTTCTAATGGTCAATTAGCCTTTTTTAAAATGATAAACTTGGATTAGCTAACACAACATGCCATTTGAACACAGGAGTGATGGTTGCTGATAATGAGCCTCTGTATGCCTATGTAGATATTCCATAAAAAATCTGCCATTTCCAGCTACAATAGTCATTTACAACATTAACAATGTCTACACTGTATTTCTGATCAATTTGATGTTTTAATGGACAACAAAAAAATTATTTCATAAACAAGGACATTTCTAAGTGACCCCAAACTTTTGAATATGTATAATCAGTTACATCATCCAATTAATATGCTATTGTACGACTGGGTTAGATGTATGACACTATGATTGATTTTGTACGACTGCTATTCCATTCATAATGTAACGTAATATGTCATACTAAATGGAGGGTCACAGATTTACATACAGAATAATACACATTGCAATATATTACGAGGTAGCTTTGACAGCTTATTTTTCTGGATGGAAATGGAACCAGGTTAGTAGAGCCGTCGGTGAATAGATGAGTTTGAGAGCTACTCTGTTCTACACAGGATATAGCACAGAGAGAACGATATGTCCTTGGTCAAGTAGGAGTGCCTACTATAGGCTAATAGCCAAAGAAGGATTATTTTCCATTACATTTTCAGACATGTGGATTGTTTTGTTTTCCAGTAGCTTCCAATGAGTCATGGCTCATAGCATCACAAGATTGTGCGGTTTGATTTCCTACCGAGAGAATCCCAAAGGCGCTATCACTACTCTATGTATACAGTAGTGATAGCGCGCCTTAGGAGCAACATCCAGAATACTGTATTCTATGCTGCGTACTGCTCCCATGAATGCATACAGTGTATTTCGACAAGATAATGAGTACATTTTTTGTTGTTGACATTTATGCTAATTTAATTTGTCTTACTGGAATCAAATAAAATTCTGCCCGATGCCTTCAAGAGACCCTATTTGCCCTCTACAAATGAATAAATAATTGCCTGTGACATGTTTTGAATTGCTGCAGAATTGTATTTGTCCCTGGAGTGGCTTGAGTCAGCCTTTACCCTGTTAAGGAAAAGATTCCTCTAACCACAAGAAAATGCATAGAAAGTACAGACCCCCTTGAACTTTTTTCACATTTTGTTGCCTTGAAGAAACGGGAAGTGTGCGGAGAATTATTATTTTTTTTTAAATTATTATTATTATTTTTTTTTTTCCCCAATTTTGTCTCCAGCACCTTCACAAATCAGCTTTGGGTGTGCGGTAGATTTAGCCTATTATCTACATTTTTGCTTCCTTACAATTAAGTCTAAAAAGGATTACATTTTTTTTCCCTAAAGATCTACACAACCTACTCCATATTTTCAAAGTGAAAGAAAGTTACAGAACATTGGCAAAATTAAGAGACATGGAAGCTAAGTCTCCAACCCCCCTGAGCTTAATACTTTGGTGGAAGCACCATTTGGCAGCCATTACAGCTGTGAATCATTTTTATTAAGATTCTACCAACTTTGCACAACTCTTAGGGCAACATACAGTACACTGAGTGTACAAAACATTAGGAACAGCTTCCTAATATTGAGTTGCGCACAATTTTGCCCTTGGAACAGCTTGAATTTGTTGGGGCATGGACTCTACAAGGTGTCGAATGTGGGAAGCATGTTGACACCATTCTTAATACACACGGGAAATTGTTGAGCATGAAAAACACAGCAGCGTTGCAGTTCTTCAATTAAATGTATTTATAAGTCCTTTTTACATCAGCAGATGTCACTAAGTGCTTATACAGACACCCAGCCTAAAATCCCAAACAGCAAGCAATGCAGATGTAGAAGCATGTTCTTGACATACTCAAACTGGTGTGCCCAGGCACCTACTACCATACCCCATTCAAAGGCACATAAATATTTTGTCTTCACCCTCTGAATGGCACACATGTCTCAAGGCTTAAAAAACCTCCCCTTCATCTACACTGATTTTGAAGTGGATTTAACAGGTGACATCAATAAGGGATCATAGACTGACCAGGTGAATCCAAGTGAAAGCTACGTCATGAAAAGAGCAGTTCCTAATGTTTTGTACACACACTGTATATGCATCATTTTTGTCAAAATTGATAAGGCTCAGTACATTTGTTTGGGAGTCATTGATGGACAGCAATATTCAAACCTTGTCTCTGATTTTCAAGCAAATTTCAGTTAAGACAGACTAGACTACTCAGGAACTTTTAACACCTCTTGGAAACCCATTTTGGTGAGTCTTTAGCATACATTTTTTTTGCAATTGTCTTGATGAAAACCCTGGAATGAAGTTGTATTTATGTTTTCAGAAAACTTGGGCTTTGCTCTTTTCATATTTATTTTGATCCTGACAAACTCGCCAGTCCCTGCCGACGACAAGCATCTCCGTAACATGATGCTAGCACCACAATACTTGAAAATACAAAGTATCCCTTTCCATCAATGAGCCCCAACTAAATTCACTGAACCTGAGCAATTTTGACAAAAATGATGGATATATGTTGCCCTAAGAGGTGCAAAGCTGGTAGAATCTTAACAAAAATGATTCACAGCTGTGATGGGTGCTTCCACCAAGTATTAACTCGGGGGTGGAGACTTATCCAATTATGATATTTCAGCTTACTTTTTTTTTTTTTTTGAAAATGTTCTATAACTGTCTTTCACTTTGAAAATGTGGAGTAGGTTGTGTAGATCTGTAGGGGGAAAAAACAAATGTCAGCCTTTTTTATGTAAAATTTTAAGGAAGCAAAATGTGACACGTTCAAGACTTTTTGGAGGCATTGTATCTAGCTTGACAGTATTCCAAAATATGATTCCATGCTGTAGCAACAGAAGAGGTCTATTCCAATTTTTGAGACTTTCAATTGAACACCAGCTCTTCACTCTTTTGCCATACCGCCAAACAAAAATTCCATAATGCACTACAGACTTCCTCTAGTCAGCTTCAACTAAACTTTTTAAAAGTCCATAAAAGCACCTGACTTCTCTTTAAAGCATGTGTCAAACTCGAGGCCGTGAGCCGGATCCAGCCCGCGAGCCCATTTGAGTATTTATTATTTCATTTATAAAAACAACAATTCTGGGGAAAAACAAATCTCGATCAACATTGAAATGATTTTAAACCAAATCGAAACTCTATAGAAATGATAATAGACCCATATTTATAGTATCTTGACTATGTCCAGCTTGCTAGCAGTCATTGGAAAAAAAGCTTGACAGTCAGGGAACATCAAATTCCAAAAGCAATGGATAGAGGACCATTTAATTGTTTTATTTATTTTTCGGATTCTAAGTGCAGCACACCAAACCTCCGTGAAGACCAAATGCTGCCCGCGGGAAAAATTAGTTTGACACCCCTGCTTTAAAGTGTTCAGTAGAAACAGCAGAGTTACCATGTTCAGGCTTGAGTTGTTAGGCATCTTAATTTCCTCCAGTCCTGTTGCCAGTAGCACCTGCAACCCCCTTCGTCCTCCTCGGGTGTGTGAGCTGCCATATGCCCAGCACAGGCTGCTCTCCGGTGGGATTATTATAACTCCTGGGCCTCTCCACGAAGCCATACAATGAAGTTAATTGGGGATCTATTCCGCTAGCACACTCCTCATCGTCATCTGAATGTCACTGCTTTTTATCCTAGATCACTTACACTGTTGTGTGAATGAAGCAGTGGATTAATTAATGTTATGAATTGTCTGTTAAAGTGAGTAGTACACAGTGCTTTGAAACGTCCGTTTAAGGCTAGAATATAGCATCAATCAACCACAGACAACACCACCATAGACCAGTGGCTGCCTGCCCATTAGGGCGTTAGGGGTGGCGCCCCACTTGTGATTTGTAGAAATATATTTTTTTAAATGCTCGTAAAAGTGAGGGAAATGTACCCTCCTGAGTGGCGCAGTAGTCTAAGGCCCTGCCTTGCAGTGCTTGAAGTGTCACTACAGCCCCAGGTTCGATCCCAGGCTGTCATAGCCGGCCGTGACCGGCAGAACAATTTGGCCCAGCGTCGTCTGGGTTAGGGGAAGGTTTGGCTGTTTTTTTCCTTGTTCCATCGTGCTCTAGCGACTCCTTGTGGCGAGTCAGGTGCCTGCAAGTTGACTTCGGCATGGTATAGTTAGCTGTTAGTTTGATTAGCTCCCATGCCAATTTTAAGTCTTTCTAAACTAATATCTGACTAACTTATAAATATGAAGTAATTTCATAATGAAAGTTAACTGGCTAGCGCATCATGCTTTGTGACATTATGTTAGCTAGCAAGCCCAGTTAGATCATGTGTGTTCACTTGTTTCAGCATGCTTGTTGCATTGTCCCTGGTGCGTTCGTCATGAGCTGGCTGCTCGATCTAAATGGCAGTGGTTGAAAAAGTACCCAATTGTCATACTTGAGTAAAAGTAAAGACCTTTTTTAATAGAAAATGACTCAAATAAAAGTGAGTCACCTAGTAAAATACTACATGAGTAGGAATCTAAAAGTCTTTGGTTTTAAATATACAACCACCCGAGCCACTGCCTGTTCACCCCCACTATCATCTTGAAGGCGAGGTCAGTACAGGTGCATCAAAGCTGGGACCGAGAGACTGAAAAACAGCTTCTAACTCAAGGCCATCAGACTGTTAAACAGCCATCACTAACATTGAGTGGCTGCTGCCAACATACTGACTCATCTCTAGACACTTTAATAATTACAAATTGGATGTAATAATTACAAATTGGATGTAATAAATGTATCACTAGCCACTTTAAACAATGCCACTTTATATAATGTTTACATATCCTACATTACTCATCTCATATGTATATACTGTACTCTATACCATCTACTGCATCTTGCCTATGCCGTTCGGCCATCGCTCATCCATATATTTTTATGTACATATTCTTATTCATTCCTTTACACGTGTGTGTGTGTGTGTGTGTGTGTGTGTGTGTGTGTGTGTGTGTGTGTGTGTGTGTGTGTGTGTGTGTGTGTAAGGTAGTTGTTGTGAAATTGTTAGATTACTTGTTAGATATTACTGCATGGTCGGAACTAGAAGCACAAGCATTTCGCTACACTAGCATTAACATCTAACCATATGTATGTGACAAATAAAATTAGATTTATGTATTAAAAGTTACATTAATTGCTGTTAGATTACTTGTTAGATATTACTGCATGGTCGGAACTAGAAGCACAAGCATTTCGCTACACTAGCATTAACATCTAACCATATGTATGTGACAAATAAAATTAGATTTATGTATTAAAAGTTACATTAATTGCTGAAATATACTTAAGTACAAAAAGTATAAATTCTTTCAAATTCCTTATATTAAGCAAATCTTTTAATTGACAGATAGCCAGGGGCACACTCCAACACTCAGACACAATTTACAAATGAAGAATTTGTTTTGTGAGTTCGCCAGAGGCAATAGGGATTACCAGGGAAGTTCTATTGATTAGTGTGTGAATTGGACAATTTTCCTGTCCTGCTAAACATAAAAAAAAAATTTAATTAGCTATCTTGAGGGTCAGGAAAAATGTATGGAGTAAAAAGTACATAATTGTCTTTAGGAATGTAGTGAAGTAAAAGTTGTCAAAAATATAAATAGTAAAGTACAGATACCCCAGAAAATAACTTAGGTAGTACTTTAAAGTAATTTTACTTAAATACTTTACACCACAGCTAAATAGTATAATCTATCTGTACTTTACCATCTTAGTAAGATGGTGCCGACAGATGGTCGCCTCACTTCCATAGAAAACTATGCAGTTTCGTTTTTTTATTTTATTATTTCTTACATTGTTAGCCCAGGAAATCTCAAGTGATATTACATACAGCCGGGAAGAACTATTGGATATAAAAGCGATATCAACTTACCAACATTGCGACCAGGATTACGTCTTTCCCGAAGTGGATCCTTTGTTCAGACCTCCACCCTGGACATGGGATCTTATCCCAGAGGCCGACCAAAAACAAAGCAGTCACCGCAGGAGAGGCAGACGGAGCGGCCTACTGGTCAGACTCAGAAGGCGAGCACACCATCCACCGCTTCCGAGCATATTACTCGCCAATGTCCAACCTCTAGATTACAAGGTGGACGAAATTAGGGCACGAGTTGCGTTCCAGAGAGACATCAGGGATTGTAACATTCTCTGTTTCACGGAACATGGCTCACTCAGGATATGTTGTCAGAGTTGATACAGCCACCCGGTTTCTTCTTGCATCGCGCCGACAGAAACAAACATCTCTCTGGTAAGAAGAAGGGCGGGGGTGTATGCCTAATGATTAACAACTCATGGTGTAATCACAACATACAGGAATTCAAGTCCTTTCGGTCACCTGACCTAGAATTCCTTACAATCAAATGCCGCCAACATTATCTTCCAAGAGAATTCTCTTCGATTATAGTCACAGCCGTGTATATCCCCACCCCAAGCAGATACCTCGTCGGCCCTGAAAGAACTTCACTGGACTCTATGTAAACTGGAAACCATACATCCTGAGGCTGCATTTATTGTAGCTGGGTATTTTAACAAAGCTAACTTGAGAACAAGACTTCGATATCGATCTGTGCATTTTGAACAACAGCATAAATATACCTATTTCACTTTTGCATGTCAAAAACCGAATGACCACTGCTACACATGCTGCCGGCGAGGGAGGGCTTTGTATGCATTGCGGAAGTTAGAGTAGCAATGATCCAGAATGCTACCAGCTCGTGTCGCGCATTCGATATGCTGATAGAATTTAGGAAGTCTTGTTCTCAAGTTAGCTTTGTTAAAATACCCAGCTACAATAAATGCAGCCTCAGGATGTATGGTTTCCAAGCATGTGGACACAATAAATGCAGCCTCAGGATGTATGCTTTCCAAGCATGTGGACACCCCTTCAAATCAGTGACTTTGGCTATTTCAGCCACACCCGATGCTGACACGTGGATAAAATCAAGAGCACAGCCATGCAGTCTCCATAGGACAAACATTTGTCAGTAGAATGGCCCATACTGAAGAGCTCAGTGACTTTCAACGTGGCACCGTCATAGGATGCCACCTTTCCAACAAGTCAGTTTGTCAAATTTCTGCCCTGCTAGAGCTGACCCGGTCAACTGGAAGGGCTGTTATTGTGAAATGGAAACGTCTAGGAGCAACAACGGCTCAGCTGCTAAGTTGTAGGCCACACAAGCTCACAGAACGAGGCCGCCTAGTGCTGAAGCGCATAGCGCGTAAAAATCGTCTGTCCTCGGTTGCAACACTCACTACCGAGTTTCAAACTCTCAGGACAAGACCTGTTCGTTGGGAGCTTTATGAAATGGGTATCCATGGCCGAGCAGCCGCACACAAGCCTAAGATCACCATGCACAATGCCAAACGTTGGCTGAAGTGGTGTTTGGACTCTGGAGCAGTGGAAATGCATTCTCTGGAGTGATGAATCACGTTTCACCATCTGGCAGTCCGCCAGCGAATCTGGGTTTGGCGTATTCCCGGAGAATGCTACCTGCCCGAATGAATAGTTCCAACTAAAGTTTTGTGGATGAGACCCCTTAGTTCCAGTGAAGGGAAATCTCAATGCTACAGCATACAATAACATTCTAGACGATTCTGTGCTTCCAACTTCATGGCAACAGTTTTGGGATTATTATTATTTATTTTTTTGCTTAACCTTTTTATATAACTTGTGGGAAGGCCCTTTCCTATTTCAGCATGACAATTCCCCATGTGTAAAGCGAGGTCCATACAGAAATGGTTTGTCGATCGGTGTGGAAGAACTTGACTGGCCTGTACAGAGCCCTGACCTCAACCCCATCTAACACTGTTGGGATGAATTGGAACGCCGACTGCCTAATCGCCCAACATCAGTACCCGACCTCACTAATGCTCTTGTGGCTGAATGGAAGCAAATCCCTGCAGCAATGTTCCACATCTAGTGGAAAGCCGTCCCAGAAGAGTGGAGACTGTTGAAGCAGCAAAGGGGGGACCAACTCCATATTAATGCCCATGATTTTGGAATGAGATGTTCGATAAGCAGGTGTCCACATACTTTTGGTTGTGTAGTGTAGTGTAGTGTATCTTCTCAAAGAAACTACCTGTAGTTCAAAAACTTGGCATCATATTTCTGTCATGCTGCTTTCTGGACAACTCCAACTACCTCGAGTATTCAGCCCACTGCCACAGACATCCGCCTAAGTAAACCACCAGGGTTGTGATTGATTATATTCCAGTAACCTACTGATGCAGCCATATGCACTAATCTGATTAATCACCCTAAGCCCCACATTGATCCACCGACATACTGTCCTAGCTATGCCAACTGTCCTGGGGCATGACTGGGCAGTGGGCATAGAAGCAGCGGTGGGCATCTGAGTATGTCTCAGTCGGAGTGCCCATGAGTTTTGCCAGATACCTCATGCTGTGGGCTAGGTGGAGTTAGCTCATGGTTGAGAGTTGGTGACACTATATATTTGTAACTTTGCAGATGATTGATGGAATGGGAGCTTTTGGGGATTTTTAACCTTTATTTAACTAGGCAAGTCAGTTAAGAACAAATTATTATTTACGATGACGGCCTACCCTGGCCAAACCCGGACGACGCTGGGGCCGCCCCATGGGACTCACAATCACGACCGGATGTGACACAGCCTGGATTCAAACCAGGGACTGTAGTGACACCTCTTGCACTGAGATGCAGTGCCTTAGACCACTGCGCCACTCTGACACCTCTTGTTATTTTTCTGTTTGTCACATAGAGGAGTGGAGCACGCTCACTAGTGTGAAGTTCAGAAGTGTTTCCGTTTCTTTTTGACGTGTGGGGGTTTTGCATTTTGATAACAGTGGCATCCGCACATCCGATCTTCCTGGGTTTCAGGAACCTCCTGAATATTCCACTGTAGTTTATGGATCTCAAACAGCTTTCAAACTGAAGGGACGATGTGATCAACTGCTCTGGCCTTCAAATTTTATTTATATATATATATATATATATACACTGCTCAAAAAAAATAAAGGTAACACTTAAACAACACAATGTAACTCCAAGTCAATCACACTTCTGTGAAATCAAACTGTCCACTTAGGAAGCAACACTGATTGACAATACATTTCACATGCTGTTGTGCAAATGGAATAGACAACAGGTGGAAATTATAGGCAATAAGCAAGACACCCCCAATAAAGGAGTGGTTCTGCAGGTGGAGACCACAGACCACTTCTCAGTTCTTATGCTTCCTGGCTGATGTTTTGGTCACTTTTGAATGCTGGCGGTGCTTTCACTCTAGTGGTAGCATGAGACGGAGTCTACAACCCACAAAAGTGGCTCAGGTAGTGCAGCTCATCCAGGATGGCACATCAATGCGAGCTGTGGCAAGCAGGTTTGCTGTGTCTGTCAGCGTAGTGTCCAGAGCATGGAGGCGCTACGAGGAGACAGGCCAGTACATCAGGAGACGTGGAGGAGGCCGTAGGAGGGCAACAACCCAGCAGCAGGACCGCTACCTCCGCCTTTGTGCAAGGAGGAGCAGGACGAGCACTGCCAGAGCCCTGCAAAATGACCTCCAGCAGGCCACAAATGTGCATGTGTCTGCTCACACGGCCAGAAACAGACTCCATGAGGGTGGTATGAGGGCCCGACGTCCACAGGTGGAGGTTGCGCTTACAGCCCAACACCGTGCAGGATGTTTGGCATTTGCCAGAGAACACCAAGATTGGCAAATTCGCCACTGGCGCCCTGTGCCCTTCACAGATGAAAGCAGGTTCACACTGAGCACGTGACAGAGTCTGGAGACGCCGTGGAGAACGTTCTGCTGCCTGCAACATCCTCCAGCATGACTGGTTTGGCGGTGGGTCAGTCATGGTGTGGGGTGGCTTTTCTTTGGGGGGCCGCACAGCCCTCCATGTGCTCGCCAGAGGTAGCCTGACTGCCATTAGGTACCGAGTTGAGATCCTCAGACCCCTTGTGAGACCATATGCTGGTGCAGTTGGCCCTGGGTTCCTCCTAATGCAAGACAATGCTAGACCTCATGTGGCTGGAGTGTGTCAGCAGTTCCTGCAAGAGGAAGGCATTGATGCTATAGACTGGCCCGCCCGTTCCCCAGACCTGAATCCAATTGAGCACATCTGGGACATCATGTCTCGCTCCATCCACCAACGCCACGTTGCACCACAGACTGTCCAGGAGTTGGCGGATGCTTTAGTCCAGGTCTGGGAGGAGATCCCTCAGGAGACCATCCGCCACCTCATCAGGAGCATGCCCAGGCGTTGTAGGGAGGTCATACAGGCACGTGGAGGCCACACACACTACTGAGCCTCATTTTGACTTGTTTTAAGGACATTACATCAAAGTTGGATCCGCCTGTAGTGTGGTTTTCCACTTCAATTTTGAGTGACTCCAAATCCAGACCTCCATGGGTTGATAAATTGGATTTCCATTGATTATTTTTGTGTGATTTTGTTGTCAGCACATTCAACTATGTAAAGAAAAAAGTATTTAATAAGATTATTTCATTCATTCAGATCTAGGATGTGTTGTTTAAGTGTTCCCTTTATTTTTTGAGCAGTGTGTGTGTGTGTGTGTGTGTGTGTGTGTGTGTGTGTGTGTGTGTGTGTGTGTGTGTGTGTGTGTGTGTGTGTGTAAAACCCTTACACTACACACCTGCATTATTTCTAGGCTTTTCTATTGTGTAGGCGATTTGGGAAAGGTTAAAAAAAAAAAAACTTGTTTTCCGCCGAACACTTAGTTAAAGCTGTCCCAACAGTAGGTAATGGTGCAATGCAGATTTCCACCAGTCTGTCAGCTGTCCCCGATTTTTGTCTCTTTAAACGAGGTGACTGAAAGTGATGGCTGGGACGTGTTCCCGCCCACTGCTGTGGGTGGCACCACCCAGAGGTCAGGGACAGCAGGCAGACACTTGCATAACGCCTGGTGACTGAGCTGATTGGACGTGGCTCTCTCTCCTCACTATCAGATTAGAATCCTACACATCTAACCAGACTGGTACTGAGGGATGTACAGAGCAGACACTCCAGGGTGACATGCATCTGTGACCGGGATGAGGAGGACACACTCTGGGAGTATTAGCTCTTAAAGGTAAAGGACTCAACGAGATGACATGGATGTGCAAAGTAAACAGCAGTAGTAGGTCAACATCCGCAACAACCACCTTTTTTAAAGAGATTGTTTTAAAGTAGCTAATAACCTCTTGTGGTAAGTTTTGAATTCCTGGTCTCCATGTATGTAACTGCTTCCCTACATGCATGGTAAACAGATTGGTAATTGTAGGGCTTAGAGGGCACAGAGAATTACAACTGCCCTCCCGTCCCAGAGAGGTGGCACTCTGCCACGCCTCCCCTGGCTGGTCAGGCACATGGTCAGCCAGAACTGGGCACATCCCATTCAGCCCTAGGTCTGAATCTCCTGTGCATAGTCCTCCAGCCCAGCATATGACAGCCCATCTCAGTGAAAGGCCCTCGTCCCCTGTGAGAGCTTCAGTAAATGTGCGTATGCAAGAAATGAATAAAATATATTTCCCAGGATACGTGAGTCTGTCTGTTCCCATAAGCCTCTCTGGCAGGGAGGTGGCAGGGCGAATATGTGCAAATGTTGTATTTAGTCTGTCAGGGCACGTTTTCCGTTTCCGTCGACTGGCTTCCCTCAGGTTGTCATATTATTAAATTATTTAATATCATTGCAGTGGTTTTGACCTTAGTGTCATTACATTACAAGGGTAAACATACATCCATACTGTGCTGCATGCCCATAAACTCAACATGGAGCTTGTGTAGCCCTGGTATTCATGATGTATTCGCTAACAAAAGTTCTTAGCGCTCTTGCTATTCCCCCAGTCAACCTTTGTCCCAGGTGTGACGGATGGGACTTGAGCGTGGCCTTTTTCTTCCTTCAAGCGGTTTCCCTTCAGGCCCATGGTTCCTTGAGAGACACGGTCTGTTTTAGTGGGAGGAAGCACATTTAGGATTATGATTCATTTCATTCACACTGTCTGAGATATGGGGAACTGGACCTGTAAAGGGGGGAAATTATACAAACTCTACAACACACGATAACACTTAAAAAATAATATTATTGCTCATTTGTCCTATTTCAGGACGATGTATACGTACGTGTATTATATACATTTGTGATTTGAAATGTGTTTTTTTTGCATATCCCAACTCCCCCTGAGACCCTCAGAGAGTGGGGTCACGGCCATGGTCTGCCATTTATTAACGGCGAGCCTGGAGCATTTAGGGTTAAGTGCCTTGCTCAAGGGCACATCAACAGATTTTTCACCTTGTCGGCTCGGGGCTTAAAACTAGCAACTGTTTAGTTACTGGCCCAATGCTTTAACCATTAGGCTACCTATCTTGAAGTCTAAAGAAAAACATCATCTTAATTTAGGCATACTGGCTGGTTGTGTTATGTAATGAATGTTTATTTCATTTGAAATAAAATTCAGACACTACCTTGCTTTCAAACTAAGTCCATGATATTTTAATAGTAAATATTTTAATGATTGTTTCTAGCTCACTTGGCTGTGTTAAATGCAGTGGTTGTAATTGTACAGTAGGAGATGCGAGCAGGTGCAACTTTGACTGGGAGTGGTTTGAACAAAGGCATCAGCGTAGCACTTTTCTCATATTGCTCTCCAGCTGTGGGGTAATTGGTCTTGTGAATACTTGACGATTTTCCTCTCGCTCAGGGGCCATATGTTTCCTAAACTTGTGCCCTGTTTTCCTGATTAGGAGCAGAAGTCAAGCAAATTGTGAGCAGAAGTGTGACTGCAAATGTCTTGTTCTCAGGAAAACATTTCAATCGGTTTCACTGAATATTCAAACTCCACAACACTCAGATTAATATTTAATTGAAAGGATATAGGTTTGCATAGACAGAGACTATCAGAATGACCGTAATGAAAGGTCATGTGATGACATGCATTAATTAGTCCTAGTGTTTTATAAGACCTCTCAACTTGATTATCTTGATATCACAGCAGATTCATCTGTGCAGTCAGGTCTATATCATCAAGATCATTTTGAATCATTTTTGTGTTTTAAAGGACGTTTTTACAGAACTAGTAACAATTCTTAATTATGACCCAGAATACCTTAGACCATGTGTCAAACCACGTACGGCCCATTCAATCCAGCCCGCAGGTGGTTTGAGTACAAAAAAATATATGTACTTATGACTTAACCCAAATCGAAACTGTGGAGAAATGATAATGGAACTACATTTCTAGTCTCTTCGCTATATCCAGCTTGCTAACAGTCATCGAAACATAAGCTAGACAGTCGGGGAGCATCGGAAATTCCAAAAGCGACGGATAGAGACATTTTTTTGGCGAGGAAATATAATCAATTTTGAGTGCGGTACTCCAAACTGGTGAAGACCGGATTCGGCCTGTGGGGAAAAATAAGTTTGACACTCCTGCCTTAGACATATGTACCCCCTTATCCAGGTAACACCCAAGGTACAGATTATATACAATAATGCTTCAAAATAAACAAAATGACCAGAATTGGACAATGAAGATAATTCATAATAAGGGGGAGATTGTTACACTGAACTTGCATGCTTAAAGTCATGAATGTGTGAGAATGTATTGTTCGTATTATGTGTCAGATAATTGCAGCACAGTAGTAGTGTCTCGCTCTACCACAGCTTTCCAGGAAGTCACTCTCTGAGCAATTACATTTTCCTGATCTCTTTTATAAGAGAAATGAAATCGTATCAGCAAATGCTGTAACTGGATTAGCTCATAAATCACATCTTATGTTTCAATCAAGCAGTATGAACTTGCAGGAAGAAATACCTATTTGAAGTGCACAATATTGATTTCAGGATGTAGCTAGTATACTCAAGGCTTTAGTTGTTGAGCTAAATTATGAATCACTAGCCAGTCATGTTTCCTGCTTGTCAAATTACATGTGTGTGTGTGTGTGTGTGTGTGTGTGTGTGTGTGTGTGAGAGCCTCCTGACAGGCCTTGTGGGTAATCCTCAGACATGATGGATAATGATGGTGTCCTGACTGCAGAGGGAGGTGATCCATACCCCACAGAGGGGGTTTTAGGACAGATGAACAGAGTGAAATACGATGCCCATTTGGACAGATGCAGTAGGCTGTCACACCATGTGAGCACATCAGGATGAGCTACAAATGGTGTCTGATAGTTGAAAATAACAGTTTGGCAAACAACTAAAGCTCTAACAGTCTCTTAATGGTTTAACACTTGAATGAGTTTCACTTGCTTTCCTAGGTGAGAACCTTATACTTTGAGGTGCACTGCAAATGGTTCATCATTATTCACACTTGAGAAAATAGGTGGGAAGACCATCTGTTCCAATTATGATGAAATGAATAATTTCGGAGCTGAGGCACAAGGCTGCAAGCACAGCAGCACTTCAACACCACAGGTCCACAATAATTATTGTACAAGAGGGAACTTTCTCTGTGATTTTGAATTTCTGTACACAAACAGATAAAACAAAGGCTTTGGCGAGAGAATTTTCAGAGCTCTGAGAACTTTCATTTAAATCCTCTCATTTGAGTGGGAGTGTTTGCTTTAAAGTGCAAAGCCTGCTGGGATACACTCTACGAAGCCTTAAAGGACCCATCCAGAGGAATTTTCTGCCACTAGTAATTCTTGTCCTAGTGTGGAAATGCTTGTTTAGTTTACAAACTCAGAAAACCAATGTATTTCTCCTTATTATTGATTAACCTGCCGTGCACATCTCAATCTTCCTCCGTGTGCACAGCCCATATGGTCTCTGGCAGCCTACACTCCACGATTTGTAAACAAACCAAAAAGCCAGGGCTATATTCATTACGTCTTGCAATGGAAAACATTTATCTTTTAAGAACCAAACAAGAGCAAACAGAACGGTGAGGGACCTACCTGAATTTGTCCAATAAACTCTGTTTTAATTGCAAAACGGTTTCTGTTTGGAGTAAACTGTTTCTGTTAAAACGTTTTGCAACCCACAACGTTTTGTAACAATCGTGTAATAAATACACCCCGGATCAGGTTAGCTTCGCTAATCACTATGGGACACAGCTAACAACTAGGCAGAGGACCATCCAATCTCTTTCTCCCTCTTCTTCAACATAATTAAATGATCAAGGATGAATACAGAGCTTAGCGTTAATACTAGCTAGCTACTGTACTTGAAAAGTAGCTTGTTAGCCATCTGCAGCAGCTACCTGGCTAGCTAACGAAACAGCTGGAACGACGTAGCTGTAATGTTTACAAGTATCTCAACTAGCTGGCTACTAGACAACCAATATAACAGTTGGCCCTAAATGTTTTTGTAGGGAGCCAAGAAAAGCAACTAGTGTCCATCACTGATTCAGGCAATATCTGGAATGTGGACAAATATTTTTATAGCTAGATAATAATACAATAGCCCAATTTCTTGCACATTTCGTTTTTGATGAGCCGGTTCGGATAAGGCTGTTACTTGGTCAAATCATGAATCAGACTCTGTACCAGAGGCATTGCCTATCAATAAACATGTTACAATGATATGTATACAATGTATGTTCCTTATTTACTTCATCCAGATATTACACTATTGATGTTTATGGAGTACAAAATGACTAGTTGGCTTGTATTCTCTAAATAATAACACAAGTGTTCCTGTAACAACAGAATGTGTATACTATAATATAGGTTATATCCAAAAACACATTTACTTGCAAACTTTGCGTCTAAATTGTTAATCTGCACTTTCAAGTAAATGTGTTTTTGTAACATTTTCTGTGGAAATTAAGTAGTCCTAGTGCATAGATTTGTTTTACTTTGCAATCATTGGTTTTGGTTTGACATTTTAAAGTGAAAAATCTGAGTCTGAGCATCACGCTGTTACTGTGGAATTGCCTGTATCTATCTGGCTGTGGTTTAACTTCTGTGGCTATGCAGAGTAGAGGGGGGCTGGGATGGGTAGCTTTAAAATGGCATACAGTGGGGAGAACAAGTATTTGATACACTGCCAATTTTGCAGGTTTTCCTACTTACAAAGCATGTAGAGGTCTGTAATTTTTATCATAGGTACACTTCAACTGTGAGAGACGGAATCTAGAACAAAAATCCAGAAAATCACATTGTATGATTTTTAAGTAATTAATTTGCATTTTATTGCATGACATAAGTATTTGATACATCAGAAAAGCAGAACTTAATATTTGGTACAGAAACCTTTGTTTGCAATTACAGAGATCATATGTTTCCTGTAGTTCTTGACCAGGTTTGCACACACTGCAGCAGGGATTTTGGCCCACTCCTCCATACAGACCTTCTCCAGATCCTTCAGGTTTCGGGTCTGTCGCTGGGCAATACGGACTTTCAGCTCCCTCCAAAGATGTTCTATTGGGTTCAGGTCTGGAGACTGGCTAGGCCACTCCAGGACCTTGAGATGCTTCTTACGGAGCCACTCCTTAGTTGCCCTGGCTGTGTGTTTTGGGTCGTTGTCATGCTGGAAGACCCAGCCACGACCCATCTTCAATGCTCTTACTGAGGGAAGGAGGTTGTTGGCCAAGATCTCGTGATGCATGGCCCCATCCATCCTCCCCTCAATACGGTGCAGTCGTCCTGTCCCCTTTGCAGAAAAGCATCCCCAAAGAATGATTTTTCCACCTCCATGCTTCACGGTTGGGATGGTGTTCTTGGGGTTGTACTCATCCTTCTTCTTCCTCCAAACACGGCGAGTGGAGTTTAGACCAAAAAGCTCTATTTTTGTCTCATCAGAATACATGACCTTCTCCCATTCCTCCTCTGGATCATCCAGATGGTCATTGGCAAACTTCAGACGGGTCTGGACATGCACTGGCTTGAGCAGGGGGACCTTGCGTGCGCTGCAGGATTTTAATCCATGACGGCGTAGTGTGTTACTAATGGTTTTCTTTGAGACTGTGGTCCCAGCTCTCTTCAGGTCATTGACCAGGTCCTGCCGTGTAGTTCTGGGCTGATCCCTCCCCTTCCTCATGATCATTGATGCCCCACGAGGTGAGATCTTGCATGGAGCCCCAGACCGAGGGTGATTGACCGTCATCTTGAACTTCTTCCATTTTTTTCTAATAATTGCGCCAAAAGTTGTTGCCTTCTCACCAAGCTGCTTGCCTATTGTCCTGTATTCCATCCCAGCCTTGTGCAGGTCTACAATTTTATCCCTGATGTCCTTACACAGCTCTCTGGTCTTGGCCATTGTGGAGAGGTTGGAGTCTGTTTGATTGAGTGTGTGGACAGGTGTCTTTTTATACAGGTAACGAGTTC
Source organism: Salmo trutta (assembly GCF_901001165.1). Classification (NCBI taxonomy): domain Eukaryota; kingdom Metazoa; phylum Chordata; class Actinopteri; order Salmoniformes; family Salmonidae; genus Salmo; species Salmo trutta. Next base: position 43,504,623 of record NC_042963.1, read on the forward strand.
AAACAGGTGCAGTTAATACAGGTAATGAGTGGAGAACAGGAGGGCTTATTAAAGAAAAATGAACAGGTCTGTGAGAGCCGGAATACTTACTGGTTGGTAGGTGATCAAATACTTATTAATTACTTAATCATACAATGTGATTTTTCTGGATTTTTGTTTTCCGTCTCTCACAGTTGAAGTGTACCTATGATAAAAATTACAGACCTCTACATGCTTTGTAAGTAGGAAAACCTGCAAAATCGGCAGTGTATCAAATACTTGTTCTCCCCACTGTATAGGCAACTACAACATTAAGAGAGGACAAAATGTTACTCTACTAAATACAGAAGTGCAAAATTGAAGGATTAACTAATTTCACTTGCTATTAGCACTAATATAATTATGACCTGAATTGTAGTTTTCATATTACTTTGCAGCATTTTGTATCACATTGTCCAACAAGCACATTCTTTTTGGCAGCTAGGTTTATTACTGTAGAGACACCTTGCCGTTTTGGAGACGGCTTCGCATTTGGTAACAAAACTAAGGTGATCTGGTAGTGCATCTGATTTAATCACTGCGCTATTAACTTATTTCATATGGATGTACTTCACCGCACACTTAGCAATGCTAGCTAGCCAGCTAAACTTGTTTAGTTACGGCAGTGTGCAACTGGGTTATTCTCACAACGGACGTTTGACCAACAAAATCTCAAGTGTCATTTTCCACAGAATTTCCTCTTGGATCACTGAGATTAGCATTTGTATTTATCTATTTTATCATGTTTTTGAAATCAGCTATCATGTATTTTACCACAATTTCTACAAAATTCTCATTACTGCAACAGCCCATAAATGTTGTCTTATGTTTTAACATTGCTCCCCTAATGAAAATGCCTGAGTTAAACATGACACTGAAAATACAAATATAAAAAAGGAAATTATTAAAACATTTCAATTTTTCCCAGTTAGTTTTTAGCAGTTAGCACAGAATATTTTTAGAAACAGCAGGTTTTTAAAGGTCCAAAGAGTTTGGACTGCTTCGTGTTTTCCTTTTTGACATGGAAAAAATATTGCGATACTTGTATGGTCCCGGCCCTATAGATGACCACATCCTTCCACACTCTGTCGTATCCTACACACTATTCTGTCACTGTGCATGGCCTCTCCTCTCTGAGCACACACACACAGGAGTCTGGAGGGCATGTCAGCCAGTGTTGCCTTCTAATGGGAGAGTGACCTTTTTAAAATGACCAACCAAGAACTCACAACCTGGCCACTAAACTGCAGGTGACCATCTGCATGATGTAGTTTTCTTGTGCTGGCTACTGGATCAGGATATTACCATACCTTATGGTAAAAAGATTAATCCATGCTTGTCAATTGTGTACAAAATTTGACCATCTGATGATAATCTAAGTTTTTGTGCTGTGTTCTCATGACTGGATAACAAAACAAAATGGTTTTAAAATTTGAGGTTCATGATGATGTAGCTATAAATTCTACCAATGCTGATAATATTCCTGTTCATCATCGCCGCTCTCTTTGTGATGAAGCTCTATAGACTGTGAGGGTATCTATATTGTCTTACTCCAGCTGAGCAGACATTGAAAACAAGCCAGCATGTTCTCAGCAAGGTCACTTCAGCCTGCTGTTTGCCATGATGACATCAGTGTTTGGTGGCAGTTGCTCTCAGGGGGGACAGAGTGAAATGCTTTTTTGGGCTGTACCTTGGCGCTCACAAGCCCCAACCACCTCCCCTGCCCTATCAAGCACACTAGGCTCTCAGTGATCTAAGGGGGTAGGGGTACTGTACAGGTTGAGTGTCACGGTTATCTGAAGAATGGGACCAAAGCCCAGCGTGTGTATCGTTCCACATTTTAATATAACTGTGAAACTAAGCAAGACATACTAATGAACAAAACAACAAACAGTGACGAAGAGGTGCAACATGCACTTACCCAGGTGGGAAAAACAACTACTTAAGTATGATCTCCAATTAGAGACAACGATGACCAGCTGCCTCTAATTGGAGATCATCCCAAAAAACAACATAGAAATACAGAAACAAGAACATGACAACAGAAAATCTAAACTAGACACAACTCCATCACGCCCTGACCTACTCTACCATAGAAAATATAAGCTTCTATGGTCATGACGTGACAGTAGCCCCCCCCTCCCCCGGACTGCGGGACGTCGCCGGAGGCTCCGGACTGGGAATGCGCACTGGAGGCCTGATGCGTGGGGCTGGCACAGGTGGTGCCAGACTGGTAACACGCACCTCAGGGTAAGTGCGGGGAGCAGGAACAGGACACCCCGGACTGGAGAGACTCACTGAAGGCCTAGTGCGTGGAGCCGGGACAGGTGGCCGCAGACTGGTGACACGCACTTCAGTGCGAGGTGGAGGCACGGGACTTACTGGGCTGTGAAGGCGCACTGGAGACCTGGTGCGTATAGCGAGCCTCAATTGTACCGGAACTTTAACTTCCCTGGGCTAGGTCAACAGCCAGTGGAATCGCGTGGCGCAAAATACAAATACCTCAAAAATGCTATAACTTAAATTTCTCAAACATATGACTATTTCACACCATTTTAAAGACGACTCTTGTTAAAATAGCTTTTCGGCGAAAGCACATTTTGCAATATTCTGAGGACATAGCCCGGCCATCACGGCTAGCTAATTTGACACCCACCAAGTTTGGCCCTCACCAAACTCAGATTTACTCTAAGAAAAAATGGATTACCTTTGCTGTTCTTCGTCAGAATGCACTCCCAGGACTTCTACTTCAACAACAAATGTTGTTTTGGTTCCAAATAATCCATAGTTATATCCAAATAGCTCCGTTTTGTTCGTGCGTTCAAGTCACTAGCCGAAGGGTGACGCGCGAGCACATTTCGTGACAAAGATATTCAAAATATTCCATTACCGTACTTAGAAGCATGTCAAACGCTGTTAAAAATCAATTTTTATGCTATTTTTCTCGTAAAATAGCGATAACATTCCAACCGGGCGACGTTGTATTCATTCAAAGGCTGTAAGAAAAAAATTGAGAATTCTCATGAACGTGCATCTCCAGTGTCACTGTTCCCAGCCTGACCACTCACAAATTCCCCTGCTGTTCTTCGCCCAGAGACAGGAGACACGTCATTCCACTTTCTGGCGCCTTCTGAGAGCCAATGGAAGCCTTAAATGTCACGTTACAGCAGAGATGCTGTATTTTCGATAGAGATGCAACAGAAGGATAACAAATTGTCAGACAGGGCACTTCCTGTATGGAATCTTCTCAGGTTTTGGCCTGCCATATGAGTTCTGTTATACTCAGACACAATTCAAACAGTTTTAGAAACTTTTTAGTGTTTTCTATCCTAATCGACTAATTATATGCATATTCTAGTTTCTGGGCAAGAGTAGTAACCAGTTTAAATCGGGTACGTTTTTTTTATCCGGCCGTGCAAATACTGCCCCCAACAGGTTAACACACTTCTCAGGACAAGTACGGGAAGCTGACACAGGTGGCATTGGACTACGAACACGCTCCTCAGGGCGAATGCCGTGTATACTACGCCAAACCAACAGCTCTCTCTCTTCACTCTCCTCCAATTTAACCAACAATTCCTCAAACGTCTCTAAATCTCCCCTCTGTTCACTCTCCTCCAATTTATCCAATATTTCCTCAACGGACTCTGACTCACCCCAATATTCCTCTTTGCTCTCCGACTCGTCCCTCGGCCTCGCCAACCAACCCATGTGCCCCCCCAAAAAATATTTTGAGGTTGCTTCTTGGGCTTGCGTTGTTGCCGTGCTAGTTCCTCGTAGCGTTGCCGTTCTTCTCTCGCTGTCTCCGCCTGCTTGCCTTGATGGTATAACGCCTCGTAATATCACCGTTCTGCTCTCGCTGCTTCAATCTCCTCTTTTGGACGGCGATACTCCCCGGGCCTTGTCCAGGGTCCTGCCCCATCCAGGATTTCCTCCCAGGTCCAGTCCTCCTGACCACGCTGCTTGGTCCGTTGGTGGTGGGAGATTCTGTCACGGTTGTCTGAAGAATGGGACCAAAGCGCAGCGTGTGTATCGTTCCACATTTCAATATAACTGTGAAACTAAGCAAGACATACTAATGAACAAAACAACAAACCGTGACGAAGAGGTGCAACATACACTTACTCAAAATACACTGCTCAAAAAAATAAAGGGAACACTTAAACAACACAATGTAACTCCAAGTCAATCACACTTCTGTGAAATCAAACTGTCCACTTAGGAAGCAACACTGATTGATAATACATTTCACATGCTGTTGTGCAAATGGAATAGACAACAGGTGGAAATGATAGGCAATTAGCAAGACACCCCCAATAAAGGAGTGGTTCTGCAGGTGGAGACCAGACCACTTCTCAGTTCCTATGCTTCCTGGCTGATGTTTTGGTCACTTTTGAATGCTGGCGGTGCTTTCACTCTAGTGGTAGCATGAGACGGAGTCTACAACCCACAAAAGTGGCTCAGGTAGTGCAGCTCATCCAGGATGGCACATCACTGCGAGCTGTGGCAAGCAGGTTTTCTGTGTCTGTCAGCGTAGTGTCCAGAGCATGGAGGCGCTACCAGGAGACAGGCCAGTACATCAGGAGACGTGGAGGAGGCCGTAGGAGGGCAACAACCCAGCAGCAGGACCGCTACCTCCGCCTTTCTGCAAGGAGGAGCAGGAGGAGCACTGCCAGAGCCCTGCAAAATAACCTCCAGCAGGCCACAAATGTGCATGTTTCTGACCGTTTGAGCAGACACAGACTCCATGAGGGTGGTATGAGGGCCCGACGTCCACAGGTGGGGGTTGCGCTTACAGCCCAACACCGTGCAGGACGTTTGGCATTTGCCAGAGAACACCAAGATTGGCAAATTCGCCACTGGCGCCCTGTGCTCTTCACAGATTAAAGCAGGTTCACACTGAGCACATGTGACAGACATGACAGAGTCTGGAGACGCAGTGGAGAACGTTCTGCTGCCTGCAACATCCTCCAGCATGACCGGTTTGGCGGTGGGTCAGTCATGGTGTGGGGTGGCATTTCTTTGGGGGGCCGCACAGCCCTCCATGTGCTCGCCAGAGGTAGCCTGACTGCCATTAGGTACCGAGATGAGATCCTCAGACCCCTTGTGAGACCATATGCTGGTGCGGTTGGCCCTGGGTTCCTCCTAATGCAAGACAATGCTAGACCTCATGTGGCTGGAGTGTGTCAGCAGTTCCTGCAAGAGGAAGGCATTGATGCTATGGACTGGCCCGCCCGTTCCCCAGACCTGAATCCAATTGAGCACATCTGGGACATCATGTCTCACTCCATCCACCAACGCCACGTTGCACCACAGACTGTCCAGGAGTATGCGGATGCTTTAGTCCCGGTCTGGGAGGAGATCCCTCAGGAGACCATCCGCCACCTCATCAGGAGCATGCCCAGGCGTTGTAGGGAGGTCATACAGGCACGTGGAGGCCACACACACTACTGAGCCTCATTTTGACTTGTTTTAAGGACATTACATCAAACTTGGATCAGCCTGTAGTGTGGTTTTCCACTTTAATTTTGAGTGTGACTCCAAATCCAGACCTCCATGGGTTGATAAATTGGATTTCCATAGATTTATTTTTGTGTGATTTTGTTGTCAGCACATTCAACTATGTAAAGAAAAAAGTATTTAATAAGATTATTTCATTCATTCAGATCTAGGATGTGTTATTTTAGTGTTCCCTTTATTTTTTTGAGCATTGTACAATCTCCCACAAACCCAGGTGAGAAAAACAACTACTTAAGTATGATCTCCAATTAGAGACAACGATGACCAGCTGCCTCTAATTGGAGATCATCCCAAAAAACAACCACATAGAAATACAGAAAATCTAAACTAGACACAACCCCGTCACGCCCTGACCTACTCTACCATAGAAAATAAAAGCTTCTATGGTCAGGACGTGACATTGAGGGAGAATACATACCCCCCAAGGCATGACTGTAATCAGACACATGCGTAAAGGGCCTCAGACAACCTATACCCCCATAAAGGAAGGAGATCGGGGTGCCTTGTAAGGATCTGGCGACGAGTGGCTAATCTGCCTTTGCCATCGTTACTATTGGCCAATGTGCAATCGCTGGATAATAAAGTGGACAAACTACAAGCACATATATCCTACCAATGGGACATTAAAAACTGTAATATCTTATGTTTCACCGAGTCGTGGCTGAACAACGACATGAATAACATACAGCTGGTGGGTTACACACTGTATCGGCAGGATGGAACAGCAGCCTCTGGTAAGACAAGGGGTGGCGGTCTATGTATATTTCTAAACAGCAGCTGGTGCCTATTATCTAAGAAAGTCTTGAGGTTTTTCTCGCCTGAGGTAGTGTGGTCTACAGCTTGTCATGAGCCTGGTCTGCTAACTACCTTTCTCCAAAGAGTGCAGTGTATAAAGTCCGAAAATCTGCTGTTTTAGCCACTGCCTGTCACCAAGGGAGTACCCCAAGGCTCAATCCTTGGCCCCACGCTCTTCTCAATTTACATCAACAACATAGCTTAGGCAATAGGAAGCTCTCTCATCCATTTTATATGCAGATGATAGTCTTATACTCAGCTGGCCCCTCCCCGGATCTTGTGTTAAATGCTCTACAACAAAGCTTTCTTAGTGTCCAACAAGCTTTCTCTACCCTTAACCTTGTTCTGAACACCTCCAAAACAAAGGTAATGTGGTTTGGTAAGAAGAATGCCCCTCTTCCCACAGGTGTTATTACTACCTCTGAGGGTTTAGAGCTTGAGGTAGTCACCTCGTACAAGTACTTGGGAGTATGACTAGACGGTACACTGTCCTTCTCTCAGCACATACCAAAGCTGCAGGCTAAAGTTAAATCTAGACTATCGTAATCGCTCATCTTTCACCCTAGCTGCCAAACTAACCCTGATTCAGATGACCATGCTAGATTACGGAGACATAATTTATAGATCGGCAGGTAAGGGTGCTGTCGAGCGGCTAGATGTTCTTTACCATTCGGCCACCAGATTTGCCACCAATGCTCCTTATAGGACACATCACTGCACTCTATACTCCGCTGTAAACTGGTCATCTCTGTATACCCGTCGCGAGACCCACTGGTCGATGCTTATTTATAAAAACTCCCTCTAGAATTCTACTGCAGCCCTCATTCTCCACATACAACACCCGTTCTGCCAGTCACATTCTGTTAAAGGTCCCCAAAGCACACACATCCCTGGGTCGCTGTACTTTTCAGTTCGCTGCAGCAAGCGACTGGAACGAGTTGCAACAAACACTCAAACTGGACAGTTTTATCTCAATCTCTTCATTTAAAGACCCAATCATGGACACTCTTACTGACGGTTGTGTCTGCTTTGCATGATGTATTGTTGTCTCTACCTTCTTGACCTTTGCGCTGTTGACTTTGCCCAATGTTTGTAACATGTTTTTGTGCTGCTACCATGCTGTGTTGCTGCCTTATGTTGTCTTAGGTCTCTCTTTATGTAGTGTTGTGTGTCTCGTTGTGATGTGTGTTTTGTCCTTTTATTTATATTGTATAATAATTTAATCCCAGGCCCCTGTCCATGAAGAGGCCTTTTGGTAGGCCATCATTGTAAATAGGAATTTGTTCTTAACTGACTTGCCTAGTTAAATAAAGGTAAAATAAAAAAATTAGATACTCTATTGACCAAGAGAGTTTTTATCTATATTCTTCGTAACTGTCTATTTACCACCCAAAAAATGATGCTGGCACTAGGACCGCACTCAATGAGCTGTATACGGCCATAAGCACACAGGAAAACTCTCATCCAGAGGCGGCGTTCCTAGTGGCCGGGGACTTTAATGCAGAGAAACTTAAATCCGTTTTACCTGATTTCTACCAGCATGTTAAATGTGCAACCAGAGGGGAAAAAAACTCTAGACCACCTTTACTCCACACACAGAGATGGGTACAAAGCTCTCCCTCACCCTCCATTTGGTAAATCTGACCATAATTCTATCCTCCTGGTTCCTGCAGGAAGCTCCAGTGACTCGGTCAATAAAAAAATGGTCAGATGACTCGGATGCCAAGCTACAGGACTGTTTTGCTTGCACAGAAGGAATATGTTCCGGGAATCTTCCGATGGCATTGAGTACACCACATCACATTGGCTTCATCAATAAGTGCTGTCATGACGTGGCCCTTTCTGGGTATAGATCGGGGCAACTCACTAACTCACTCACTCACTCACTCACACAGGTTCTGTTATCTCAGGTCGTAAATTCCTGGCAGAGACTCTCTCCCCCTGGCCATGCAGAAAGGGAGACACACAGAGAGAACAAAGGATTTCACATGGAAAACTCCTGAATCCCCAAAATAGGAATTTGATACAAAATGTCCACTTGTGGGAATGGTCCGTGGACACTTTAGGGATGGGTATGACGAGTGTGTTTCATTTGGTGACCTCAGACAGGACAGGATACGCAACTATATCTCAATGTGTGCACTTCTTAATTATGGGGTTTGCCTCAAATTCTTGTATAAAATGAATGAGTAAAGATTAAACTATTTGTGAAATTGTGATGTTAAACCTTTTTAATGTGAGAGAATTGTATTCCCTTTAAAGTTTAACTAAATCATTGGCCCGCCCCCGTGAGCAGACATGATCTGGCGTCATAGAACCTCCTTTTCTATTGTTACGAATAAAAACCCCTCCTTAGGAAATCCTCTTCAGACCACGCGTACCTCGATGGACACCAAGGGGGCACAGGTTTGAGTTTAGACTAAGCAAACCCACAGCGTGAGCTGTGATTGTCAATAGTTATTGAATTCCTAACCATAACACGTGGGAACATTAGCTACATGGCTGGAAATGGTTCAACTTTGAGACTATCGATCCCTACAGAATAAGAGCAAGTCTTCGATACTAATTTACTAATTACTAGTCTGCAGCTAGAAATTATGTCAACCTGGGATGCGAAGACCGACAACTGCCGAAACATCTATTCTATGACAACATTTCTGAATGGTACTCTGAAGTATCCATTCTAACCACAAAATACTTTGATCTTCAGGGAAGCAGAGGGAGTGATGCTGTTGAACGAACTCTCCGCAGACAGACCGGATTCCAACAGAAATCACGACGACACACTGGGCGTCAAAATATATTGATTGCAATTATTCCCGAAGGAGTGAGCGTTGATGTGCAAAGGATTAGCATTTCAATTAATATAATTATCAACTGTGTAGTGATTCCTTTTTGTCTTTCCTGCATGTTCTCAGTCCACCCCCACTTCCTTTTGTCCACCAAGCCGTCATATCAACTTAGCCCACTAGGGAACCTCCCCTATCATTTCCTTGTAACCATATCTACTGTTTGTTTGTGTATGCATTTCTGTGATTATTTAGTTAGTTAGTAAATAAATGATTAAGCCAATTGGTGTATGGATGATTCATAGTAAAGGCTGGGTTCGTGCAGATAACCAACAATTTACGACGTTTGGAATGAGACTAATGTGAGGTAAAGAATCATTCATTAATAAGAAGACTAATTGATCAGATATTAAAATATCCGAAGAGTAATATTAGGAAAATGATTACTTTGTAATCTGAAGATTTTCCTTGGTGCCCCGACTTCCTAGTTAATTACATTTACATGATTAGTTTAATCACGTAATAATAATTAGAGAATTGATTTGATTAATTAAGTCTTCACTTTTAATGATGCCAAAGACACGACAGTGCATCGACGACGTCCCCCCCCACAGTGACTGTACGTACATACCCCAAACAGAAGCCATGGATTACAGGCAACATCCACACTGAGCTAAAGGGTAGTGCTGCCACTCAAGGAGCGGGACTCTAACCCAGAACGTTATAGTAAATCCCGCTGTGCCCTCCGACGAACCATCAAACAGGCAAAGCGTCAACACAGGACTAAGCTCAAATCGTACTACACTGGGTCGTACGCTCGTCGGATGTGGCGGGGCTTGCAAACTATTACAGACTACAAAGGGAAGCACAGCCTCAAGCTGCCCAGTGACACAAGCCTACCAGACAAGCTAAATTACTTCTATGCTCGCTTCGAGTCAAGTAACAGTGAAACATGCATGAGAGCATCAGCAGTTCCAGACGACTGTATGATCACGCTCTCCGTAGCCGATGTGAATGTTGACCTGTTTAAAAAGCTTACAAGGCCCCAGGGCCAGACGGATTACCAGGACGTGTACTCTAAGCATGCGCTGACCAACTGGCAAGTGTCTTCACTGACATTTTCAACCTCTCCCTGTCGGAGTCTGTAATACCAACATGTTTCAAGCAGACCACCGTAGTCCCTGTACCCAAGAACACTAAGGTAACCTGCCTAAATGACTACCGAACCGTAGCACTCAGGTTTGTAGGCATGAAGTGCTTTGAAGGGCTGGTCATGGCTCACATCAACACCCTTATCCCAGAAACTCTAGACCTACTGCAATTTGCATACCGCCCCAACAGATCCACAGATGATGCAATTTCTCTTGCACTCCACACTGCCCTTTCACACCTGTGTGAGAATGCTATTCGTTGAATACAGCTCAGCATTCAACACCATAGTGCCCTCAAAGCTCATCACTAAGCTAAGGACCCTGGGACTAAACACCTCCCTCTACAACTGGATCCTGGACGAGACAGGCTATGGGGAGGAGGTCAGAGACCTGGCCGTGTGGTGCCAGGACAACAACCTATCCCTCAATGTGATCACGACAAAGGAGATGATTGTGGACTACAGAAAAATGAGGACCGAGTGCGCCCCCATTCTCATCGACAGGGCTGTAGTGGAGCAGGTGGAGAGTTTCAAGTTCCTTGGTGTCCACATCACCAATAAACTATCATGGTCCAAGCACACCAAGACAGTCGTGAAGAGGCACTACAAAACCTATTCCCCCTCAGGAGACTGTAAAGATTTGCCATGGGTCCTCAGATCCTCAAAAGGTTTTACAGCTGCACCATCGAGAGCATCCTGACTGGTTCCATCACTGCCTGGTATGGCAACTGCTCAGCCTCCGACCATAAGGCACTACAGTGGGTAGTGCGTACCGCCCAGTACATCACTGGGGCAAAGCTTCCTGCCGTCCAGGACCTCTAAACCAGGCGGTGTCAAAGGAAGGCCCTAAAATTGTCCAGGACTTTAGCCACCCTAGTCATGGACTGTTCTCTCTGTTACCGCACAGGTCCCGGAGCACCAAGTCTAGGTCCAAGAGGCTTCTGAACAGCTTCTGCCCCTAAGTCATAAGACTACTGAACATATAATCAAATGGCTACCCAGACTATTTGCATTGTCCCCCCCCCCCTTTTAAGATACTGCTACTCTGTTTATTATCTATGCATAGTCACCTGTACCGGTACCCCCTGTATATAGCCTCGCTATTGTTATTTTACTGCTGCTTTTTAATTATTTGTTACTTTTTAATTTCTTATTTTTCAAGGTATTTTTCTTAACTGCATTGTTGGTTAAGGGCTTGTAAGTAAGCATTTCACTAAGGTCTACACCTGTTTTGACAAATAACATTTGATTTGACTATGTTAACTTCATGACTGTAAATTACTTTCAACTCATGCACTACTTGTGTAATTTGTAGCTTTTGGCATCAAGACAACAGCAAAGTGTTCCAGTCCCATGTGGCTACTTTTTCCAGTCCAAAACACTACTGTCCATTGAAGCCTTCATAAATGCCTGCACGGCTCACCTCTTTTCCACATGATTAACCACAGAGGTCCACTATGGCTCAGAGGTGTGTTGGGGGTCTGGGCCAGGCCAAATATGTTACATACAGAACTATACAGCCTGCCTAGAGCACAGGGTAAACATTTACCCGGCTCTTACGGCTGCTCATGAATTTGAGGTGGGAAAAAGACATTGAACAATTTTTTTATTTTATATATTTTTTTTCCAACTACACTGTGAATGCCATTACCAAGCTGAAAATTACAAGCCATACATCAGAGCCAGTGTGCGGAAGAAGTAATTACCTGTTCTCAGCTTTACATATTTACAAAAATTTACTGGAAATAGGATTGTGTAGAATTATTTCATCTCATAGATTTTGCAGATTGTATGAAGTATAATTTAATACAGTTACTCAACAGGCGTAATGCGCACACATCTCCTTCATTGAGCTTTGAAAACTACGTAATATTGTCCATTTCCCATAGGGGTACTGTTGTTGACAGTTTGGAGAAAAAGACTTCAGATAGCTAGCAACAACGACAAGAAACTTCCATGTGGCACGTAAGTGCCTCATTTCATCTTGTTCTTGATACCATGTCTTATTTTGACTGATTTCATGTCGGAAGTTTACATACATTTAGGTTGGAGTCATTAAAACTCGTTTTTCAACCACTCCACAAATTTCTTGTTATCAAACTGTAGTTTTGGCAAGTCGGTTAGGACATCTACTTTGTGCATGACACAAGTAATTTTTCCAACAATTGTTAACAGACAGATTATTTCACTTATAATTCACTGTATCACAATTCCAGTGGGTCAGAAGTTTACATGAACTGAGTTGACTGTGCCTTTAAACCGCTTGGAAATTCTTAACGCTACAGCATACAATGACATTCTAGCCGATTCTGTGCTTCCAACTTTGTGGCAAAAGTTTGGGGAGGCTCTTTCTTGTTTCAGCATGACAATTCCCCCGTGCACAAAGCGAGGTCCATACAGAAATGTTTTTTTCAAGAATGGTGTGGGAGAACTTGACTGGCCTGCATAGAGCCATAACCTCAACCCTATCAAACGCCTTTTGGGATGAATTGGAACGCCGACTGCGAGCCAGGCCTAATCGCCCAACATCAGTGGCCAACCTCACTAATGCTATTGTGGCTGAATGAAGGCAAGTCCCCGCAGCAATGTTCCAACATCTATTGGAAAGTCTTCCCAGAAGAGTGGAGGCTGTTATGGTAGCAAAGGGGGGACCAACCCCATATTTATGCCCATGATTCTGGAATGAGATGTTTGACGAGCAGATGCCCATATACTTTTGGTCATGTAGTGTATATTTAATCAGAGTATTATTGTGCTGTCAGGAGACTGAACCCTTCATGTCAACATCCTCCTCAGATATAGTTGTGCCCTCAGAGTAGCAAATGTTGGGGTCCCAGTCGTGGCGGAGATGAATGATTTAGTACTGAGAGAGAGTGCAATGTAGTGGCTATAATTAAATGACCTCGGCCGGTAATTAGCATTCAGTAATTACCTGCGCCAAGCCCTTCATCACTCGCTGTGCTTTGTGAAGTCATTTCATCACTCGCTGTACATACCTCAGTAACTTTCCACTGGGTTGCGTTGTTTTAGCTCACAATACTGGTGTTGAGTGAAAGAGATTATCGTATTGTCCAGACAATGTGATATAGTACGACTAACCTGTTTGGTATTGTTGCTTCAGTAGACGACCAGAAAAGTTGAAATATGCATGTGTATTATCATTAGTCCGAGGCCTCAGTAACACATAGCAGCGTTTCACATGATGGATCAATTCAAATGCTAATGTTTTCCAGGAAGTGTGCCTGTTATCATGCTGAATACAATGACTTTTCACCACCTGGTATAAATCTCTTTAATATAAGCTATGTGAAGTATACGGCAACGTCATGAATGTAAACAATGTTCTTTCTATTGCCCAGCCACACATTTTATCTCTTCTCTTCCTCTCTCCTACAGAGGTGCCCAAAAAGGATAAGGACAGTGAAGAAAAAGCAGGGGAGTCCCTCTCAGACTCCTCCCTGTTTGTCCGCTGGGGTCATGACCTTGGTCCTGAGAGTCGCCAGGTGGCACTGAAGAAGTTCCAGTACTACGGCTACAATGGCTACCTCAGTGACCGCCTCTCTCTGACCAGACCCATCCCAGACCTCAGACCTGATGGGTCAGTGACCTTTGACCCTTCTGTTGGTTCCTTTTTATCATCCATTTAAAACAAATATTTAAACAAGTTGTTTTTTCATATCTTGTCTGTTTGCGGTTTCTCCTCAGGTGCAGGAACATGTCGTACCCCTCCAATCTCCCCCAAGTCAGTATCATCTTTATCTTTGTGAACGAGGCCCTGTCGGTCATCCTGCGCTCCATCCACACAGCCATGAACAGAACTCCCTCCCACCTCCTCAAGGAGATCATCCTGGTTGATGACAACAGCAACAATGGTAACTCCTATATTCTTACCAAATGTAGCCTACAAAGTATACAAACTGCATTGCATACAGGAAGCCATTCAGGCTGCTTACTAGCAAACATAAATGCATGCCTACACACTATGTATTTACATCATATATAGATCAATTCACACTTGACATGCTTGAGGACGGAGAGTACATCAGAATTTTCTCTTTAATGTTCTTAAAAATGTATCTACCCCTATACACATTTACAATATCAAAAACAAAATTGCTGGTGTTGCTTGCCAATTTAATGGATTACTTTCACACAGCTCCCAATTAACTTATTTGCTATCCTAGTTATTTCAGCAGGACAGACCTGCATACTGATCAGCTATAGAGCCAGAGGGAAGTGAGAAGATTTAAAGGCCCTATTTTACCTAGACTGATCAAGGTGTTTGAGCTGCATACTTGACTGAACATGTATCATATTAGGGTGACAAATGAGGGTCAAACGAGTCCGGCAGAGGGATAAAAAAAAACAGGCTGCTTCTTCTGAATTAATCTTTTTATTAAGGCTTCCTATTTCAGGCTATAAACATTGAATCATTGGATTAAAAGGAGAGGAGCATCCGTAATGCAAATGAATTGGAAAACGGAACCGTAGCCCAGAGGCAGAGTATTACTGAGAGTGGAAATGAAGCTATAAAATGTTCCTTTGTGGCCGTTGATATTCTAATTAATTCCTTGGCAGTTGGCTCACTTTGAACAATGAGACACTTCCCGTTCTGTACAGTTTCAGTCTGGCTAACAGCTCCCCATCCTTAGTGGGGTTCCTCATAGGGTCAGCTGGGGTTCATTCCCATGACAATCCAATTAATCTAATCGACCTTAGTTCTCTTATTTGTACTCTTAATTTCTAAATGAGTTAAATTACTGTATTTTCACCACTAACTATCGCTGTATATTACTTGGTTAATCCTAATCAGTTCATGGTTGTATGATGAATACTGTCATACATAACATGTCTGGAAAGCTATTGTCCCCTAAAGCGTCTCAGCTTACTCCCCAACACTGCTGGAATGAAAATGGACAGTGATGTCTGATCCTCGCCCTTAATGACCCAATCACTCCCTCTCGTTGCCATGGTAAGCCACTGCCATGACCACCTAACAAATTAAACAAACAGATGGCGCTTGTGGGAAAGCAGAATGGACTTCCCTCAACCCGACGATGCTGAGGGCTGCTGATAGATATCAATAATAGGATATTTCCGGAGGACTTTTCACAACCCCAATATTATTCCTTTGAAATACCCTTTACTCCATGGAATGTGGAATAGATGGCACTTCGGACTGTAAAGCACATTTCAAATGTGTGGTTAGTTGATGGTCCTAGGTAGTCTACACTGTACATACCTTCAGCAGATTTCACAGGTGTAGGCTTTTATAAGACATAATGAGAAATAGCTACACACTGTTTCAAAACTTCCCAGTGTTTCATGCAGCAGTGTCAATTCTTTGTAAAGGTCAGACAGACTCTGTGACGCTTATACAAATCCATATACGACTGTTTCTATAGCTGAGCTGAAGGAGAACCTTCAACACTTTCTGAAGGAGACCAACTCCCAGCGGCCAGACTTCATTAAACTGGTCCGTCACGACAAGCAGGAGGGACTGATCCGCTCCCGGGTCAGTGGGTGGAGGGCCGCCAGCGCCCCCATCGTGGCCCTGTTCGACGCCCACGTGGAGTTCAACATCGGATGGTAAGGGACTGGGATGCCATATGTGTATGTGCCCATCTGTCCAACAGCTAAAACCCTTGTGTGCCCATTTATGATATTTGATGTAAGTGCAGTAGAATTGATATGTGCTGCATTTTCTCAGTCATTACCTAAGAGGTATAACATAAGCTATTACCTAAAAGAGCTACAGTGGATATAAAGTCTACACACCCCTGTTAAAATGGCAGGTTTTTGTGATGTAAAATAATGAGACAAAAATAAATCATGTCAGAACTTTTTCCACCTTTAATGTGACCTATAACATGAACAATTCAATTGAAAAACAAACTGAAATCTTTGAGGGGGAAAATAAAAAATAGAAAACTCACAATAACCTGGTTGCATAAGTGTGCACACCTTTAAACTAATACTTTGTTGAAGTACCTTTTGATTTTATTACAGCATTCATTCTTTTTGGGTAGGAGTCTATTAGCATGGCACATCTTGATGTGGCAATATTTGCCCCGTTCTTCTTTGCAAAAGCGCTCCAAATCTGTCAGATTGTGAGGACATCTCCTGTGCACAGCCCTCTTCAGATCACCCCAGAGATGTTTAATTGGATTCAGGTCTGGGCTCTGGCTGGGCCATTCCAAAACATTAATCTTTTTCTGGTGAAGCCATGCTTTCGTGGATTTGGATGTGTGCTTTGGGTCGTTGTCGTGCTGAAAGGTGAACTTCATCTTCAGCTTTCTAACGGACGCCTGAAGGTTTTGTGCCAAAATTGCCTGGTATTTGGAACTGTTCATAATTCCCTCCACCCTGACTAAGGCCCCGGTTCCAGCTGAAGAAAAACAGCCCCAAAGCATGATGCTGCCACCACCATGCTTCACTGTGGATATGGTGTTCTTTGGGTGATGTGCAGTGTTGTTTATGCGCCAAGCATACCTTTTGGAATTATGGCCAAAAAGTTCAACCTTGGTTTCATCAGACCATGACACATTTTCCCACGTGCCTTTGGGGGACTTGATGTTTGTTTTTGCGAACTTCAGCCGGGCTTGGATGTTTTTCATTGTAAGAAAAGGCTTCCGTCTTGCCACCCTACCCCATAGCCCATTAATATGAAGAATACGGGAGATTGTTGTCACATGTAGCACACAGCCAGTACTTGCCAGAGATTCCTGCAGTTCCTTTAATGTTGCTGTAGGCCTCTTGGAAGCCTCCCTGACCAGTTTTCTTCTCGTCTTTCATACATTTTGGAGGGACGTCCAGTTCTTGGTAATGTCTCTGTGGTGCCATATTTTCTCCACTTGATGATGACTGTCTTCACTGTGTTCCATGGTATATGTAATGCTTTGGAAATTATTTTGTACCCTTCTCCTGACTGATATCTTTCAACAATGAGATCCCTCTGATGCTTTGGAAGCTCTCTGCGGATCATGGCTTTTGCTCTGAGATGCAACTAAGAAAATGTCAGGAAAATCCTACTAGAACAGCTGAACTTTATTTGTGATTAATCAGAGTCACTTTAAATGATGGCAGGTGTGTAATGACTTCTATTTAACATGAGTTTGAATGTGATTGGTTAATTCTGAACACAGCCACATCCCCAGTTATAAGAGGGTGTGCACACTTATGCAACCAAGTTATTGTAAGGTTTTTATTTTTCATTTTTCCCCCTCGAAGATTTGTTTGTTTTTCAATGGAATTGTTCACATTATAGGTCACATTAACAGTAGAAAAAGTTCTGACATGATTTTTCTTTGTCTCATTCTTTTACATCACAAAAACCTGGCATTTTAACAGGGGTGTGTAGACTTTTTATATCCACTGTAGGTTGGTAGATGAGAGAGCGGGTTTTGTCAGAATAATATAATATGTGACTGCCCTCAGCTCTTAAAGGCATTAAGGCTCAAAGGGTTGACGTGCTGCTGACTGGAGTTGAGATATGAGATGTGTTGTCCATGGCAACCGAGTGTATCAGGGCTTCCTGTTGTCTGACAGAGTTGATGTGCCTGTTAATCATTCTCTCCACAGCTTGACAGGCCGACCGACGCACATATCTCTGAAGAGCCTGGGCTCAATTCAAAATAACCCCACTTACTCCTGAGGTGCTTTGGCACAGATCTCAGAACACACAGGTCTCCTCACTTCTCAGAGCTACCAGATTTAATGTCTTCGACCAATGAAGTAATTTGCCTCAATGCGACGACAGTGCTTGAAAAGCAGAGTACATGAGGCTCTCGGCTTGTCTTTTATGCACAGAAACATGTTGATATAATTACAGGTTGGCTGTTCATATTAACATTGATCTGAGGCCTTTTGTACAAAAAACTACTTTGATGCTATTTGTGTGTCTGCTGATGATCCTTCCTTTTCCAAATGTAATTACACACATGCAAGCCCTGTGGAGATCTAACATGGTTATTTTTAATGATTGATTGAACAATGTCTGTCATTTTAAATGACAGAGGGCGACTGACTGCTATATTTAGCACCTCACTCTGCTACTGTACATTACAATTATCAGGAGCTGTGGACATGTTGTCTAGTGCCAGTCGACAACAGATTTTCTGTCCATCTTGATGTGTTCTATCTAGTCTAAAATGGAAAACTCAAACCTTTAGTGAGGAGAACTACACTGAGTGTACAAAACATTAAGGACACCTTCCTAATATTGAGTTGCATCCCCTTCTTTTGCCTTCAGAACAGTCTCAGTTCGTCGAGGCATGGACTCTACAAGGTGTCAAAAACGTTCCACAGGGACGCTGGCCCATGTTGACTCAAATGCTACCAAAAGTTGTGTCAAGTTGGCAGGATGTCCTTTGGGTAGAGGACCATTCTTGATACACACGGGAAACTGCTGTGTGTGTGAAAAACCCAGTAGCATTGCAATTCTTGACACAAACCGGTGCGCCTGGCACCTACCACCATACTTCGTTCACTGGCACTTAAATCTTTTGTCTTGCCCCTTCACCCTCTGAATGGCACACATGCACAATCAATTGTGCTTAAAAATCCTTATTTAACCTGTCTCCTCCCCTTCATCTTCACTGATTTGAAGTGGATTTAACAAGTTACAATACATCAATACAGGATCCTAGCTTTCACCTGGTCAGTCTGTCATGGAAAGAGCAGGTGTCCTTAATGTTTTGTACACTGTGTATATAAATGTGTTAAGATGTGTATTTCCTTGACTGTGGCTTTGACTCAGAGCTCCAGAGTTCCTCTGTGGAGATGGGAGAACCTTCCAAACCATCTCTGCAGCACTCTACCAGTCAGGCCTTTATGTTAAAAGGCACATGACAGCACACTCGGAGTTTGCCAAAAGGCACCCAAAGGACTTTCAGACCATGAGAAACAAGATTCTCTGGTCTGATGAAAACAAGATTGAACACTTTGGCCTGAATGCCAAGTGTCACATCTAAAGGAAACCTGCACCATCCCTACAGTGAAGCATGGTGGTGGCAGCATCATGCTGTGGGGATGTTTTTTAGTGGCAGGGACTCTGAGATTTGTTAGGATCTAGGGAAAGATGAACAGAGCAAATTACAGAGATCCTTATTTTATTTTTAGTATTTTTATATTTTTTTACTCCCTTTTTCTCCCCAATTTTGTGGTATCCAATTGGTAGTTAGTCTTGTCCCATCGCTGCAACTCCCTTACGGACTCGGGAGAGGCGAAGGTCGAGAGCCATCCTCGAGAGCCATCCTCTGAAACACAACCCAGCCAAGCCGCACTGCTTCTTGACACAACGCCCGCTTAACCCGGAAGCCAGCCACACCAATGTGTCGGAGGAAACGCCGTACACCTGGCGACCGTGTCAGCGAGCATTGCGCACGGCCTGCAACAGGACTTGCTAGTGCGCGATGGGACAAGAACATCCCTGCCGGCCAAACCCTCCCCTAACCCGGATGACGCTGGGCCAATTGTGCGCCACCCCATGGTTCTCCCGGTCGCAGCAGAGCGACCGGCTGCGACAGAGCCTGGACTCGAACCAGGATCTTTACTGGCACAGCTAGCACTGCGATGCAGTGCCTTAGACCACTGTGCCACTCGGGAGGCCCACAGAGAGATCCTTGATGAAAACTTACTCCAGACCGCTCAGGACCTCCGACTGGGGTGAAGGTTCACCTTCCAAAAGGACAACAATCCTAAGCACACAGCCAAGATAATGCAGGAGTGGCTTCGGAAACAAGTCTCTGAATGTCCTTGAGTGGCCCAGCCAGAGCCCGGACTTGAACCTGATCACACATCTCTGGAGAGACCTGAAAATAGCTATGCAGTAACGCTCCCCATCCAACTTGAAAGAGCTTGAGAGGATCTGCAGAGAATAATGGGAGAAACTCCCCAAATACAGGTGTGCCAAGCTTGTAGCGTCATACCCAAGAAGACTCGGAGCTGTAATCGCTGCCAAAAGTTCTTCAACAAAGTACTGAGTAAAGGGTCTGAAAACTTATATAAATGTTATATTTCCTTTTTTTATATATATAAATTTGCTAAAATTTCTTGACCTGTTTTTGCTTTGTCATTGTGGGGTATTGTATGTAGATTGGGTCTGAATACTTTCCAAATGCACTGTACATGGTAATACGCTTTATCCAACCGCCTCATTTGTTTCACCCACCAAATCAACACATCTCATATTATGTGTGTGGCGTGGAATACTGTAACCTATAGCCATAGGACAATAACTCATAAGGAGCCATTAACAATCAGTGGGCAGGATGAAATACCCACATTCCCACTGTTTTCCCCCCCATCTTTTCTGTGATGTTAGGGAAGGGATGAAAAATGTATGGTGAAAGGTGTTCTCCCTCACATTGTGTTTTTTTCCAATGAAACCAATATATCTCAAAGCTTCAGAACGTCCCACCATGCCTTGTCTTCCCAACAGGGCCGAGCCCATCCTGCTCAGGATCAAGGAGGACAGAACACGCATCATCTCACCGTCGTTTGACAACATCAAGTATGACACGTTTGAGATCGAGGAGTATCCACTGTCTGCTCAAGGCTTCGACTGGGAGCTGTGGTGTCGCTACCTGAATCCGCCCAAAACCTGGTGGACCCAGCACAACCACACCGCCCCTATCAGGTTGCTGTCAGCTAAGACTTTAACAATGAACTGTTGTCTTCTGCTATTTCACTGGCACTGTTTCTGTTGGCATTGAGAAACCCACATGTTGCTTAGTCTTTGATTTTGATAATAGAACAATGTAAGAACTATGTGTGTGAACCTGTTGCATCAGTTTGATGTAGATGAAAGCTCTTTGTTTTTAGACAGCCGTTCCTTAGTAACATGATACAGAAAATCATGCTTATTCTTGACAGAAAAAAAGGAATAGGCAAACAACCTTGTAGGTTTTATTATTGAAAAAAAATGTTTATCATGAAATCAAATGTGCATAATCTTCAACTGAGCACTTAGTGTTACAAATAAATGAGCAAGTACTAGGAAGGAGTTCACAAAACTAAAGCGCATAAATGACTGTTTCTCTCTCTTTTGTCATCTTTGTACCAGGAGCCCAGCTCTAATTGGCTGTTTTGTGGTGGACAGGAAGTACTTTGAAAAGATTGGTCTATTGGATGAGGGAATGGAGGTCTATGGTGGAGAGAATGTGGAGCTTGGCATCAGGGTGAGTGGAGTCCAAATTATAATCGTCTCAATAATATGTTTAAATAGGGCCAAATCCTAACTTGAGATCGGTCCCCCATTGACATCAATGAGTAATTTACACAAAAGTCTCAGTTACGTACATGCCCAGATTTCAAGTTAGGATTTGAGGACTCTTAAAGTCATTAGTGTGTGTAATACTGCTGCATTACTGTCTGTTGCTGGCAGATACAACCAGTCAGCTCAGCACTCCTCCAGATGGGCCATGGGAGGAGCTGCAGTGAGTCAGGAACCCCCACCTTCCCCCATGGTGTGCTGAAACTCGACCAGCTCAGCGACTTTCACACTTGCATATAGCCATAGATCTGAAAGTATATAAAAAAAACACTTAGACGAACCCTAATTACTATGGGACATACATGCACACTGCACATAGAATGGGCTTGCAAGCTCAAACCTGGCAATTTGATTGGTAAACTCATGCAAACACTCGCAATGGCTGCCTGGTAGTGTGATACAACAATTTCCATGGTTATTTGGAATGTTCTATTACTGATGCTGGACTGCCATGGTAATGTAGAATGTTTATTCCAGTGGAGGCTGGTGGGAGGAGATGTAGGAGGACAGGCTCAGTGTACTGGCTGGAATGGAATAAATGGAACGGTATCAAACACATCACATATATGGAAACCATGTTTGACTCTGTTCCATGTATTCCATTCTAGCCATTACAATGAGCCCGTCCTCCTATAGCTCCTTCCACCACCTTCCACTGGTTTATTTAAATGATGCTAACTGAAGGGGCTCATGCAAAGGAATGTAGTTTTTCTAATGTCAGTTGAGTTGACTCAACAAATCACAGCACAGATTGAATGGTACACTTCCTGCTTTTACTTCCTGGCATGGGCACCCTCAAAATGGCTGCCAGACCACCCATTATTCCATCATTGACTTGAATGGGGAATCCTGTTATATTCATTCTATTTCTATGGTGGGTTCTGTGTGGATATTTGTGCCTCCTTTCCCTTGCAGCTTTGTGGTCCTGTAGCATCAGGAGGGAAGGGAACAGCCAACTCTTTGGTAGGAGTAAATCCCGTCCTTCACTCTGAAGACCGGGTGTTATAATAATTGGTCAGAGCAGCTGTGGTTCCAGCTGTCACTCTCTAGACTGCATCTTACAGTAGCTTCTCTAAATGGCTAACTTCATCCTTCTGAAGGGAGAAATGTGCTCTCTAGCAACTGTATTGCTTTATGTATTACATTATGGATCTGGCAAGTGGAGGTTAATGTTTATTGGGATGGGTCTGGTCCTGGAGGCAGAACCGAGCGATTTTAGATGGGCCAGTTGCAAATTCTAAATTGTCTGTATAGTAAAAATGTATGTAAACAGAAAATTGCACTTTGGTCTTAATTTAAGGTTAGGCATTCTGTTTAGCAGTGTGGTTAGGTTTAAAATCAGATTTTATGACTTTGTGGTTGTGCCAGCTAGTGACCATTCTGCAGAGCTGCCTCCAGAACAAGATTCATGACAAAAAACTCTAACCTGCTGGCAAAATGTGAAATTCTTATTGTGTGGAAATATGGCAAAAGTTCAAGGACTGTCCATACACTACATGGTCAAAAGTATGTGGATATCCCTTCAAATTAGTGGATTAGGCTGACCGGCGTATAAAATCGAGCACAGACATGCAATCTCCAGACAAACATTGGCAGTAGAATGGCCCGTTCTGAAGAGCTCAGTGGCACCGTCATAGGATGCCACCTTTCCAACAAGTCAGTTCATCATATATCTGCCCTGGTCAAATGTAAGTGATGTTATTGTGACGTGGAAACGTCTAAGAGCAGCAATGTCTCAGCTGCGAAGTGGTAGACCGTTATGGTCTATGATAGACGCTCACAGAATGGGACCACCGAGAGCTGAAAATCGTCTGTCCTCGGTTGTAACACTCACTACCATTCCAAACTGCCTCTGGAACAGAGCACCTGAGTGGAGTTGAGCCGTTGGAAATCCCACTCATCGGTCATCGCTCCATGTGCTTTCATACTGTGCCGCTAAAAACTGCTCCATGCTCACATGAAAAACAAATTCGCTCCATTCATTCAAATCACAATTTAACCATCTATTTTTGTGACTACCTGGACCTACCAATTGTTTTTTAAGTATTGAAACCAAACCATATGGATTTGAATGAAAAGTATTTGAATAAACATGAAAAGGTGAATGTAAGAAGCAAACATAATTTCAAATAGGCTACATGTCATATTAAATGGCATATAACACTTTAAATAGGTGAGGAGCCAGACAGGGAGCCTAAGAAGGAACGAAAATGAATTATATAGGCCATATTATTTAAATTATTTGAAGGCTATAGCCTACAAAGAAATGCATTTGTGAGTGCGACACAATAGGCTGGTAGGGACATAAAGCGCTCAGCATTTAAACAACATTTAGTTGTATTAAATATTTATAGTCTATAAATTGCGCATATAGGCTGTGACTTACTTAGAATTAAATACACATTAAACAAAAAATTACTTGGTGCCTTTTTGAAATTATTTTTTGAATAAATCTTTAGAAACACGAGTTTGGCCAGTCTGTCTTCTGGCTCATGTCATGGTGCCTGGAGAGCAGGCCAGAAGCAGAGAATATCCTCTCCACACCTGCAAAGCCACTGGGGATGATAAACACCAATTTGGCCACTCTTGGCAGTTTTTTTAATTACATTTTTTATATATAGGTAGGCCTGAAGGTTTTTAGGCAAAATAACCCAATCAAAACGGAATGCTCTTTGAATGTGGGCATATGCCAGGCCTATTGGGCCAAAATCAATTATGGCCTATTGTATAGATAATTGTACGAAAATGAACGAACCGTTTAAGAGATCAGATTTTGTTTATAATATTTTGCTACAATGACACACTTAGTTAATGGCCCACCTCGTTCCTTTCTTTTAGCATGTACACGTAGCATGCTTTTGGGATATGATTATTTTCAGATTCCACAATGATTCTTTAGTTGTGGACAACACACTCCCTCTCTTGCTCTTGGACCTCATCTTTGTAAGTCACCTTGATTTAGCACCTGTGTGTTTAATCAGTTTCTTTATGAAAATATTTAGCGAACTCTATGACAGTAGCTAAATCAGGGGGCTATAGCAGCACACAGGTATACTACAAATGCATGCTGGGGCGGGCATGCCCTGAGCTCGTGAAGTGAGTGCTACTGTAGAGAAATTGGAATGGGCGAGAAGGCCGACACTCCAGCCTTTGGGAATCTCGCTCTAGTCAAATTGGGCACGCTCCTTGCTCCGCTCCAGATCCGTTCTGCTCACATATTCTGCTCTCGAAGTAACGGCAGCACAAGAACTGTTCGTCGGGAGCTTCATGAAATGGGTTTCCATGGCCGAGCAGCCGCCCGTAACCTAAGATCACTATGCGCAATGCCAAGTGTCGGCTGGAGTGGTGTAAAGCTTGCCACCATTGGACTCTGGAGCAGTAGAAATGCGTTCTCTGGAGTGATGAATCACGCTTCACCATCTGGCAGTCCGACAGACTAATCTAGGTTTGACGGATGTCAGGAGAACACTACCTGCCCGAATGCATAGTGCCAACTGTAAAGTTTGGTGGAGGAGAAATAATGGTCTGGGGCTGTTTTTCATGTTTCGGGCTAGGCCCATTAGTTCCAGTGAAGCGAAATCTTAACACTACAGCATACAATGACATTCTAGACAATTCTGTGCTTCGAACTTTGTGGCAACAGTTTGGGGACGGCCCTTTCCTGTTTCAGCATGACAATTCCCCCGTGCGCAAAGTGAGGTCCATACAGAAATGGTTTGTTGAGATTGGTGTGGAAGAACTTGACTGGCCTGCACAGAGCCCTGACATCAACCCCATCGAACACCTTTGGGATGAATCGGAATGCCGACTGCGAGCCTAATTGCCCGACATCAGTGGCCGACCTCACTAATGCTATTGTGGCTGAATGAAGGCAAGTCCCCGCAGCAATGTTCCAACATCTAGTGGAAAGCCTTCCCAGAAGAGTGTAGGCTGTTTATAGCAGCAAAGGGGGACCAACTCCATATTAATGCCCATGATTTTGGAATGAGATGTTCGACGAGCAGGTGTCCACATAGTTTTAGCCATGTAGTGTATAACCCTATTGAGACAGATGTTGGTATAAAGATCCATTGAATCTGTGGAGAATCACGATTACCAGGGTGCTGGAGTTTATTTTCAGTACAGTACAGAAAAAGCATAGCCTGTCTTAACAGGCTATGTGTGCGAGTGCATACGTAATCCCCTCTATCTTTGCAGATAACAGAAACTCAAGTCATGGATAATCAGTGTTGTTGTCAATGTAAATGAGGCATTTTGTTAACAGAATCTGGAATTACACATCTTTCCACAGGGCATAACATGTCCCGTAGTGAGTAGTTCTATTTAGGCCTGCCAAAACAAAGGGAATCATCAGTAATGGGATTTGTCCCTTTTTCTACACATGCTTCCTCCCTGGTACCCCATAACCACATGTTAGATCTATAAATAGTCTTTAATAAAGACTATCTTCATTATGTCTGTTTTCCCACTGTATATTTACTGCTGATTTTCTCCAATTAGATTACTTTAGAATCTTATCTCGGCAGGCAGTCATTTTCTGATTAAATCGCGATTTACAACCCATTTGTTAGCCCCCATCAGCTTCTCAATTAGCAAACTTTTCCTTTGAGTTCCTGACCAAGTTGTGTTTAGTTTATGACAATGAGCATGTGGGTGAAACAATTCAGCGCTCATAACTGATATTTTTAGTCCTGGACACTTCCTTATACCTTCCACACCCACGTACAGCCAGGTGTAATGTTGTCTGGCGATACAGTTGTCTCCAGTCCAAAATAGTAGGCACATGCTCCGTATAATCCCCATGAGAAGGATTTTCCTCTGAGAGAAAGTAAAGGAAGAGCTCTTGGGGCTCTACCCAGTAGGAGTATATTGGAGGATGAAAGAAGACTCTCGCACACTATCTCTCACTCTCTATGACTTTCTCTCTCTCATACACACAGGCTGATGTGCTACATTATATGCTAAATAATAGCTCCTCATAACCCTTTACAGTAAGTCCCTTTACAAAATATGGTGATTCGTAAAAGCTCTACAGTAGTCCCAAAGTTTGTGTGAGATGTGGCAGACAGTCTTTTTATATGACAGATAATTTACTGATGCTGACTTCCTTACATTTAACCCTGTGTTCACTACTGAGCTCTGTACACTTCCAAGGCTATACTCAACTTCCTACCTCTTTTGAAATATGTTATTTGGACTCTTTTCTGTATGTAACTCCAGGTATGGCAATGTGGGGGCAGTGTGGAGGTTTTGCCCTGCTCTCGGATAGCGCATATTGAGCGTGCTCACAAGCCCTACACTCAAGACCTGACTGCTCATGTGCGGCGGAATGCACTTAGGGTGGCCGAGGTGTGGATGGACGAATACAAGAACCATGTTTACATGGCCTGGAACGTTCCCCCACAGGTAAAGACCACAGCCTCCTTAGAGTGAGTCATTATCCAACCCTCCTGACCATGTGACCTGAGCAGAAAATAATCCAGGCCCTAGTCAATTCAGTCTAAACTTGGATTCCATAAATGTTTTATTTAATGATAGGTTATGTCATGTGGGTATCCATCACAGGAGGCTCATGAGGAGAGGCTGGCTCATGATAATGGCTGGAATGGAGTGAATGTGAATGTTCCAGTCATTACTATGAACCGCCCTCCCCAATTAAGGTGCCACCACCCACCTGTGGTATCCATGTGTTGGTGTGTCTATTTCTAGAACTCAGGGATTGACATAGGGGACCTCTCGGAGAGGAAGGCTTTGAGAAACAGACTGCAGTGTAAATCTTTCAGCTGGTTCTTGGCCAACATCTACTCTGAGATGAGAACCTACAGTGACACAGTTGCCTATGGAGTGGTGAGTATGTTATGATATCTGTACGTCTCAGCCTTTTCTTTGTTTCTTTTCCAAAATAGCACAAGATGGCTGTACCATACATGTGCAGCGTATCACCTCGTATGACAATGTCACTCATAGAAAGTCATGCTATATTGTGCTGGTAATGTGAGGTAAGAACGTGCATGAGTCGTTTCACGAAAAGAGTGCCCTTTGATATTTTAAGTAGAAATTGTGCACCAATACTGAATTTTAAAGCCTGTTATATTAAATGAAGTGCCCTTTTTAATATAGACCACATGAAGAATTCAATAAATCAGATTTTTTTATTTTTATGAAACGGCTTGCTGAAGTGCCGAAATTCAGCAACCCTGTGTCACTTCTAGGAAGTTTTCAAGCCACTTAACCCCAAAATGTCTCCAAGTTTCACCATCATTGTAAAGCCCTAGTTCTTTTGTTCCCTTGACAAAGTCATTTCTGGAGATGATTATTTATTTCATGTGATTAGTGCTTAATCTACATCTGTCCCTCATTTTAAGGTCAACCCTGTTACTAGAACTGAACTCTTTTTAATATGGTGAAACTTCCTTTTTAAATACTTTTTTCAAAGAAACATTGAACATCTAATAGTCAAATCATGGTGTAGAAGGAGGTAAGCTGGTTATACTCTTGGCCATATTCAGGTGTGTTTTGTGGTGGAAAACTGAGCGGGTCGAGCATATAACACGCCAACCCTGTATCCCATAGATAGACAGGCTAGAAATGTAATAGCAATTGAAAAAAGATTGTTCACTTGCATTCAATTGCCACTCCCTGTTCCACAAAACAAGCTTTCATTCCCCCTGTCCCGAGGGGATTTGTAGCTGATTTAAGATGACCCTGTCAACCCTGTTACGGTCTACCCTGTTGCTTTATTTGTCACTTAACATTTTACATTACATTTTAGTCATTTAGCAGACGCTCTTATCCAGAGCTTAATAGGCACTTACTATAGTCATTTTTGTATTTTAAACTCTTGATGGGAAAACGTGTTTTTTTTCATGAAGTCGAACATGTCCTTTTCACGACAATGTTAAAATGAGATGAAATCGAAAGTTTTTTGGACAAATTTACACTTCTTAAAAGGCACCGAATTGGTGGAACGACCCACATACTGTTCATGCTGAAACAGTCTTTTGAAATATCTTAGCGAGAACATTACTGTCATTGGAGTCCATTTCAAGCCACAGCTTGAGGACATACCTCCACTGAAGCAATGAAAGGTTGAAGGTCAGTTGTATTTAAACAGGAGTAATAAAACGGTCCAAAAATAACTTGACGAAACCTGTAGTGCTTTGCTTGGTTGTTTGATGAGCACATCACAACTGTGTTAGAAATGTTTGATGTGGGATCATGACACTACTCAGCATGTGTGGGAGTCAAGCTGTGAGTATAATTATCAAGGCATTGCTATCAAAACAACTTCTTGAAACCCATTTGAAGAATACATATTTGACCGATGATGGTTATCTTAAAGCTGAACTGAATATTAGTGCATTGTTGAGAGTGATATTATCATAACAATAACATTTATTACACAATATCATATTAAAAAGTGTGATTATTATTTATTTTTGTAGATGTAGAAATAAAATGTGACTCAATTTGTTGTCAAACCGATTCCGCAGGACTAATGGTGTCCCATTTATTTAGTTGCAAAACATATTTCTTCCCTTGTTGATGTGAGGATAATGAAAAACAATTGTTTCAACTATTGTGTTCTCTGTATTTAGCCTAAAGTGCTTCCATTTGTCAAACTCTTCGTTACACAGACCAGTTGTGTGCTGTGTCATTCTGTCATTAACAGACTAATTAACCATTGTCGTTGGCCAGACAGAAGAAGGCACAGCTTAAGTGCTTTTCCGAAACAGATTGTCCGTTATCGCATGGAGAGCGATAACTTCTGCATCCTTAATCCACCTCCATCCCTGCCCCATGGTTATGTGGTTGAAACAGCCTTGGTTTTCCTCTGTCTCCTCCAGTTGAAGAACGCTCTGAGGAGTGACCTGTGTCTAGACCAGGGGCCTGACTCGGACAACATCCCCATCCTGTACATCTGTCACGGGATGACGCCACAGGTGAGTGCCCTCTGACCCCTCCATCTATAAGGTCACTACCAATTTTGTCCTGGTCCTAATGTATACACCACAGCAATTACTGAATTACTAAGTCTTTCCCCCACTTAAAATAAGATCCTTGCTCTAACTATGACTCAGGCTATTCATCTTTGTTTCCTTGTCTGTTGTCTGTTGTTGATAAAAGCTCTTGGAAAAGGTATTAATGTTTCTAAATGCCTAGTGCTTTTATACTACTTGTCCCTTTTTACTACTTTGTAATGTGCTGGATTTTACAGCAAAAAATAACAATTTTGTTTGTCCGTCTACATATTCACATTGAATAATTTATAATTGCAACAAGACAGTCTAGTACTGCATCTCTGTTGTCAGAAGTCATATAATCGATTGGTGCCTGAAATGTTAAACCTTTGGCTTCTCTCTGGGTCATACCCAGCTACTGGATCTCTCCGAACTGCTGCGTGAACACTTTTCTCTCTCACTGTCACAATAAATGTTCATTTTATCCCTGAGACATTTAGCTCATGTAAGAAAATGTACTTATTATGCATAAAACTTTTTATACATTTTTGCTGAAACCCAAGATATGAGATTATCAATTGTTAAGCTGCTGGGTCCAAAATGCAGTTTAGTTCTAGACAGTAACTCTACAGAATTTACTATAGAATACAAACTGAGAGAAGATTATGTTTTACGTTTGGTATGCAGGCTGAAGCCAAGCCAAATAGCAGCACGTCTTCTGCATCTGTACTACGATGGAGTGTGTAGGCCTATACAAACTCTATCAGAGCATTATCTGGGTATGGAGGGGTATGGTGGGGAATGTCAGGGACCAGGAACTAATTAGATAGTGATGGCCTGTCTATTATTGAGGAGGTAGAAGGGTGTTTCTTGTGGGAACAGATGGGCTGCCATGCCACCAGGAGATTCTCCCCTCTCAGCAGGGATCCTCATTTGTACATCTCCCAGTGTTCCTCATTAGGACTGGTGTTACCTAGGAGACCAGACACTCTAGACTGTATGGAGATGAAGCTCCAACTGGCACTGAAAGTGTGTGTGTGTGTGTGTGGAGCAGTGGCGTGAAGTACTGACACCCAAAAGTGCTTGTTACATTGGAATGCTTAGCAGGACAGGAAAATGGTCCAATTCACGTACTTATCAAGAGAACACGTGGTCATCCCTACTGACTCTGATCTGGTGAACTCACTACACAAATGCATCATTTGTAAATTATTAGTTTACATTGGCGCATTATGTTCAGTAATGTTTTGCCTCTAAAACATCCAGTGATTTTGCAGGGAGCCACATCAATTTACAGAAATACTCATCATAAACGTTAATACAAGTGTTTTACATAGAATTAAAGATACACTTCTCCTTAATGCAACCGCTGTGTCAGATTTCAAAAAAGCTTTACGGCAAAAGCACACCATGCGATAATCTGAGTACAGCGCTCAGGCACCAAAACAAGCCATACAGATACCCGCCATGTTGTGGAGTCAATAAAAGTCAGAAATAGCATTATAAATATTCACTTACCTTTGATGATCTTCATCGGAATGCACTCCCAGGATCCCAGTTCCACAATAAATGTTTGTTTTGTTTCGATAAAGTCCATATTTTTGTCCAAATACTTCCTTTTTGTTCGCAGGTTCAGTTCACTATTCCAAATGCAGAAGGCGCATGCACTAAGTCCAGACGAAAAGTCAAAGTTGCATTACAGTTTGTAGAAACATGTCAAACGAT
The DNA here is from genome assembly GCF_901001165.1 of Salmo trutta. Taxonomy (NCBI): domain Eukaryota; kingdom Metazoa; phylum Chordata; class Actinopteri; order Salmoniformes; family Salmonidae; genus Salmo; species Salmo trutta. The sequence goes on from NC_042963.1 coordinate 43,535,856, forward strand.
GTATAGAATCAATCTTTAGGATGTTTTTACCATAAATCTTCAATAATATTCCAACCGGACAATTCCTTTGTCTTTAGAAATGAAAAGGAACTCAGCTCGCTCTCACGGCTGTGCCCGTAACTGAGCTCATGGAATTTTTCCAGACACCTGGTTGAAACAGCTCTTATTCTCTCCCCATTCACAGTAGAAGCATGAAACAACATTCTAAAGACTGTTGACATCTAGTGGAAGCCTTAGGAAGTGCAATATGACCCCACAGACACTGTATATTGGATAGGCAATCACTTGAAAAACTACAAACCTCATATTTCACACTTCAGAGTGTTTTCTATCCAAATCTACTAATAATATGCATATCCTAGCTTCTGGGCCTGAGTGGCAGGCGTTTACTCTGGGCACCTTATTCATCGAAGCTACTCAATACTGCCCCCAGATCCCAAAGAAGTTATCAAAGGATCTTATCAAAGAGCACTCTACAGGTTACCGCAGAGAGTGGAAGGGATACCTTAGTACAGGAAAAAAGTGTATGAAATTGGTTATTCTATCTTTACTGGTTTGCTCTATACTATAGTACCAAAGGTGGTTGTTTTCAGTCGTCTCAGTCATACCTGTTGAAAGTTACTTTACATTACTTCTGCTAATTACCTTAACATGATATCATCGCTGTCTGATGAAAATCTCTTATCACCTTAACAAACTTTTCAGGAAATATAAAAAAAATACCATATTTTCCCATTAATGAACATACAATTATGAAATGTACAGAGTACATTGAGGGGAGTTACTGCTTTTAATAAATGTAAAGAAATATTGCGATACAAGGTTTTCATCAGACAGCGACGATATGGTATCTATTATTTGTGTGAAATTTGTGTTTATAATGAAGTATGTAGGAGTTGGTTCTGATTACAGTAGAGACCGCATCTCTTCCTTGCCTAGCAAATGAACAGAAAGCGACTGCGTCAGCAGGCGAAAGATAGAGGGTTTCAATTTGCTATGAAGTCCTTGCGGAGTTCATTGAAGAGGGATTAATAAATGTTGGCTGTGTTTATGTACAAATCCTCATCGGGATGAAGGCTCTTCTCGCAATGAGTACGTCGGTGGTTCAGACACACTCTCTTTCTATTCCTCGTTCAGAGAGCTTTGTTCCACACGGCTCAGTTTAAAAACGTAGAAATCATTTTTGATTCATCTTTAAAGGGATACTTCAGGATTTAGCATTAGCACAATGACTGGAAGTCTATGGGTGTAGCATGCTAGGATATACCCATAGACTTCCAGTCATTGCGCTAAAGCTAGTTATCATTGGCTCACAAAACTACCTCTAACTGACTTCATACTGGACACAGATGCATGAAAACGCTATTCACGAGTTCATTTGACTCTGGGGAAGTAGATTTGTATTTCTTAGTGATCCCCATTTAGCTGTTGCAAAGGCAGCAGCTATGCTTCCTGGGGTCCAATCACATTAAGGCACTTACATTACATACAAAACAAAAGATAAAACAGTACATCATAACATTATTACACCTCTACATATCTACAATACAAAATGTATAATACCACCATTCAACAATATTAGTGTGTGTGTGTGTGTGTGTGTGTGTGTGTAACCGATGTGAAATGGCTAGTCAGTTAGCGGTGGTGCGCACTAATAGCGTTTCAATCGGGTGACGTCATTCGCTCTGAGACCTGAAGTAGTTGTTCCCCTTGCTCTGCAAGGGCTGCAGCTTTTGTGGCCCTTGGGGTGCTTTGTGGGGTGTCAGTTGTTGATGTTTGCAGAGGGTCCTTGGTTCAAGCCCAGGTTGGGATGGAAGCTATACTGTTACATGTGTGGGTATGCATGTGTCTGTACCTTTTGTGTGTGTCTCACAGTCCCCGCTGTTCCATAAGGTGTATTTTTACCAGATTTCTTTTTTTGTATACGATTTTACTGCTTGCATCAGTTACCTGATGTGAAATAGAGTTCCATGTAGTCATGGCTCTGTAGTACTGTGCTCCTCCCATAGTCTGTTCTGAACTTGGGGATTGTTAAGAGACCTTTGGTGGCATGTCTTGTGGGGTATGCATGGGTGTCCAAGCTGTGTGCTAGTCGTTTAACCTGTTTAGGATAGGGGGCAGTATTTTCACGGCTGGATAAAAAACGTACCCGATTTAATCTGGTTATTACTACTGCCCAGAAACTAGAATATGCATATAATTGTTTGATTTGGATAGAAAACACCCTAAAGTTTCTAAAACTGTTTGAATGGTGTCTGTGAGTATAACAGAACTCATATGGCAGGCCAAAACTTGAGAAGATTCTGTACAGGAAGTGCCCTCTCTGACCATTTCTTGGCCTTCTTTATTCTCTTTATTGAAAACAGAGGATCTCTGCTGTAACGTGACACTTTCTAAGCCTCCCATAGGCTCTCAGAAGGCGCCAGAACGTTGAATGATGACTTTGCAGCCCCTGCCTGAAAAACAGTAGCGCATTTGGATAGTGGTCGATCTGAGAACAATGAGACGGGCGTGCGCACGTGAAGAGTCCATTTTCTTCTTTGAGTCCTGGTCGGAATATTATCACTATTTTACGAGAAAAATCGCATTAAAATTTATTTTAAACAGCGTTTCACATGCTTCGAAGTACGGTAATGGAATATTTTATAATTTTTTGTCACGATATGCGTCCGCGCGTCACCGTTCGGATAGTGTCTTGAACGCAAGAACAAAACAGAGGATATTTGAACATAACTATGGATTATTTTGAACCAAAACAACATTTGTGGATGAAGTAGAAGTCCTGGGAGTGCATTCTGACGAAGAACAGCAAAGGTAATCCAATTTTTCTTATAGTAATTCTGAGTTTAGTGAACGCCAAACTTGGTGGGTGTCAAATTAGCTAGCCCGTGATGGCGAGCTATCTACTCAGAATATTGCAAAATGTGCTTTTGCCGAAAAAGCTATTTTAAAATCAGACACCGCGATTGCATAAAGGAGTTCTGTATCTATAATTCTTAAAATAATTTATGTTTTTTGTGAACGTTTATCGTGAGTAATTTAGTAAATTCACCGGAAGTTTTCGGTATGTTTGCTAGTTCTGAACGTCACATGCTAATGTAAAAAGCTGTTTTTTGATATAAATATGAACTTGATGGAACAAAACATGCATGTATTGTATAACAATGTCCTAGGAGTGTCATCTGATGAAGATCATCAAAGGTTAGTGCTGCATTTAGCTGTGGTTTTGGTTTTTGTGACATTATATGCTAGCTTGAAAAATGGGTGTGTGATTATTTCTGGCTGGGTACTCTCCTGACATAATCTAATGTTTTGCTTTCGTTGTAAAGCCTTTTTGAAATCGGACAATGTGGTTAGATTAACGAGAGTCTTGTCTTTAAAATGGTGTAAAATAGTCATATGTTTGAGAAATTGAAGTAATAGCATTTCTAAGGTATTTGAATAACGCGCCACTCGACTCCACTGGCTGTTGACTAGGTGGGACGATTTCGTCCCACATACCCTAGAGAGGACAGACAGCTCGGTGCATTCAGCTTGTCAACACTTCTTACAAAAACAAGTAGTGATGAAGTCAATCTCTCTTCCACTTTGAACCATGAGAGATTGCAAGACTGGACCTAAAATTGTGTATAAACGATCATACGAGGTTTTGCAATGATTCCTATGTCAAATATGTAAAAAATGTTGGTTGGTCAGATGTGTGTAATGAGGAACATCCTGATGCTGCACTTGAAGCATTTATGAAACTGCTTCTTCTGTTGCCTGATAGGCATATGCGGATCAAGAAACTGACTGCCAAATCCCCATGGATAGATGATGAATTGAAAAACTGTATGGCTGAGAGGATGAGGCAAAGGGAATTGCAAATAGGTCTGACAACACAGCAGACTGGCAAACATGCAGTCAATTAAAGAAATCACGTAACTAAACTAAACGAAGAAACTATACTATGGGACAAAGATAACTTATATAAAGAATGATAGTAAAAAGCTCAGGAGTACTTTAAATGAAATTCTAGGCAAAAAAGCAAAGTGCGGCTCCATCCTTCATTGAGGCAGATGGCTTGTTCATAATGAAACCCTTTGATATTGCTAACCACTTTAATAACTTTTTTGTTGACAAGGTCAGCAAACTTAAGCATGACATGCAAACAACATGCTGAGCGTTCATATTCATGCATAATGGACCAAATAAAAACTTTGGTTTTGAGTTCCACAAAGTTGGTGTGGAAGAGGTGATTATGATTTTTGTTTTGTTGCTAACCATAAATAAGGACAAACAACCTGGTATCGACAACCTGGATGGTAAATTGCTGAGTCTGGTAGAGGAATACATTGTGCCACATCTTCAATTTAAGCCTGGAAGACCGTCTGTGCCCTTCATACATGGAGGGAGGCAAAGGTCATTCCGCTACCCAAGAAAAGCACCCTATAATGGTTCAAACAGCCGAACAATCATCCTGTTACAAGTGCTTAGCAAACTTTTGGAAAAAATTGTGTTTGATCAAATACAAAGTTATTTAACAGAAAACAAATTAACAGACCTTCAGCATGCTTATAGGGAAGGGCACTCAACATGGGTGGGGGCAGGTAGCCTAGTGGTTAGAGCGTTGGACTAGTAACCGAAAGGTTGCCAGATCGAATCCCTGAGCTGACGGGTAAAAATCTAGCGTTCTGACCCTGAACATGGCAGTTAACCCACTGTTCCTAGGCCATCATTGAAAATAAGTATTTGTTTTTAACTGGCCTGGCACTGACACAAATGACTGATTGGCTGAAAGAAATTGATAGTAGGAAGATTGTGGGAGCTGTTCTGTTAGACTTCAGTGCTGCTTTTGATGTCCTTGATCATAACCTATTGCTGAAAACTTCAGTGTTAGGTATTTGCATCATCTGCCATACTATGGATTTAGAGTTACCTATCTAATAGAACAGAGGGTTTTAATTAATGGAAGCCTATCATGCAAATTCAGTTGTGTGGTGTACAGTAGGGCAGCCGGCTAAGGCCATTATTGTTTTCTGTTTTTACTAATGACCTTCCACCGACCTTGAATAAAGCCTGTGTGTTTATGTACGCTGACGACTCAGCATACATAGAGCTCCAGTCAATTTTAGAATGGGTAGCTAGTAATAGGCTGAAAAATATCTCAAAAACAAAAAGCATAATTTTTGGGACAAATCACTCGCTCAACGCTAAGCCTAATTTAGATCTATAATTGAATAATGTGGCGTTTGAGCAAGTTGAGGAGACTAAACTGCTGGGTGTAACCCTAGATAGCAAGCTGTCATGGTCAAAACATATACACTTAATGGTTGCTAAAATGGGAAAAGGTATTTTCGTGATAGGCGTTACTCTGCCTTCTTGACATATCATTCGACCAGACAGGTCCTACAAACCCTAGTTTTGTTGCACCTGGACTACTGTTCAGCTGTGTGGTCATGTGCGAGAAAGAGGGACATAGGTAAATTGCAGTTGGTCCAGAACAAAGCAGCACATATCACACGTATGTACATGGTGGGCAAGTGTCAGTAACATGCATGTCAATCTATCCTGGCTCAAAGTTGAGGAGAGTTGAGTCTTTGTGCGAGGTATTGATGTGTTGAGGGTACCGAACTGTCCAAGCAGTTGGCACACAGTTCGAACACTCATTGGTACAACACAAGACATGCAACGAGAGGTCTCTTCACAGTCCCCAGGTCCAGAACAGAAGCTGGGAAACGCACAGTATTAAATGGAGCTATGACTACATGTTAGATATTGCTGCACTGTCGGAACTAGAAGCACAAGCATTTCGCTACACTCGCAATAGCATCTGCTAACCATGTGACCAATACGATTTGATTTGACTATATGGAACTCTCTGCCACCCCAGGTAATTCAAGCTAGCAATAAAATGTTTCATGTGGACCCCAGGAAGAGTAGCTGCTGCAGAGGCTATTGGGGATCCTAATAAATACCAAAGTGGAACAACTATTTGTATGGGAAAAATGTCCATTTAATGCATGTATTTTTGTTACGAATTCCCGTCTTATATTTGCTATTTTGACAATGTTTTTTTAAGGTGTGTAAACACTTCAAGCTGTGTCTTTATTGCAATACACACAATTAGGACCTATCAAAGGACCTGGCAGGTAATGAAGGACAGAGTCCTCTCTTCACAGGGATTGAGACTAATGAGATTCTGTCACCAGCTCTTAATGGAGAGACAACACCATTAAGAGTTCAGTTGGAATGGAATGTCAATCTATAGACAGACTCATGTTTAATAACCACTATTATCACTGTGTCCCCCGTCTGCTGAACTCTTTCAGGGTACAGGATCACAGCTTAAAGGCTCAATATTGCTTTATGTTGGGATAATTGATTTTCTAAATGTCTTGTTTGCGAAAGACAAACATCATTCCACCCAATTACCTCCCTGATGCTTGCATTCAGTGCCTCCAGTCAGATGCATTGCATTTCTGTTCCTTGTTACAAATCGTTCTGTTTGCTTGACACTCACCTTGTACTTCTCTAGAACGTGTACTACACGAACACGCAGCAGCTACACCTTGGGGTCCTGAGCCCCACCATCGACGATGACGACAACAAGTGCCTGGTGGATGTGAACAGTCGACCGCGGCTCCTGGAGTGCAGCTACGCCACAGCCAAGCGCATGAAACTCGCCTGGCAGTTTACTCAGGTAAAAGCGACTCCTGTCTTCTCTCATGAGAATGTAGATTCACTGTACAGTAGTTCAGATGGGTAATGAGTTAGTCACAAACAAAATCACAAATGTGGTAGATGAACCAGGCTAATAAGGCACTGCATTGGGCTGTTGAGCATTTGAAGAAGAGGAGCAGATGTGAAGAGTGGTTCTGTTAGTGGGTTGAGAGTGTGGTTCACCAGCCCGCACTCAAGTGGCCTTGTTTCACATTACAGAGTGTCACAAAAAAAGCATCCGCACCAAATGAAAAGCCATAGTGGAACATTGGACCCTGTCTCATTAAACATGTTAGATCTTCTCCGTAGAGAACAATGAACATCGCCTAATGACTTTGCGTCTTCTCCACTGCAGACGATGGCATTAAATCTCACCCTAATTAGGCCTAATGTCACCCTGCTGTCAAACAATCACATGCGAAACGTACTTCTTTCTCCTTTTTATATCTTTGAGAGCATCACCATTAGGCATTCCTCAAGGTTCAAATAAGGGCTCCTTCATTTTTAATAGTTGAAAGGAAAGTTTAGTCAAAGACTCTGAAATGAAGAACGAGTAATGGTGGAAGTAAAATCTGGGATAAATAAATTTTTATTAGCTTCTTATTTTATTGGTACATTTTTATATGCCCCTTCACAGACACCACTTGAAATCCCCAATAAAAAGTCAATTACAGAAATGTTAAACACAATCACCTCTCGCAAATACTCATCACAGCGTATAACCAAGCCATGAAAAGCGCTTGCTGTAAACACATGCTTAATTCAGGAGAGAGGGTGGAGTGAATATTACCGGGAAGGTGCCCCTAGGGAGGTGGGACAGGCAGCAGGGAATATGTGAGCTGTTTTGTCAGGGTAGAGCTAAACCAAGTCTCACATGCTAAATCAAACAAATCAAATTGTATTGGTCGCATACACATGTTTGGCAGATGTTATTGCGGGTGTAACGAAATGCTTGTGTTCCTAGCTCAAACAGTGCAGTAATGCACAACTATAAAAACATCTAAAAGTAAAACAATGGAATTAAGATGTATAGAAACATTAGGATGAGGTGTGTGTGTGTGTGTGTATATGTATGTGTGTATATGTATGTATGTGTGTATGTGTGTATATATATGTATATAAAGTGTGTGTGTGTATATATATGTACGTACATACATACATCTAACTTTATGCTTTCGCCATAAAGCCTCTTTGAAATCGGACAATGTGGTTGGATTAAGGAGATGTTTATCTTTCAAATGGTGTAAAATAGTTGATTGTTTGAGAAAATGAAATTATTCGATTTTTGCTGTTATGAATTTCGTGCCATGCTATCTTGTCAAGCAATCCCGTTACCTGGGATATACACACACACACACAGTTGAAGTCGGAAGTTTAACCTCTATGGGAACCCTTCCCGTTCTCATCCCGGTAACGGGATTGCTTGACAAGACAGCATGGCACGGGAAGGGGTCCCATAGAGGTTAAACTTCCGACTTCAACTGTTTGTGTATGTGTATGTGTGTGTGTGTGTGTGTGTGTGTGTGTGTGTGTGTGTATATATATATATGTGTGTGTGTGTGTGTGTGTGTGTGTGTGTGTGTGTGTGTGTGTGTATATATATATATATATATATATATATATATATATATATATATATATATATATATATATATATATATATATATATATATATATATATATATATATACTGCTCAAAAAAATAAAGGGAACACTTAAACAACACAATTTAACTCCAAGTCAATCACACTTCTGTGAAATCAAACTGTCCACTTAGGAAGCAACACTGATTGACAATACATTTCACATGCTGTTGTGCAAATGGAATAGACAACAGGTGGAAATTATAGGCAATTAGCAAGACACCACTAATAAAGGAGTGGTTCTGCAGGTGGGGACCACAGACCACTTCTCAGTTCCTATGCTTCCTGGCTGATGTTTTGGTCACTTTTAAATGCTGGCGGTGCTTTCACTCTAATGGTAGCATGAGACGGAGTCTACAACCCACACAAGTGGCTCAGGTAGTGCAGCTCATCCAGGATGGCACATCAATGCGAGCTGTGGCAAGAAGGATTGCTGTGTCTGTCAGCGTAGTGTCCAGAGCATGGAGGCGCTACCAGGAGACAGGCCAGTACATCAGGAGACGTGGAGGAGGCCGTAGGAGGGCAACAACCCAGCAGCAGGACCGCTACCTCCGCCTTTGTGCAAGGAGGAGCAGAAGGCGCACTGCCAGAGCCCTGCAAAATGACCTCCAGCAGGCCACAAATGTGCATGTGTATGCTCAAACGGTCAGAAACAGACTCCATGAGGGTGGTATGAGGGCCCGACGTCCACAGGTGGGGGTTGTGCTTACAGCCCAACACCGTGCAGGACGTTTGGCATTTGCCAGAGAACACCAAGATTGGCAAATTTGCCACTGCCGCCCTGTGCTCTTCACAGATAAAAGCAGGTTCACACTGAGCACGTGACAGACATGACAGAGTCTGGAGACGCCGTGGAAAACGTTCTGCTGCCTGCAACATCCTCCAGCATGACCGGTTTGGCGGTGGGTCAGTCATGGTGTGGGGTGGCATTTCTTTGGGGGGCCGCACAGCCCTCCATGTGCTCGCCAGAGGTAGTCTGACTGCCATTAGGTACCGAGATGAGATCCTCAGACCCCTTGTGAGACCATATGCTGGTGCGGTTGGCCCTGGGTTCCTCCTAATGCAAGACAATGCTAGACCTCATGTGGCTGGAGTGTGTCAGCAGTTCCTGCAAGAGGAAGGCATTGATGCTATGGACTGGCCCGCCCGTTCCCCAGACCTGAATCCAATTGAGCACAACTGGGACATCATGTCTCACTCCATCCACCAACGCCACGTTGCACCACAGACTGTCCAGGAGTTGGCGGATGCTTTAGTCCAGGTCTGGGAGGAGATCCCTCAGGAGACCATCCGCCACCTCATCAGGAGCATGCCCAGGCGTTGTAGGGAGGTCATATAGGCACGTGGAGGCCATACACACTACTGAGCCTCATTTTGACTTGTTTTAAGGACATTACATCAAAGTTGGATCAGCCTGTAGTGTGGTTTTCCACTTTAATTTTGAGTGTGACTCCAAATCCAGACCTCCATGGGTTGATAAATTGGATTTCCATTGATTATATATTGTTGCGTCTTTGGCATCATTAAAACGGAAGACATGTTTATCAAATAACTTTCTGTAATTATTATTACGCGATTAAACTGATTAATCGTGTAACTGTAATTAACTAGGTCGGGGCACCAAGGAAAATATTCAGATTACAAAGTTATAATTTTCCTAATATAACTTACAGATATTATACTATCTGATCGATTAGTCTCCTGATTAATGTGTTATTTACCTCACGCCAGTCTCATTCCAAACATCGTAAATTGTTGGTTATCTGCACGAACCCAGTCTTCACTATGAGTCATCCATACATCAATTGTCTTAAAATCATTAATTTACTAATCTAAGTAATTCACAGAAATGCATAACAAACAGTAGGTATCGTTGCAAAGAAATGATAAAGGAATGTGCCCTAGTGGCTAAACCTGCATGGTGGCTTGTTAGACAAAAGGGGAGTGGGGGTCAGCTGAGAAGGCACTACAGAGTTGATAAATATTAACAATTGAAATGCTTATCCTTTGCACATGAACGCTCACTCATTCGGGAACAATTGCAATCAATATATATATTTATGCTGAGTGTGTCGTCGGGATCTTTGTTGGAGGGTTTTGTTCTGTTGGAGAGTCTGTCCGCCCTCTCTCTCTACCTCTCTCTCTGTCATGGTTAGAATAGGTAGTTCAGAGTGACATTCATTAATGTCGTTATAGGACGGATGTTTCGTCGGTCTTCACATTCAATAATACCGAATTCCTAGCTGCAGACTAGTAATTAATTTCAGACTTGTTATTATTCTGTCGGTATCGATACTCTAAGAGTTTAACCACGTGGTATGGTTAAAGTTCAGAACGAGGAATGCATGGTCACCTTGGCCCTCTCGTTATCGAGGTAAGCTGGTCTGGTGATAGAAACCCTGGGTGGGGGTTATATTTGGAATGACAGAAAAGGGCTGCCTCATGATGCCAGGTCTCGTCTGTTCATGGGGGCGTGCCGATGACTTGGTAAAACTTTAAACAGAAAATAAAATTCTCTCACATTAACATCTTACAAGCATCCCAACATATTCCAAATAGCTTTATCCTTATTCATTAATTTTATACAACCATCAGATGTAAGTCTCACAACTGAGACTATGATATAAACAGAGCCATGGTAATGTGGCCGTATTGTCTCTCATGAGTTTCACAAAATTGTACCAAACGGACCAGTTTGTAGCTGGATTCTTCACCGATCTCTTATACCTTCTCCAGAACATAAATGTCATTCGGTTCTCCAGTCCTGTGAGGTGGAAGAATTCCTGGGTTCTTTCTATGAAACCCACTCTCTCTGTATACTGTGGCCATGAGGCGGGACATTTTCTTAGGAATTTATGACCTCTCTCACAGGGCCTGGGTAGGGGGATGGTACATAGAAAACCCAAAGAGGGCAACGTCCTGTGTGTGTGTGTGTGTGTGTGTGTGTGTGTGTGTGTGATTTTTATATATATATATATACACAGCAATAGTTGAATAGGATGGACTTGACTAGAATACAGTAAATACATATGAAATGGATTAAACAGTATGTAAATATTATTAAAGTGACCAGTGTTCCATGTCTATGTAAATAGGGCAGCAGCCTCTAAGGTGCAGGGATGAGTAACCGGGTGGTGATGGCTATTTAACAGTCTGATGGCATCTGCCAGCGGCGTCTTGGAGCAGTCTCTGGGATAAGTTCAAAAACACCCCTATACATAGGACCTTCAATCAAAGGCAACGAGGAACAGCTGCCTCCAATTGAAGGTCAATCCAATGAACTAAACATAGAACAAAAAAAACCAGAACACACAAAACAAACACCCCTCTTACATAAGTACATAGTCTAACAAACCCCGAACCACATAAAACATCACCCCCTGCCACGTCCTGACCAAACTACAATGACAAATAACTGGTCAGGACGTGACAGATGCTCAGCAATTAGGGCTGTCAAACAATTTTAAAAAAACATACTTTCTTTGTTCTCGATAAACTTATCACCAAGAAAGGTTAGTAGAAAAATGGGTGCCGGAGCTTTGCATTAGCTAAGCTGTAACGGGTATGGAGGATCACATATCACGTTACAATTCTGTATAAGTCACAAGCTGCTACTGTTAGAATTGGGTTCGTTAGCTTCAATCTTTTGACCTTAGAACTACAGCAAAAACAGTAACTAAATTAAATGGATGTCCTGTTGTGTTCTAGAGTTGAATCTAGAGGCATTCAGCCATTGCATTCTCAACATTCTTGCTTGGTTTGCTAGCTAGCATAACTAGCTAGCTACTTCTGTGCAAATTAAGTATTTGCTGTTATCTAAAGAAACGCGTTGGAATGTTTTTATGGATTAACTTTCTGTACGTTTTCCTTCAAATAATTGTTGCTCAAAGTTGCGCGCATAATGGTTGTTTTGGCACCACAGGGAGACAGACTGCTGCTACTTCCCAACTAACCTCATCCCCAGGCTATTGCACACACTGCATATAATCCTGGGGTATCAATGATTCAAAGTTTGCCTTAGTGGGAGTAACCATAGAATTCAATGGGGGTGACCTACTGAGTAAAGTATTAGTCATTTAATTTTAGCGAATCCCACAACTGTTGTGGGAGATGATTGGTTGGTATATTAAGGCAATGCCTATGTGCTGGGTGTTTCTCCTGTTCTTTCTGTATTGGCTAACAAAGTTAGACTTTTCAGTCTACCAGACTCTTTGCAAATTTGGGCTGAAGTTTCTGGGAACTAAATTACTTGCCGACCAACAGCAGAGCGCGTTGTGTTGCACTAATAGTGTCTGTATGGAAACCCTGATTTGTGGATGAAAAATGGATGTAATAAATGCGGTACTAAATTGACTCCATAATTGTTTTTTTTATAGTTAACTGTAATTAACGCATTAACTTTGACAGTCTTATCAGAAAAATACATAATTTACTACCACAGCTACTCCAGCCTCCGTCTACCCTACACAGACGGTTCAAAAAACAATGTTTTCAGAAGAATGTGTTGTTTTTTATCTTCATATCAAATGCTCTCTGCTGAGAACTCATACTGATTTATAATACTGCCATCTAAAGATGCATTAAGTTTCCTATATTTTCAATTTGTGAACATTGGCTACCTACTGTGACAGAGCCAGTGCAAGGAAAAAAATCCCACCTTCTATTGTACCTTAAAATAAATAGCTATTTCATGAAAAACAGTGTGTAGACAGTATTGGTGCCTGTAACTTATGATTCTACTTTCAGACTAGCAGTAGATGGTACACAGTGTGACATTTCCAAGTTCATAAGCTCCCTGATTCCCGAATCGGAGCGCAGGTCACATAGGCCTCACAACCTTCAGTTTCTACTTAGGATAGCAAATCAATATTTGGGTTTGGCCCACTCAGGAGATTGAATGAGAGTGTTGTATGGAGAGGAGAGTTGGTTCGTTGCCAGAGGTAAAGTCCATCTCAGACCCTCTCCTCTGGGACCAAGGAAAGAGCACACTCCTGAGCACACTGTGGAGGAGCAAACACAGATCTTATGCACACAAAAAACGAATACCCACTCATGTGGAGGAGTTGACATGTGCAAAAAGATGAGTGCAGGATAAACAGTCTCTGCAATAATTCATTCATATCGGAGTGAACAGATTAATTAGGAATCAAATTAAATTCATTATCTAAGGAATTTAGATTTAGGGCCTTCTGGTATTGGAGTTCAATAGTTAGTCTGGGCACAGCAGTCTGTAGCAGCATAAATTACTAGCTGCACTGCTGAGATGGAAATCAAATGTAATTTGTTTCAGACATAACAGCAATATGCAATCATTGAACTGTTTTGCATTTGTTAACCATTGTGAACCTGCCTTATGTTTTGCAGATGACAGCGTTATCATCAATGTAATATTTATAGAAACCCTTCTAATAACACATTGAAAAAATACAGTTAAAACATACAGTATACTATTAAAATGATCACAACAAAGCAATCTACTTTCAATGCTAAAATCTGCTTTAGTTGGTATGCCAGTAAGGAACTTCAGCGGATCAGTCTTTTCTCAATCAAGTTGAAAGATAAAAATGAAACGCAACAGCCACAACATGGTGGGAACTCTGCTGTAAGGGATTACACCCAATCCCAATATATCCAATCCCCCCTCAACTTGGGCTAAAACCAACTTTCACCTGTGGGACCTCTGCCATGAGGTACACCTGAAAGACAATACAACCTTTTTATGAGATGCCTACAATGACATGAGCCATGAAACGGACACCTGAATGATCTGCTCTCCATGTCCACGTCTCCTCGCTGTTTTGAGCCTGATGGCAGACAGCAGGTTGACACCATGACCAGCTTAGGGCTGGTGCTGGTCTGTAGCATGACCAGAGGCTGGTCCAGGGAGAAGTAGAGGAAATAAATCTTGCCCCTGACCAGCCAGAGACACACAGGGAACATGTTGTAGGAGCCAAGACATTTACAATTAATTGGGGTTGCTAAGAAAAAGTAGAGTCAATGTATCTTGCAGAATATTATGGACTTTACCTGGCCAGCGCTATCTCCTGAGGGTAGGTAAAAAATAGGGAAGGTGGGCAGGTACCCTTAGGAGTGGAAGCCAACGCACCCCTCTGCCCACACCAGATCCAGAGGCTTTTTTTAGCCAGATGGCTGGCTCCTCTCAGGATCGTGGAAGGCGATGAGCTGCCTGGTCTACCTCTACGTGTAGTGGAGTAATATTTATCATATAGCCTAATCATATATTATACTGTATATACCTCACATGTAACACATCATAAGACTATGTAATTTGTATGTTAAAGTCTATTGAACTGAATATCTGACTCCATATGATACTATAGTTAAACCATGTGCAATTATTATGCATGTCGCTGTGTAAGATCAAGGAATGGTCATGAGAAGCGAATATCAAAGTAGGCATTATTTAGTATCTTTGTAAAATGAATGGATTCACATACAAACCAAATCAAATGTATTTGTCAGATACACATGGTTAGCAGGTGTTAATGCAAGTGTAGTGAAATGCTTGTGCTTCTAGTTCCGACCATGCAGTAATATCTAACAAGTAATATAACCTAACAATTCCACAACAACTAGCTTGTACACACAAGTGTAAAGGAATGAATACGAATATGTACATAAAAATATATAAATGAGTGATGGCCGAACGGCATAGGCAAGATGCAGTAGATGGTATAGAGTACAGTATATACATATGAGATGAGTAATGTAGGGTATGAAAACATTATATAAAGTGGCATTGTTTAAACTGGCTAGTGATACATTACATCAAGATGGCAAGATGCAGTAGATGGTGTAGAGTACAGTATATACATATGAGATGAGTAATGTAGGGTAAGTAAACATTATATATATATATAAGTGGCTAGTGATAAATTGATTACATCAAATTTTTCCATAGGCATAAAGCGTAAGTTACAAGACAATACTGACATTAACATAGGATCTGTATGCTTAGATTGTGAATACTAAGGTTAACTTACAAGACAAAGCATGAACTAATCAGACCTACTCAGGCCATGGGCCTTACAACCTTATTCCATGGGCAGGATACAGGAGAAGAGAGAGAACAGACTTTCATTCCATTTATACCAGATCTGACATGTTTGTATTCAAAATCAATTGTTGACCAAACCAAAGGTAGCAAAAATAAGCATTGATGCACATCAATCTCCTTGATGAGCTAATATTGTTCCCCTCTTCATTTCCAATGTCAATCTTCTTTGATTTTTAGCTTTTTGCCTTATGGCACTTGAAGAGCCCACAGAAGCCATGTTGACTGTTTGCCTATTAAATCAACACTGAGCTCAGGAAGAGCAAGTTTAAAGTTTTGTCCAGTTCTGTGACATCATTGATGTCATTATGTGAAATATGGTGTAATAGGACTACCAACCAAGATGATGTGATACAGTAGTACAGATGGTGCAACCAACCTAGGACCAAAATTTAAAATCATGGACCAAGTAACAAACTAGCTAGATTTGCCATCTGAATAGCCACAGAATATGCAATATTAGATTCAAGACAACAGTAATAATGCAAAGTATCTTAAACATGATCCCTGATTTGAAAATGTAATTCCAATTGTTTTATGGTGTGTAAAAAGCAGTTTGACAGTGGCCTTATTTGATTCAATGTGATTCACTATTATGTACAGTGCCTTCAGAAAGTATTCATACCCCTTGACTTATTCCACATTTTGTTGTTACAGCCTGAATTCAAAATGGATAAAATATTTTTTTCTCATTTATTTTTTTGCACATTTATTGATAATGAAATGCATAGATATCTCATTTACATGTTAGAATCACTTTGGCAGCAATTACAGCTGAGGGTTTTGGGGTAAGTCTCTAGGAGCTTTGCATAACCGGATTGTACAATATTTGCACATTATTCTTAAAAAAAATATTCAAGCTCTGTCAAGTTCATTGTTGATCATTGCAAGACAAGTCTTTCCATACATTTTGAAGACAATTTAAGTCAAAACTGTAACTAGGCCAATCAGGAACATTCAATGCGGTCTTGGTAAGCAACTCCAGTGTATATTTTGCCTCGTTTTATTTTATTTTCCTGCTGAAAAGTGAATTTGTCTCCCAGTGTCTGTTGGAAAGCAGACTGAACAAGGTTTTCCTCTAGGGTTTTCCTGCGCTAGCTCTATTCCATTTGTTTTTATCCTAAAAAACTCCCCTGGACTTTGCCGATGACAAGCATACCCATAGCGTGATGCAGCCACCACCATGCTTGAAAATATGAGGAGTGGTACTCGGGATATGTTGTGTTCGATTTGCCCTAAACACACGCTTTGTATTCATGACATAAAGTTCATTTCTTTGCCACATTCTTTGCAGTTTTACTTCTGTATTATTGCAAACAGGATGCATATTTTGGAATATTTGTATTCTGTACAGGCATCATTTTCACTCTGTCATTTAGGTTAGTATTGTGGAGTAACTACAATGTTGTTGATCTATACTCAGTTTTCGCCTATCACAGCCATTAAACTCTAACTGTTTTAAAGTCCCCATTGGTCTCATGGTGAAATCCCTGAGTGATTTGCTTCCTCTCCGACAACTGTTAGGAAGGACGCTTGTATCTTTGTAGCGACTGGGTGTATAGATATACCATCCAAGTGTAATTAGTAACTTCACCATGCTCAAAAGGATATTCGATGTCTGTTTTTTTTCTCTCCCATCTACCAATTGGTGCCCTTTGTGAGGTATTGGAAAACCTCCCTGATCGTTGTGGTTGAATCTGTGTTTGACATTCACTGCTCAATGGAGGGACCTTACAATTATCTGTATGTGTGGGTTACAGAGATACGGTAGTCAGTCAAAAATCATGTTACACACTATTATTGCACACAGTCACTCACAGTCCATGCAATTTATTATGTGACTTGTTAAGCACATTTTTGGCTTGCCAATCCAAAGGGGTTGAATACTTATTGACTCAAGACATTTCATCTTTTAATTTTGTATTCGTTTGTAAAAATGTTGACTAATTCCACTGACATTGTAGTATTGTATGTAGGCCAGTGACCAAAAATCCCAATTTAGCCTCTCTAGGGTAGGTGGGACAAAATCGTCCCACCTACGTAACAGCCAGTGGAATCCCGTGGCGCGTTATTCAAATACCTTAGAAATGCTATTACTTCAATTTCTCAAACATATGACTATTTTACACCATTTTAAAGACAAGACTCTCGTTAATCTAACCACACTGTCCGATTTCAAAAAGGCTTTACAGCGAAAGCAAAACATTAGATTATGTCAGCAGAGTACCCAGCCAGAAATAATCAGACACCCATTTTTCAAGCTAGCATATAATGTCACAAAAAACAAAACCACAGCTAAATACAGCACTAACCTTTGATCTTCATCAGATGACAACCCTAGGACATTATGTTATACAATGCATGCATGTTTTGTTCAATCAAGTTCATATTTATATCAAAAACCAGCTTTTTTACATTAGCATGTGACGTTCAGAACTAGCATACCCCCCGCAAACTTCCGGTGAATTTACTAAATTACTCACGATAAACGTTCACAAAAAACATAATTATTTTAATTAAGAATTATAGATACAGAACTTCTTTATGCAATCGCCATGTCCGATTTTAAAATAGCTTTTCGGTGAAAGCACATTTTGCAATATTCTGACTAGATAGCCCAGCCATCACGGGCTAGCCTATTTAGACACCTAGCAAGTTTAGCACTCACCAAAGTCAGATTTACTATAAGAAAAATGTTATTACCTTTGCTGTTCTTCGTCAGAATGCACTCCCAGGACTTCTACTTCAATAACAAATGTTGGTTTGGTCCCAAATAATCCATAGTTATAGCCAAACAGCGGCGTTTTGTTTGTGCGTTCAAGACACTATCCGAATGGTAAAGAAGGGTTACGAGCACGACGCATTTCGTGACAAAACAATTCTAAATATTCCATTACCGTACTTCGAAGCATGTCAACCACTGTTTAAAATTTTCTCGTAAAAAAGCGATAATATTCCGACCGGGAGTCGTTGTATCCGTTCAAAGACGATAGAATAAAAACATGGGGTCGTCTCGTGCACGAGCCTGAGTCCCATTGTCCGCTGATAGACCACTTAGCAAAAGCGCTAGTGTGTTTCAGCCAGGGCATGGAATTCCGTCATTCAGCTTTTTGCCGCCTTCTGAGAGCCCATGGGAGCCGTAGGAAGTGTCACGTAACAGCAGAGATCCCCTGTATTGGATAGAGATGATCAAGGAGGGCAAGAAATGGTCAGAGAGGGCGCTTCCTGTTTGGAATCTTCTCAGGTTTTGGCCTGCCAAATGAGTTCTGTTATACTCACAGACACCATTCAAACAGTTTTAGAAACTTTGGAGTGTTTTCTCTCCAAAGCTAATAATTATATGCATATTCTAGTTTCTGGGCAGGAGTAATAATCAGATTAAATCGGGTACGTTTTTTATCCGGCCGTGAAAATACTGCCCCCTAGCCATAAGAGGTTAAAGAACAATCCTGTCGAAGTTTTATTTTGTGACGACAGGAAGGACGGTAGCACAGAATAATGGTAGTTTTGGAAGTGTACATTTCTGTTATTAGTTTTCTACCTGAATGTTGTGTAAAATATATTGTTGAATATGAAACCATTTGTGAGAAGATGTAATGTCATGTTGGCCTTCTAAACAAGATACTTGTTTTAGTTATAAAATTTGAACTAGTCAGTGTCCACACCCCTATGAGCCCAGACATTACATCAGGGGTCATAGAACCGCCCTTTTCCACAGTGTGTTAAAACCCACTTCCTACAAAATATACATTAAGTCAGAGAATGCCGGGAAGGAGTCCCCACATTGGAATGGCTACAATTCTATAGGTCACGGAGACCATACAGCTGTAGTTTTGGCTACATGGCTTGAAATGGTTAAACTCCGAGACTATCGATTCACTTCTAAAGTAGCAAATTCTAGACGACACAAATTACTAGTCTGCAACTAGAAATTACGTAAACCTAGAACGAGAATACCGACAACCGCCGAAGCATCTATGAGAACATTTCCGAATGGTACTCTGAAGTAGCCATTCTAACAACCTACAATGACGAAAGACTCTAATGAACTCTACAGGATGATCAAGTGTTTTCAACAGCGAGACAACAACGACATACAAGCGTAAATATGCACATTGCAATTTCTATCTTTATGGTGGCCAGACAGAAGCCACTCCTCATTAAAAGCCACATGACAGCCCACTTGGAGTTTGCTCAAAGGCACCTAAAGGACCATTACAAACAAGATGCTCTGGTCTGATGAAACCAAGGTTGAACTCTTTGGCTTGAATGCCAAGCGTCACGTCTGGAGGAAACCTGGCACCATCCCTACAGTGAAGCATGATGGTGGCAGCATCATGCTGTGGGGATGTTTTTTTAGTGGCAGGGACTGGGAGACTATTCAGGATCGAGGCAAAGATGAAGTACAGATTGATCCTTGATGAAAACCTGCTCCAGGGCGCTCGGGACCACAGACTGGGATGAAGGTTTACCTTCCAACAGGACAATGACCTTAAGCACATACCCAAGACAACGCAGGAGTTGCTTCGGGATAAGTCTCTGAATGTCTTTGAGTGGCACAGCCAGAGCACGGACCTGAACCCGATTTGAACATCTCTGGAGAGACCTGAAAATGACTGTGCTGCAACGCTCCCCATTCAACCTAACAGAGCTTGAGAGGATCTGCAGAGAAGAATGGGAGAAACTCCCCAAATACAGGCGTGCCAAGCTTGTAGCGTCATACCCAAGAAGACTCGAGGCTGTAATTATTGAGGTATCCGGTGCTGAGTAAAGTACTGAGTAAAGGGTCTGAAAACTTATGTAAATGTGATATTTCTGTATTTTTATTTCTTATACATTTGCAAAATTTCTAAAAAGCTGTTTTTGCTTCGTCATTATGGGGTATTGTGTGTTGATTGCTGAGGGGAAAAAACGATTGAATCCATTTTAGAATAATGCTGTAACGTAACAAAATGTTAAAGTCAAAGGGTCTCAATACTTTCCAAATGCACTGTATTCCTTTTGTCCAGGTGGGTGAGGGCAGTGTGTAGTGCAATATAGATTGTCTCATATGTGGCTCTATTGGGGCGGTCCAGGGCGTCTGGGATGATGGTGTTGATGTGAGCCATGACCAGCCTTTCAAAGCATTTCATGGCTATAGATGTGAGGGCTACGGGGTGATAGTCAGTTAGACAGGTTACTTTGTCATTATTGGGCACAGGGACTATGGTCATGTGCTTGAAACATGTAGGTATTACAGACTGGGTCAGGGATGGGTTGAAGATGTCAGTGAAGACACTTGCCAGTTGGTCAGCGCATGCTCTGAGTACACGTCCTGGTATTCCATCTGTGAATGTTAACCTGTTTAAACGTCTTACTCACACCGGCTACGGCGAGCGAGATCACACAGTTGTCTGGAACAGCTGGTGTTCATGGCTGTGTGGCTTGCTCGAAGCGAGCATAGAAAGCATTTAGCTCGTCTGGTAGGCTGACGTCACAGGGCAGCTCGCGGCTGGGTTTGCCTTTTGTAATCCGTTATAGTTTGCAAGCCTTGGCAATCTGTCTAGCATCAGAGCTGGCGTAGTAGGATTCAATCTTAGTCCTGTATTCACTCTTTGCCTGTTTGATGGTTTGTTGTAGGTCGTATCGGGAGTCACGTGCATCACTTCTCTCATCCAGGGCCAAGGAGAAATAGTTGAAATCCTTTACCTTGTCTTTCAACTGTTCCATATTCTCTGCGATGTCCTCAACACGCTGTGGTCTTGGCAGGAAAACATTTTCAAACTGCTCTTTCTCGTCAGGGCAAAGTATTGCTGCAGAGTCAATTAAACATTATTTCATGAATTCGCCCTCCGCGAATGGCTTGCTATGTTTAGCAATTTTGTGGGACAATACATGGCTAGCTCTTGCAATTCCATTGTTTGCTGAATGCAATTTTGTGAAAAGTCCTTGCTGCTTTTGCAATTGAGAAAGCAACTCTTTCTCACACTAAGCACACAGCTTTCCCTGATACCTCAATAAATAAATATTTTGATGTCCACTCTGGCTGGAACACCCTACATTCATTGTCTACTTTCCTTTTCTTTGAAACCTTTGAAAAACTCATTTTTGCGCAATTTCTAGCTAGCTACTATTTGTAACTGTGACATGTCAGCCTATCAGTCACTGTCTGTTCTCGTGCAGTTATGTACATGCCTTCAAAATAAATGTCCCACAAGCGGTGGGAGTTAAATCATTACACAAATGCGAGTATTCATTGGGCTTATAATTTAAATAGCAAATACGTTTTTCAAAAACTTTACTATAGCAAATTCTTTGATCTGAGCATGATTCTGCGGAACGTATTGAATCAGGTCGTGGGCCGCATACGGCCTTTGCCCTGCTCTATATAATACTGTACGTTATCTTGAAATGTTTATGGATTTGGGGACTCTGAAAAGGCCCTTGGTGGCATGTCTGGTGGGGTAAGTGTGTGTGTCAGAGCTGTGCGTTTGTTGACTATGAAAACATTTTGGAATTTTCAACACAATGTTTCTTAAAAAAATAAGCAGTCAGTCTCTACTCAACTCTTAGCCAAGAGAGACTGGCATGCATAGTATTTATATTAGCCCTCTGATTACAATGAAGAGCAAGATGTGCCGCCTGGTTCTGGACCAGCTGCAGCTTAACTAGGCCTTTCTTTGCAGCGCTTGACCACATGGTTGGACAGTAATCAAGATAATACAAAACTAGAGCTTGCAGGAATGTGGTGTCAAAAAGCAAAGCATCTCTTAATTATGGACAGACCTCTCCCCATTTATACAACCATTGAACCTATATGTTTTGACCATGACAGTTTACGATATAAGGTAACATCAAGTAATTTGGTCTCAACTTGTTCAACAGCCACATGGCAGACACAATGCAATTTACCGTAGGCCTAGCCCCTAAATCAGTGCAAATATCTACAAATATTTTCCATAGCTAGCGAGCCAGCCAGCTAACATTAGCTAGCTAGGTAAACAATGAACCTAATCACAACTCATGACGTTACTACCCTGCATGAATATGCAGGTAGCTTGGCTAACCGGTCAGATTCAATGTTAGCTAGCTAACATTAGGCTATAGCTAGCCAAGCAAATGGCTCTTGCTGTCAAAATTGGAAACATGTCATATCTAAAAGTGTAGCTAGCTAGACTATCTTACCCATATACATCATTCATGGTTGGACGCGTCTCCTGTCGGATGCCATGGTCGCCTTTAGTTTGAAGATGTATTCCGGAGACAATTTCCTTAGCTATCATACTCGAAAAATAACTGAAAGAGGGCAAATACTTTTTCGGCACTGACCTTTCCTGAGCCCATGCCCTCCACTGACATTACGTTTGACATTTCAGTCATTTAGCACTCTCTTATCCAGAGCAACTTAAAGTTAGTGCCTTCATCTTAAGATGGCTTGGTGGGACAACCACATATCAGTCATATGAAGTACCAGCAGTGCTGCATCTCCCCTCATTCTGAAATGACACCTCTTCAGAAATGATATAGTCTACAATGCTCAGATTACCAATCGTTAAATAGGTAGCTAGGATATAAATTAGATAACAATTTACAGTAACAGCAGTTCACTAATAAGTCAGTAAACATGATAATTGTTTTGACTAGCTTTAAATCTTAAATCTAAAGTAGAAATCGAAAAATATCACGTTATCCAGGCGTTAGTAGATGAATTCATAGCTATTAATATATGAATGAATTATATTAATCTATTATCTATTAAGTTAAAAGGGTGAACTTCTATTTTGAAGGGACAATGACTTGTCAGGACACATAAGTGAAGAGAAACTTGTTTGACAAGACATTTAATTGCTCTGTCCTTCCGTAAACAGACGTTATCATCATTAGAAGAAAAACTTGCAAAACTTTTTTCTTATAACCTATTTATACAAACGTGCTAATTCATGTTGAATTCCTCTATGTTCCAGTACAAGATCGCATGACTAGCTGATGTCAGCATAGTTTTCCTTTTTGTGTATCTTTCTCTATGAAGGAAGGTCACTCACAACCATTATCAGACATGAGAAAATGGAACTCGCTGACTTCTAGTTTCAAACCCCCCAGATGTATAACAGGTCCTGCAGGAAGTATTTATGTATTGATTGGCTGGTTGGTGATCACTGCTGTAGAGAATAAAAATATTCAAAAACATGCATCCTGTTTGCAACAAGGCACTAAAGTAATACTGCAAAAAAATTGGCAAAGAAATTAACTTTTTGTCCTGAACATAAAGTGTTATGTTTGGGGCAAATCCAATGCAACACATTACTGAGTACCATTCTCTATATTTTCAAGCATAGTGGTGGCTGCATCATGTTATTGTTATGCTTGTAATCGTTAAGGACTGGAGAGTTTTTCAGGATAGAAAAGGAATGGAGCTAAGCAGAGGCAAACTCAGAGGAAAACCTGGTTCAGTCTGCTTTCCACCAGACACTTGGAGATGAATTCACCTTTCAGCAAGACAATAACCTAAAACTCAAGGCCAAATCTACACTGGAGTTGCTTACCAAGAAGATGGTGAATGTTCCTGAGTGGCCGAGTTACAGTTTTGATTTAAATCTACTTGATAATCTATGGCAAGATCTGAAAATGGTTGTCAACCAATTTGACAAAGCTTGAAGATTTTTTAAAGGATAATGGTCAAATGTTACACAATCCAGGTGTGGAAAGCTCATTGAGACTTACCCAGAAAGACTGTACATTTACATTTACGTCATTTAGCATTGGTGCATTCACCTTATGATATCCAGTTGAACAACCACTTTACAGTAGTACATCTATATTTTTTTTGGGGGGGGGGGTAGAAAAATTACTATATCCTACCCCAGGTAATCACTCCTAAGGTGCTTCTACAAAGTATTTCCTTTATAGAAGTATGTTTTCTCCTTAACTAGATTTATTGGTGTGCCGCCCCCCCCCCAAAAAATGTAAAATATAAGTAGTGTCTTAACATTTTATTTTCCACCACCATGCTAGGGTGGCTAATGGTACTTCCGGACATTAAGCACAGCATTAAATATGGTTAAGGAGAAAACCAACGCCTTTGCAGCCTAAATGGAGGATGTTTTATGTATGAGCTGGTGGCGGTGGGACACGAGTGGATAACCAGCTGGGCAGATCAAGCTTAAACATCAGAGGCAAACGACGTCAGGAATAATAGCGCCCTAGCGAATAATATCAAATTTCAAATTTATTTATAAAGCCCTTCTTACTGATTTCTCAAAGTGCTGTACAGAAACCCAGCCTAAAACCCCAAACAGCAAGCAATACAGGTGTAGAAGGACGGAGGCTAGGAAAAACTCCCTAGAAAGGCCAGAACCTAGGAAGAAACCTAGAGAGGAAGGCTATGAGGGGTGGCCAGTCCTCTTCTGGCTGTGCCGGGTGGAGATTATAACAGAACATGGCCAAGATGTTCAAATGTTCATAGATGACCAGCAGGGTCAAATAATAATAATCAGTGGTTGTCGAGGGTGCAACAGGTCAGCACCTCAGGAGTAAATGTCAGTTGGCTTTTCATAGCCGATCATTCAGAGTATCTCTACCGCTCCGGCTGTCTCTAGAGTGTTGAAAACAGCAGGTCTGGGACAGGTAGCACGTCCGGTGAACAGGTCAGGGTTCCATAGCCGCAGGCAGAACAGTTGAAACTGGAGCAGCAGCACGGCCAGGTGGACTGGGGACAGCAAGGAGTCATCAGGCCAGGTAGTCGTGAGGCATGTTCCTAGGGCTCAGGTCCTCCGAGAGAGAGAAAGAAAGAGAGAATTAGAGAGAGCATACTTAAATTCACACAGGACACTGGATAAGACAGGAGAAATACTCCAGATATAACAGACTGACCCTAGCCCCCCGACACAAAATACTGCAGCATAAATACTGGAGGCTGAGACAGGAGGGGTCAGGAGACACTGTGGCCCCATCCGATGATACCCCCGGACAGGGCCAAACAGGCAGGATAATAGGTCTTCAGTTTCCCTGCGGAAACAATGAAGCCAAAATTGACTTTAGACAAATTGTCCTCCACATCCACTGTCACCTGCAGAGTCTAACTTTGTTACAGTAATGTAAAAGAGTGAGGAACAGCTAGTGAAACAGAATGTAAGCTCTCGAGATCAGGATGGTTTGTTCGAGGCAAAGGAACAGCAGGACCCAACAGAGACACCCTGGGTTTGAGTGCTTTTATATTACACTGCTCAAAAAAATAAAGGGAACACTTAACCTGTTTAGGATAGGGGGCAGTATTTTCACGGCCGGATAAAAAACGTACCCGATTTAATCTGGTTATTACTCCTGCCTAGAAACTAGAATATGCATATAATTGTTTGATTTGGATAGAAAACACCCCAAAGTTTCTAAAACTGTTTGAATGGTGTCTGTGAGTATAACAGAACTCATATGGCAGGCCAAAACCTGAGAAGATTCTAAACAGGAAGTGCCCTCTCTGACCATTTCTTGGCCTTCTATAGCCTCTTTATCGAAAACAGAGGATCTCTGCTGTAACGTGACATTTTCTAAGGCTCCCATAGGCTCTCAGGAGGCGCCAGAACGTTGAATGATGACTCTGCAGTCCCTGGCTGAAAAACAGTAGTGCATTTGGATAGTGGTCGATCTGAGAACAATGAAACGGGTGCGCGCATGCACGTGAAGAGTCCATTTTACATTTTCAGTCTTTGAACGAAAACAACGTCGCCCGGTCGGAATATTATCACTATTTTACGAGAAAAATCGCATAAAAATTGATTTTAAACAGCGTTTGACATGCTTCGAAGTACGGTAATGGAATATTTTGAATTTTTTTGTCACGATACGCGCCGATGCATCACCCTTCGGATAGTGTCTTGAACGCAAGAACAAACGCAGCTATTTGGATATAACTATGGATTATTTGGAACCAAACCAACATTTGTTGTTGAAGTAGAAGTCCTGGGAGTGCATTCTGACGAAGAACAGCACAGGTAATCCAATTTTTCTTATAGTAAATCTGAGTGCCAAACTTGTCAAAATAGCTAGCCATGATGGCCGGGCTATCTACTCAGAATATTGCAAAATGTGCTTTCACCGAAAAGCTATTTTAAAATCGGACATAGCGAGTGCATATAGGAGTTCTGTGTCTATAATTCTTAAAATAATTGTTATGTTTTTTGTGAACGTTTATCGTGAGTAATTTAGTAAATTCACCGGAAGTGTTCGGTGGGAATGGTAGTCACATGCTAGTCACATGCTAATGTAAAAAGCTGGTTTTTGATATAAATATGAACTTGATTGAACAAAACATGCATGTATTGTATAACATAATGTCCTAGGTGTGTCATCTGATGAAGATCATCAAAGGTTAGTGCTGCATTTGGCTGTCTTCTGGGTTTTTGTGACATTATATGCTAGCTTGAAAAATGGGTGTCTGATTATTTCTGGCTGGGTACTCTGCTGACATAATCTGTTTCGCTTTCGTTGTAAAGCTTTTTTGAAATCGGACAGTGTGGTTAGATTAACGAGAGTCTTGTCTTTAAAATGGTGTAAAATAGTCATATGTTTGAGAAATGGAAGTAATAGCATTTCTAAGGTATTTGAATAACGCGCCACAGGA
The DNA here is from genome assembly GCF_901001165.1 of Salmo trutta. Taxonomy (NCBI): domain Eukaryota; kingdom Metazoa; phylum Chordata; class Actinopteri; order Salmoniformes; family Salmonidae; genus Salmo; species Salmo trutta. The sequence goes on from NC_042963.1 coordinate 43,562,869, forward strand.
TTCCACTGGCTGTTACGTAGTTGGGACGATTTCGTCCCACCTACCCTAGCGAGGTTAAAATGTTCATAAATGATGAGTTTGAAAGGGGAAAACCCAGCAGAGGACTGGGGCACTTCTCAGACCGTGGCATACAGCAAGTTACCCACCAGGGGGAGACCCGTCGAGGCCTGGTTATCGACAGTCTACATCACGCCGTGATGTCTCCCTCTGCTGGACATGCCAGGTCTCGACGGGCTCTCTGGCTAGGACTAATTCGGACTGATTGTGGTCCCATAAAGCTGCCAGAAGGGCAGCACATGGGGTTGGGGACTGGGGGTAGAGAGGTTACTCCCGTATAGTCGTGCTCAGTTCCAGAAATAACGGAGGGAGCTCGGTTTTGTTCCCCACAGGATACAGCAAGACTCCAGAAGACGGTATCCCGGAGGAGGTCTCCTGGAGGAGTCCCATTCTTCTCTCTTTGTTTGTGATTTAATAAACACCCTTGAAACCGAGCTAATACAATTGTGTAAACATCTTGACCAAATCCCCTGGTCTGCCACAGCACACACAGGTCCCGTACCGGGAAGAAATTAAATCTACTTTCACCCCTGGGTGTGGCTAACGTTAGCCAGCTTTAATAAAATAAATGTATAACTTTGTAGTTAACTAGATCATGAATAAGTTACTAAGTCTTTGACCAAAGCGTGTTGTTACTTTGGAGAGTAAAAACTCATTCTTCCTACCCTTTTTAAATTGGGCAGTATTTAGCAATCATAGCAGCATTTGTGACGTGTATTTCTGTGGGGGTCTGTATGGGTGTGTGCGTGAGTGCTAAGGTGTGGCGAAACAGAGTAGGTGGGCAGTCCAGTTCAAGTGTTCAGCAGTCTGATGGCTTGTAGATAGAGCCTGTTGGTATCAGGCGCCGATACCGTCTGTCCGACTTTTAAGGGAGTGAACAGCTCTTGGCTGGGGTCCTTCCTCAGGCACCGTTTCGAGGAGATGTCCTGGGTGGGTGGGAGTACGCTTCCAGTGATGTACTGGTCCGTCTTCACTGTCGTCGATGGACCAGTCAGTATGTGGATGGACCAGTCAGCTAGCTAACCAAACAACTGTAACAATGTATTTGAGAGACAAGTGCTCAATGTGCAAATGTATTTGTTTTCAATAAACATTGGAGACTAATTATAGTTTACATGTTAAGTCCAAGGCAACCCTGTCTGTTTTGCCCCAGAGTTGCGCACAAGTCAGTTTTGTTGCTAAACAACCAACCTGTCTATAAATTGACATTATTAGAAGATCCATCATCTGCATTAATTTTACTGATATGTGATTACAGATGTACAACTAACTATTCTATGGATTTTAAATGGCCTCAATGGCCTGCCATTACAGTGGAAGTCGGAGCTCCCCGATGGACACAATGCATTTCAGCACAGTGAAATGACTGCATGACTCAACATTGTAATATGCTCTGTGTCCTATAGGGAGGCTCCATAGAGAACAGGAAGTCCAAGCATTGCCTGGAGCTAGTCGAGAGCAGTGAAACTGAATTTGGCTACCAGCTGGCCATACAGAAGTGCTCTGGTCAGAAATGGACAATCACTAACCTACTGTCAACCTACACTCGCCAATGAGGGGATCCTGAGTCCTGCAGGGGAAAGAGTTGCCCATGGTGAACACTGGACCTGTGACTGACAGACATAGAAGCTTTGCTTCTTAAACATATATATTTATTGAGGAAGGCAAGAATTGAATTATAAGTATGCAATCTCTTAGACTCCGACATAATAATTTCATCAATATTAAACAGTTTCTGGATTCATACAGTATGTGGGATTTAAGTGTCAGATTGTCTTTTGTTATGCTGAATTTAGGCTGGCATTGGCTCTAATATACATTGTAATTTCTGCTACTGTGTAGCATGTGTTTGAAAAACCTTTCTTATTCTGGTTTCTTTTGTGTCTCAGGTTTGTTTGTAGACAGATTTTATTATAAGATCAAGTGGTTGAGTTCGAGGAACTGTCGGCAATATATTTTGAGCGAATATACACACTTTTTTTATAAGTGTATATGCTGGATATTTATTAAAACCTTCAGTAAAAATGCTGATGAGAAAAAAATATATTCTGTGGCTGATTTTCCATCCTGAGTCATTCCTTATGCTCTTGTGAAAGTCGATCAAGATGGTCCATCTCAGTTTTGTTTTTGTGAAGACACCTTAATAGTCTGTTTGATACAATAATTATTTTTCACAACTCGTAAAAATGTAGGCTTTTGCAAGGAATGCAATCATTATTTTCCCCATATCCTGAGAAATACAGGACTTGTTTACAGCAGCAGCTAGGTAATAATGGAGCATGATTGAAACGTCCAGTAATAATATCCTCTGTATGATAAAACAAATGTCCTCATATTATGTTATCTCTGTTATTACCAATATAAGGACACTAATTTCATTTACTTAATGTCCTGCATATTTCACGTGGGAAATGAATGCTTTCATGTTGGTTTTCATATGTTGCTAATTAAAAGTACTTTGTAGAACTAACTCCCGTTTCACTACACTGCTTGCGTGTCCTACAGAGAAATATCTTCTTAAATTATGACTTGGTTCCTGAAGAGGAGTGCAGGAGAGATGTTTTCGATTTAACATGTCAGTCCTCATTAGCTTCTAGAAATTGAGTTAAAGGTCATGAAAGATGCACGTGATGGCACTCAAAACGCATCACTCCGATCATGTTCATGCTTGTATCTGTCACATAGGCAATTTACACTAATTGTTGAAGCAGTGTAGGAAGCACAGCATCCACTTACACCCCCGGAATTTCTGAAAACATCTGTGTTTCTATGGGACAGCACAGCCCTTTACACTCATACTTCACAGCACTGTATGGGTTTTGACTGACAGCCGTTCTGAACTTGAGCTAATGGGGCAACTTTTGCACGTTTTTTGTTTGAGTGCGGGAAATGCTGTAAAATAAGAGGACTTTATGTATTTTGAAAAATCCCTGGGAACACACTGGTTTAATCAATGTTTCAATAAAATTACATTGAACCAACGTTGAATTGACGTCTGTGTCACGGTTGTCGTCGGTGAAGGAGGACCAAAACGCAACAGGTACGTGTATGCTCATCTTGATTTTTAATTACTCTCAAAATGAACATACAAAAATAACAAAGAACCGAACGATCAACAAAAACAGTCTGGTAAGGCACAAGGCTAAACACAGAACAATCACCCACAAATACCAAACACAAACACACCCTACTATATGGGACTCTCAATCAAAGGCAGATAGAGAGTCCCAACCCCAATTAACCAAACATAGACATACACTCACTAGACTCCACATAGAAATACCTAAACATAAACCAAAACCCGGAACTACTAAATCAAACACCCTTTTAACAAAACACACCACCCTGAACCACATAAAACAAATACCCTCTGCCACGTCCTGACCAAACTACAAAACAATTAACCTTATACTGGCCAGGACGTGACAGTCTGCCCAGTGGGATGAGACGTTGAGGATTATAATAAATACCGCTTTGATGTCATCCAAACACCCATGAGCCCAAATGTGGACTTCACATTTCCATAGCATAAAACTCATGTCATATACCGTGTTTATGATCAGTATATTTGATGTACAGTTACAAGATGACAATGCGTCACCCTGCGTTGTTCTGAACAGAATGAGTCTTGTCTATTGTAAGGAGAATTCACCGTGGCATACGCACCTGAATGTTTCAAGTTTTAATGTCATATGCACAAGTACAGTAAAATGCCCTCATGATACCTTTCTATGCGCACCAAAATTATGATCGGTTTTGCTGAATTGCATTGTGAAAGCCTAACACTAATATTGTATTTTATAACTTAGCTAGTCATGTTTGCAATAAAACAATCTTTCAAATGATGCCCACCTGACCCCAATTGCATTTATAATGGACCGTTTTTGGATTGCATAAACAGTAATTGTGTGATGGGGTGGATGCAAGGTTGTTTTTCCAACCAAAACAACAAGTGTGCTTGCTCTAGTTCCTCAATGGCACAGCCAGGAAAGCTACAAAAAAAGCACCATATAGTTGACTCTTCTTTGAGTCATATAAGTGCATTGAAATTACTTAGGAACTGTGCACACTTTGGAGAGGTGTATGCCTGGCCATTTGGAGACACTAGTTAGTCATCTCACACAAACCCTTGCAATTTTTGTTGGTCTTATGTTGCACCTACCCCATATTTTCCAGAAATATTCTTATGTTAGTGAATGTATCCAGAGTATTTTCAGATTTCATTTTCAACAAATGTGGTGAAAAGTACAGTAAATGTAAAATTCACATAAAATCAACAGTGTAATGTTTGGATTCAGTCTTGTCAGGTGAACTGTTGTGGCCACACCTTTGGTCTAATAATTTTTTCCATAATCTAACTATTCCTTTTCTATTGCTGGCATGGTTATGCATATGCTTTTCATATTTCTTCTGTAAGAAACATTTCCATTTTTCCTATCCATATAGGCCAATTTCCATGAGTGTAAAGGGTTAATGGAATGTAAACATCCAAAAAGTAATATTTTATTTCAGTCTTGTCAAACCACTCACGTCACTCATAGAGATGCACTAACAGCACGGAGCGTTTTTTGAATTTCAGTTATTGCTGAAGTAATGAAGATGAGTTTGAATTGCCCTGGCAAAATATGCAGCTGTCACAGAAGATGGAGCTGAGTAACATAATTTGTGAGGGTGTAAACGGTGGGAGGACACCTTGGAAAGTGACAGCTCATTACTACTTGAAGCTCCAAAAGCTGGCACAAGTTGAATGTTTGGAATGGGAGAGAAGTTGTTTTTTTCAGTTTAGAAAGGTATTTCCAACTATAACAACTAGTAGTATTAAGTATAAGACTTTCGACAATTGAACAACTATCACTGTACTCACAAGACCCCTTATCCTTGACAGTGACTATTGAATGTAATCCTTACTCCTTAGTCTGAACATCACTGGCGATCTGACTGTTACACAGGTCAGACCCTTTGAGCATGGCCCATTTTACAGTGTTAATGTACCATGGTAATTGATGAACAATAACTATTTATTTACTAGTGACGATTAAAAGACTTAAAGGGAACAAGAGTCCTTGACTATGAAGACCTCACATGATGTAGTCTATTAGATTATTTCACTTCACACACCCTGCACTTGGCCCCTAACAGAAACCATTTTGGGTTCTACATGTTCCTGTTACTATGACTGCAACATTTAAGATTTTATAAGCTTGGAAACCACACTCCATCTCCTTGGTCCCTTTTAAGATGGGTTGCACATCACTACACTTACTGAGCCACTGCAAACCATCCATAAAACATGTTCTTTGAAACTACAGTAACTCTTGTATTTCACTGATCCAGGTAAGCCTCTGAATGAAGTTAACAGAGGGGAGAGGAGCCGAGGACAGATTGAATTAGTACAATTCACTTGACCCCTGAAATAAAGGAATTCATTAATGTATATAAATACATCTATTTCCCACTGCTAAATAATTCATTGCACAAACATTATTCTCCCCATATCGACCCCAACTATAATTCCTCTCACTGACTCACTTTACCCTACTGACTTTAGAGCTGTGGCTGAGGACCTGTCAGCAACAAGAATGTAGGGTGAAAAGGAACCCCTCCCTCCTTGCTGACCCTGGAGAGAGGTGGAAATTATATGCCTTTTAAGTCATGTAAGAGGATTTCCGGACATTAAAGCCATAATGCATAAAAACATATTCGGATGAGAAATCTATCTGAGGGCAGACTAATCTAGCTGCTCTGGGTCGGTGCCTCAGTAGGCTATAGTCCACTTTACCAGCTGAGGACGTAACCCTGTACTCCTGACCTTTATTCTCTGCATCACTCAAGGTCCGTAGACTAAGACTTCAGCACATGGGTCACAATGTTACCAGTTACCACACAGCCAGATGATAATTCAATGGCAGATCCTTCAGTACAATACATACAGGCAAACAAAGTCAAATATAAGTTTTCACAATCCGTTTTTTATGGACTGAAGCCTCTAAATGGCTGATCCAGTGGCGACCCATCATTCAGGGCAGGTGTTTTGAACCCCACGTTTTTTAGCAAAAAAAATCTAAAATCAAATGTTTTAAGTTGCCTGTTTTGCACGTTATTTTGGCATTAATACGTGTCACATATCAGTTTGGAAACAATGTAAAAAAATATATAGAAATTCATCGAGTTAATAAAGCCGCATAAAAACATGGTCTCTTTTTTGCTTTCTTGAGTAAGGAAGCTCCAGAATGCAGGTGTTTCAGTCTAGCTCAGTGGTTTCTGTGGTGGGGTAACCAGTGGAAAATACGGAGCGTAGAGGTTGGTAATGTTCTCTAGTTGCGCTGTGATTGGCTGTGTTCTGTTACTTATGGGGACACTAAGTCACCGCCAAATCTATGGGTAGAGCTCGAAAATGCAAGCCCCTTGGGTGCTGCCACAGAGTTACATTAGAAGTGCCCATCCAAGAAGGCTCAAGGTCATTGGCCTCAGATACAATGACATCAAATCATGTTATATAAACAGTAGCTTTGATTGGACTGATCATGTCAACATCATACTTTCAAAATCTTAGCTAGCAGTCATCATCTTGAATCAAGTCGACAATCTACTGGCAAATCCTTTTTAATCCTTGTCATATGAAGAGAAATTATGGATAAAACGTATCGGTGCTCATCGGCCGTTGAACATAAACATTACACAAGTTGGAAATCGCAAATTCAACGAGTGGTTTGGAAAGAATCAGTGGCTAACTGCAAGCATTGCAAAGCAATCACTAGCCTGTTATTCAGTGGAGTGGCTGTGTGGTCCCAAGTCTGGGTTTAAGTGTCTCTTTTCCAAGCTTAAAATGATAAATATTCAACATTGGCCATGCTGTCAGTCCAGCATGATTTGTGCCCTGCTCAAAACAACTGTTGACTCGGAACTGGGAAATCTGACTTCAGTGAGTTCAAGACAACTGAGAACTCGGGGAAAAAACAAGTTCCGACTGGGAAAATACGTTTTGAACGGTCATTCAACTAAGTCGAGAACTCAGGCCTCTTTCTAGAGCTACGACCTGAATATCACTGACGTCATCATGATTCAACCTTGTTTTTTTATGAGTTCCCAGTTGTCTTGAAAGCACCATAAATCCAGAGAATGGCAGACTTTGATGACAAAGTTGGATGACAAAATTTTCCCACGAAGGACTGCCACGCCACCTTCCTTTTCAAGTGAGCACAGAAAACAAGGTGAGTCAAACAATGTCTTGTATGCTGCTGCATAAATGATGTAATATGCCAGGGAGATATGTATACTGTAGCTAAGAAAGTAATACTAAGTGTATGTTGTGTAGTAAGCTGTTAGTAGCACATTTGCCTCAACCTAATATTTGGTCTATTTTCCCCTCTTAAATTCACCAACTGTTCTGACTTCATGGTGCACATGTAGTCTATAACCTGTTTTAGAGAAATGTAATAATTTCTGACTTGGTGTACACTCTGAGAAAGGGAAGATACCTAGTCAGTTGTACAACTGAATGCCTTCAACTGAAATGTGTCTTCCGCATATTCGGCGCCCAGGGAACAGTGGGTTAACTGCCTAGAATTAACTGTTTTGCTGCCAGACAAGGCTCCGTTGATAGCCAGGTGTAGCAGTGGTAAGGTGTTAGGACTGCTGTTGGAACTCTGCTGTTGGGACAGATTTATGTAGGCCCTAACAGTTTGTGGGCACCGTTTATCACTGTTATTGTGCAATTAATGTATTGTTTAGTGTTGTATTATGTAGTGGCTTTGGTGGCATGCATCCCCCCCCCCCCCCCCCCCCCCAAAAAAAATATGTGTTTGCCCCACCAAGATTTACATACTAAAATCACCACTGGGCTGATCAAAGACAAGAAAGGTCAAACAAGTGTCTATAACCATAGCATCTCCTCCCATTAACATTGCTGCATTACAGCTCATCCAATTAACACTCAAAATGAATAAACACAACACAGTCACTGCTAAATACAGCCCAGTGATTTACATGGGCAATTGAAGGAACAGTAATGATGCAGAATGTGGGCCCTCTCACGCCTTGGTGCGTTTTGCTGCTGACTAACCATGAGATTTAATTTCAGGGTAAGCTTTGTTACTTCTGGGCATGGTCGTATATCAGGGGTATTAAGGCACTGCTGCAGTTCTCATTTTAATGTCTCATTGATGGGGAAGCTCAGGTGTTGGGGAGAGAAGAGGCCCATAGGGAGCTGATTATCAGACACAAAGTGTGCTGGGTTGGCAATACTTAAATAATGTGGAATTGGAAATGAAAACCCTGCTTGCAGAGAAAGACTCCTGTTTTAATAATCTCAACCCTATGCAAGGAATCACAATTGTGGCAACATTGTACCTGGGAACTAAATCTGTCTGAGAGGTGATGAGCTGTTCTCAAGCGTTTCAAACAATAATGAGGCTGTAATGCTGTCTAAATGAGAGCCCCTACATTTAATTCAAAGCTAAGAAAGTGAACCTCCTAATCCCATTTACTCTTGGTCATGCTCAGGAGCTGTGAAAGGTCATAAAGAGCTAATCTTCGATTTTTTAATTATCACAATGACGATATCGCTTTGGAAGTGTCTCATTCTGTCTTCTAAAAGCTGTTTTTTTATGTAAAACAATTTGGTAAACACTACCGGTAAAAAGTTTTAGAACACCTACTCATTCAAGGGTTTTTCTTTATTTTTACTATTTTCTACATTCTAGAATAATAGTGAAGACATCAAAACTATGAAGTAACACATATGGAATCATGAAGTAACCAAAAAAGTGTTAAACAAATCATATTCTTTATTTGAGATTCTTCAAAAATTCTTTGCATTGATGACAGCTTTGCACACTCTTGGCATTCTCTCAACCAGCTTCATGAGGAATAGTTTTCCAACAATCTTAAAGGAGTTCCCTCATATGCTGAGCACTTGTTGGCTGTTTTTCCTGCGGTCCAACTCATCCCAAACCATCTCATTTGGGTTGAGGTCAGGTGATTGTAGAGGCCAGGTCATCTGATGCAGCACTCCATCACTCTCCTTCTTGTTCATGTTCAAATAGCCCTTATACAGCCTGGAGACGTGTTGGGTCATTGTCCTGTTGAAAACCAGATGGGATGGTGTATCGCTACAGAATGCTGTGGTAGACATGCTGGTTAAGTGTGCCTTGAATTCTAAATAAATCACAGACAGTGTCACCAGCAAAGCACCCCTAAACCATCACACCTCCTCCTCCAAGCTTCATGGTGGGAACCACACATATGAAGATCATCCATTCACCTACTCTGCGTCTCACAAACACACGGCGGTTGGAACCAAAAATCTCACATTTGGACTCATCAGACCAAAGGACAGATTTCCACCGGTCTAATGTCCATTGCTTCTGTTTCTTGGCCCAAGCAAGTCTCTTCTTATTATTGATGTCCTTTAGTAGATGTTTCTTTTCAGCAATTCGACCATGAAGGCCTGATTCAGGTAGTCTCCTCTGCAACAGATGATGTTGAGATGTGTCTGTTACTTAAACTATGTGAAGCATTTATTTGGGCTGCAATTTCTGAGGCTGGTATCTCTAATGAACTTATCCTCTGCAGCAGAGGTAACTCTGGGTCTTCCTTTGTTGTGGCGGTCCTCATGAGAGACAGTTTCATCATAGTGCTTGATGGTTTTTGCAACTGTACATTTTCCAGATTGAATGACCTTCTTGTTGAGCTGTTCTTGCCATAATATGGACTTGGTCTTTTAACAAATAGGGCTATCTTCTGTATACCAGCCCTACCTTGTCACAACGCAACTGATTGGCTCAAATCAAATCAAATGTTATTTGTCACATACACATGGTTAGCAGATGTTAATGCGAGTGTAGCGAAATGCTTGTGCTTCTAGTTCCGATAGCGCCGTAATATCTAACAAGTAATCTAACAATACCCCAACAACTACCTAATACACACAAATTTAAAGTGGCGAATGAGAATATGTACATGTAAGTATATGGATGAGCGATGGCCGAGCGGCATAGTCAAGGTGCAATAGATGGTGGAAAATACAGTATATACTTGTGATATGAGTAATGTAAGATATGTAAACATTATTAAAGTGGCATTATTTAGAGTGACATTGTATAAAGTGACTAGTGATCTATTTATTAAAGTGGCCAGTGATTGGGTCTCAATGTTGGCAGCAGCCTCTCCGAGTTAGTGATTGCTGTTTAGCAGTCTAATGGTCTTGAGATAAAAACTGTTTTTCAGTCTCTCAGTCCCAGCTTTGATGCACCTGTACTGACCTCGCCTTCTGGATGGTAGCAGTGTGAACAGGCAGTGGTTCGGGTGGTTGATGTCCTTGATGATCTTTTTGGCCTTCCTGTGACATCGGGTGCTGTAGGTGTCATGAAGGGCAGGTAGATTTCCCCCAGTGATGCGTTGCGCAGACCTCACCACCCTCTGGAGAGCCATATGGTTATGGGCGGACCAGTTGCTGTACCAGGCTGTGATACAGCCCGACAGGATGCTCTAGATTGTGGATCTGTAAAAGTTTGTCAGGGTTTTGGGTGACAAGCCAAATTTCTTCAGCCTCCTGAGGTTGAAGAGGTGCTGTTGCGCCTTCTTCACCACACTGTCTGTGTGGGTGGACCATTTCAGTTTGTCTGTGATGTGTATGCTGAGGAACTTAAAACGTTCCACCTTCTCCACTGCTGTCCCTTCGATGTGGATGGGGGGCTGCTCCCTCTTCTGTTTTCTGAATTCCACGGTCATCTCCTTTGTTTTGTTGACGTTGAGTGAGAGTTTGTTTTTCTCTGACACCGCACTCTGAGTGCCCTCACTTCATCCCTGTAGCCTGTCTCATTGTTGTTGGTAATCAAGCCCACTACTGTTGTGTCGTCTGCAAACTTGATGATTGAGTTGGAGGCGAGCATGGCCACGCAGTCATGGGTGAACAGGGAGTACAGGAGAGGGCTGAGCACGCACCCTTGTGGGGCGCCAGTGTTGAGGGTCAGCGAAGTGGAGATGTTGTTTCCTACCTTCCCCTCCTGGGGGTGCCATCAGAAAGTCCAGGACCCAATTGCACAAGGAAAGGTTGAGACAGAGGACCTCCAGCTCGATGATGAGCTTCGAGGGTACTATGGTGTTGAATGCTGAACAGCATTCTTACATAGGTATTCCTTTTGTCCAGATGGGATAGGGCAGTGTGCAGTGTGATGACGATTGCGTCGTCTGTGGACCTGTTGGGGCGGTATGCAAATTGAAGTGGATCTAAGCTGACTGGTAAGGTGGAGGTGATATGATCCTTGACTAGTCTCTCAAAGCACTTCATGATGACAGAAGTGAGTGCTACGGGGCGGTAGTCATTTAGTTCAGTTATCTTTGCCTTCTTGGGTACAGGAGCAATGATAGCCATCTTGAAGCATGTGGGGACAACAGACTGGGATAGGGAGCAATTGAATATGTCCATAAACACAGCAGCCAGCTGGTCTGCGCATGCTCTGAGGATGCGGCTAGGGATGTCGTCTGGGCCAGCAGCCTTGCGAGGGTTAACACGTTTAAATGTTTTACTCTCATCAGCCACAGAGAAAGAGAGGGTGGGGGCACAGTCCTTGTTAGCGGGCTGCAACAGTACCACTCTATTATCCTCAAAGCGGGCAAAGAAGGTGTTTAGTTTGTCTGGAAGCGTCACGTCGGTGTCCATGACGTGGCTGGTTATCTTTTTGTAGTCTGTGATTTCCTGTAGACCCTGCCACATACGTCTCGTTGAATGGTGACTCCACCTTGTCCCTGTACTGGCGTTTCGCTTGTTTGATTGCCTTGCAGAGGGAATAACTACACTGTTTATATTCAGTCATATTCCCAGACCTCTTTCCATAGTTAAATGCGGTGGATCGCGCTTTCAGTTTTGCGCAAATGCCGCCATCCATCCACAGTTTCTGGTTAGTGTAGGTTTTAATAGTCACAGTGGGTACAACATCTCTAATGCACTTCTTTATGAACGCACTCATCGAGTCAGCGTATAGGTCGATGTTGTTCTCTGAGGCTGACCGGAACATATTCCAGTCTGCGTGATCAAAACAACCTTGAAGCATGGCTTCCGATTGGTTAAACCAGCGTTGAATGGTTCTCGTCACTGGTACATCCTGTTTGAGTTTCTGTCTATAACGCGGTAGGAAATCTGCTTTGTTAAAGTCCCCAGCTACAATAAATGCAGCCTCAGGATATATGGTTTCCACTTTGCATATAGTCCAGTGAAGTTCCTTGATGGCCGTCTTGGAGTCTGCTTGAGGGGGAATGTACACAGCTGTGACTATAACTGACGAGAATTCTCTTGGTAGGTAAAATGGCCAGCATTTGATTATAAGGAATTCTAGGTCGAGTGAGCAGAAGAACTTGAGTTCCTGTATGTTGTTATGATTTCACCATGAGTCGATAATCATGAAGCATAGACCCCCACCCTTTCTCTTTTCAGAGAAGTGTTTAGCTCTGTTGGCGCGATGCATGGAGAAGCCTGGTGGCTGAACCGATTCCGACAACATATCCCAAGAGAGCCATGTTTCCGTGAAACAGAGAATGTTACAATCTCTGATGTCTCTCTGAAAGGCAACCCTTGCTCGAATTTCACAAATTGACTTTTAACAAGGCACACCTGTTAATAGAAAGGCTGCAGGCTGTATAAGGGCTATTTGACCAAGAAGGAGAGTGATGGAGTGCTGCATCTAATGACCTGGCCTCTACAATCCCCCAACAATCACCCAATTGAGATGCAGCCAACAAGTGCTCAGCATATGTGGGAACTTCTTCAAGACTGTTGGAAAAGCATTCCTCATGAAGCTGGGTGTGTCCAAACTTTTGACTGGTACTGTATATTTATAATTTCCTCCTCTACCCTTTGAGGCATGTACTTCTCAGTACAGCTGAATGAATCATATCACTAATGAGCTTTAAGGGTCACATGAAGAGACAATGTTTGCGTTTCTCTGCCCAGATGTTCCATCCATCAACCAATGGTTGCATGTCACATCATCGACTGTGTCATTGACAGATTGCCATAGCATATGATATGGTTAGCTGATACGTAAAACACCTATCCTGGCATTGTAAGAGCTGGCAGGCATCAGCAAAGCCTGGGCAGGAGAAACGTGCCTGGATTAAAGAATGTCAGTTAGAAAGATAGAAGTGAGAGGCAAAGTGAACTTTATTGTAAAAAACAATTGCACTATCTGTTGTTTTTTTGTGAACATGCTTTTAAAGAGACTTTACCTTGAAGTTTGTGATAGATATCAAATCGTTCTGAGAGATGGATTATTTTCTTCAGTATCTGCACACAGTGAACTGTAGTCTACGGTATAAATCAGAAATAGGATATCAGACTCCACTGGGTAGCGAAGTTTGATATTTCTTTATGGAATGTAATCAGAGAGGAGCCTCAGCCTCATCAAGTTATGTGTTCCTGCTTGAAGCGGAAGCTTGTCCTCAGGGTCTGTAATGATGGTAACGGTGAACTGGATACTCACAGGCTTCAATCTAATTACACTGCTGCAGTTTAGAGCCTGGAGGCATTCTATTATGTTAGCAGTGCGCTCACAGAACCTAAAACACTTGGATGCCTTACACTAAAAACTCTCAGAGCAATATCCGCAACTCTACCATAATACATCACTTTCTTCTTCCAAGTTTTTTAACCATCTCAATGTAATATTTGGCCTTTACTTTTTCTGTAGGCCTATGTGACTTTCATTAAAGCTGCATTTGAACAATAAAGGCTGTAATGACTTTATGTGCATAAAACATCATCTCTACTTGACTCATTTCCATATCATGTGTAAGGATATATCATGGGATAAATGCCCTAACTGTAAGTCACTCTGGATAAGAGCGTCTGCTAATGACTAAAATGTAAATCAGGCTTGCCTGAAAAAAAAATCTACCACAATGACCACTCAAAACCCGGCCACAAGGCTTAAAAAATAGCAAGAAGAGGAGTTGGCACATGAGGGAGAAGTATGTAGCCATCTCGTGCTGTCAGTTTGTTTATCTCACATCAATTGCCATGCCCCCAGTTGTCCGGGGAAAAATGGCTACTTTGAAAACGATGTCGTGGTTGAATATGTATTGGTCGCGGATTGCGGGTTTTTGGGCTACTTCTAAATTGGACCAAGCCGCCATGACATTTCTCTGAGAAAAGAAAATCGATTAATTTCACCGTTACCTGCTGCTGCTGACTATCAGGCAGTGGGCAGGCTGTTACTGAGTGAACGAGCAAGTGGTGGGGAGGGCCGGAGGTGTGTGTGTTGAGAGAGCGCTGCAGGCAACAGGGAGCTTAGTGAGTGAGAGGACAGCATCGCTGCTCTGCTCTCTATCACTCAGCTGTCAACACACACACCCTTCCGCTCAGTACTCCCCCTCCCTCCCCACTAATCACTCTCTCACACAGCAACAGCCTGATTCACTTTCTGATAGTCAACAGCAGGTAATAGTACACAAATACAAATTGAAAGAGAAATGCCATGGCGGCCGCGGTGCAATTTAAAAGTTGGACAAAAACCAGGGAGCAGGCCTCGAACCCTCGACCTTCTTACCCGAAGTCCAGTGCGCTATCGACTGTGCCGCAAAAGCATGCTCATGCGGCAGAGTCGGTTTCCGCGCTTATAAACCCAGGGTCGTTACAATACATTTTCACCCGCGACATTGTTTTCAAAGTAGACCAATTTTCGGAAAACTGAGGACATGGCAACGCTGATGTAAATAACCACACACTTTGGGCTTGAATGACATTGCCGCCGACAGTGCAGGCGATTACCAATGACACATTACGGTTTTGATCCTCTCGAACACGGCCATTATATTTGAGTAAAATACCTGTGTGAGTGTGTGCTACCATCTCGTGGTCAGGCATGTAAAATACTTGTCAAATCTGCACACTCATGTTTTATATTAGCCTGTATCAGTCGTCTGTAATATTCATATAGCTGACAATTTAACACCGGCTCTGATTTTTTTAAGTGCTTTTTAATATTTTCACTATTTGCTGTTGAAAATCTCAAATGTGCAGTTGAATTTCTAGAGGACGGAACTAGTTAATCAGGTACTGGGGACTGCATTTGTGATGCACCAGTACAATTTCGTGTGTTCTTCCTGCTTAGCTAGAGCTGTTGTTCATTGTGGATACAACAACACCCTAAAAGGCACATCTGCTGGCTACTTCGGTTATGTTTCAGAATTTTTAAGAAGATGAGTTAATGAAACTCGGAGTATTCAAAGGTTTGTCAAATATGTGATTGTTTTACGGGGCGTAGGACCTCTGCCTGTATCTGTAAGGCATTTGACAGTTGCTCGAATTTGTTTTTTGGCCACTATCCAAAAAGCAATTGAGGTGAGTCATTTTATTATACATTACCAGATTTATACTAGTTTACCTAATCCAACGACGATCTTGTTTTGCTATGGCATAGCTGAGACAGAAACACCACTTTTTGTCTCAGCTGTATAGGTAGCATCAGCTAACATTTAGCTAGCTAGCCTAATTGTTGTACTTTCGTCTTATCACGCAGGTACGAGGTAAATACCAATGAACTCATCAACGAGGAGCTTGGCATCGCATACCCAATATTTGGTTCCCAATATGCAAGATTGATTAAAAAAGAACCTGAAACACCAGTGAAACCAGCACAGCAGGCATAAAACACAAACAGTAAAGACTCAAGAAGATCTTGACCCTGAACAGTGTTTAAATTAGTTGTTAGCTAGAAGTCAAAATGTTATCTCTCTCTACCCTCACAGTACTGGTTCCTATAGTCTCCCTATTTGGACTTTTCTATTCTGCGACTGTGGATGATAATTTCCCTCAGGGATGTACAAGCACTAGCAGTGTGTGTTTCTACAGTCTTCTGTTACCAGTCACCATCCCAGTCTATGTGTTTTTCCATCTATGGAAGTGGATTGGAATCAAGCTATTCAGACACAATTAGTGTACGCTTTACATGAATAGTGTTTCAGTTGAATGATGTCACTAATAATAAAGGTTTTCAATTAGTGATGTGTACTGTGGTGAGGGCGTTGCACATGAAGCTGCTATTGTTACCACAGCTAATGATCCACTAAATGATTATGTAAGAAGAAAATTACAATAAATTAAGAAACTTTATGTGATGAGTGACATGCAATTTCTTCCATAAAATGTGCATTAATAAAAACATTTATTGAATGTGTTTTTAATTCAACTTGAAAAACATATAAACCTATAAAATGAACCTATTTTGGAAACCTGGGACAAAGAACACCACAAAGCAAATGTATCCTTGTGAATGACTATCACTAATAAACATTTTTTTTTTTTTTTAACCTTTAGTACTTGAGGGGAAGTTCGGGTTTGAACTTCACTTGTTACTTTTTTGTTTTCTTCCCACCACAGGCCTGTGTAAGTTTCATCAAGGGAGATTGTGGTCTTGGGGACTGTCCCTCGCCCTTCATCTTAAAGAAAAAAGATTCATTCAGTCTCATCTGAACTGCCTTAACTTGACTCTTGCACCGCCAGAATGGGTCATTCTCCTCACTTGACGTTGTGTCTGACTTCTGGCCAAGTGGGGGGCTGGTTTCTTCTTCATTGGCCTTTCTTTGAGATGATGGGGGATGTATCCCCATCTCTGCCCTCATCCTGTTAGGGAAACTCAGGTCAGTAGGCTGCTCTGAGCACTCGGCAGCTCCACATGACTGGTGAAACCTGAGGAATGTGGAGATCTCTGAGGTAAAGAAGTTCTCTGTTTGAGTGGCTGTCTCAGATGTTGACTTCCAGAGCAGTGGCTCCTCTTTTGGCTCTATGAGTGACTTGGTATGCCTGGCCAATTTTGTGGTGTTGGCTTCACCAGTGCCTCCACTGCTGGAGTGATCTGAAGATGTTAGTACTCTGAATCTCTTCTGAGTTATGAACAGGTCCTCACTGTTGGCATCTTCAGCAGTACTTTGAGAGTTGGTTTGTCCCTTTCCATACTCTGTCCCATTTTCTTGCCCCTCTCCCCACTGATAAGTCCCAGAAAAGTTGATCTCATTGTCACTCTTGGGGCTTTCCCAGGGAAAAGTGTCTTTGGTTGTTGAGGTGCAACACTTGACTACTTCTGGGTGTTTTGCTCGTATGTAATCAGGGAATAAATCAAATGCAACTTTCTTTTTTCTCTGGGCCTTCTTCTTGGGTACCTTCACTGAGTCACTAACCACAGGCACAGGTTCCTGTTTCTGAATGTAATGTTTTACAGCACATTTTACAGTGGACTTTCCCCTAGACTTAATTGGCTTTATTGGAGAGTTTGGTGCACTGTTTCCCTTAAAAAGAAAATAGCTATCTTGTAATCCCAGGGCTACTTTTCCCTTCTTTTTCTTCATCCTATTACCTTTGGCCTTTTTGGTTTTCTTTTTCTCTTCAATACCAGCCTCTTTCAACTCTGTCCTGTGGGTTTTGTCCTTTTTTAGACATTTGTCTTTCTTTGATTTTTTATTTTTTTTTCCTCTCTTGGGTGAATCCCAAAATGTGTCAGATTCTGTGTACTCCGTCTCTGCTCTTTCAGCCATCTCCATCTAGAAAAGAGAATGTGTGGAAATTATTATATATAATTATTCATAATCGGGCCTCTTGACATCAAAATAGAAATATGAAATAATTTACATTACATAGGCCTAATTTACACGTATGCAGTCTAGGGGCTGCCCCTCACAATGGATTTTTTAAATATGCTTTAAGGCTGTTTATCAAATGAGAATTCTCTCGGACTATAGCAATACTGTAATTGATTGTCTTACCAGATATTCAAGACGCCTTCTGTTCCTCCAATGTTGGGGAACTGTTAACGTTACTTGTATCCTCTCTTGAAACCATGTAACCCAACACCTGTATTAAACACAGAAGAGCCTCATGCCGTACATCTTGATACATTGCACATCATCTCGACATGTAACATTTTGTATTAATGATGGAACTTGTTACAGTAGCCTGACTAGGCTAAATTTAGTAAATATCGGCGATTGCAGGCGGTGGTCTTCCAATACAAAGTAAGAAATATAAATGTCAACGACATTAAATTGAGCTAACTACAGGCCTTGGTCCTTAGCCTACAGACCGCAACAAAAAAAGGTTAGCATACACCAAATACTCTGGAATTATGTCAGATGTGGAACACTAAAATAACATTTAAAAAATCTACATTGGTACCAAATAAAGTTTTAAGAAACGATATTAATCATATAGCGATGAATTACCTTCTCAAGTCATTCTCCGGCCCTGACACTTGACAGATTCCCGCCACCCACCTCTTCAACTTCAGAGAGAGCGCATCTTTCTAGCGCGCATGCCCTTTCATTTGACAAGGCTACTGGCTGATCTCGTGACACACCTACTGTATGCGAATCTTGCTACCACTCACCTGCATCTACAAATAATGTTGGTCTACCAGGTAATTAACCTAAATAAGGATATTAAGATGCAAAAATAATATTGCCTAATGTAAAGTGTCAAACTGTTTAATTTTAAGGGGGTCTGTCTCAGGGGCGGAAATCCCGGGGGGAACGGGGGGGACACGACCCCCCCATCCTGGGAAAAATATGATTTGTCCCCCCCAATATATCACTGAAACATAACTATGTAATTTAAATAATATTAATAATACGCAATTAAAGCAATTGTGCTGATTTATAGACACTTAATAGCTCGTTTTTAAGTTTCAAAAGATTGCGACCCCCCCCACCCTTTGCCTCACAATGGTTTGATCCACTGCCAGTTCCTTAGCTTGCGAGGTAACGTAGATGCACGTAACTGACGTGAGGTTAATCCAGTCAATCGCGCACACACACTAGCTGAATATGCAGAGCTAGCGCGCAAATATTAACTATTAAGCTAGCTAGTACCTATTCCATTTATGTGGCGTCGTCAAAGATGGAATCTTTGCTATCGTCAATTTATTCCAAGATCAGCATGCATGTAAGTTAGTGCTTCAAAGTCCCTGTGATAAGGTTAGCGATAAACTGAACAGAACTACACTCTCTTCTACCATTGTTTTAAATATATTTAATGGTCTCGTTGCAAAAGCTAAATTGTCGCAAGGGAACTTTTATTTATATATTTTATTTCACCTTTATTTAACCCGGGTAGCAAAGATTATAGCAAACACCACTGAATTGGTGCTCGCTAGCTTTGCAAATTCAGCCATTGTTAGAAGCCAGCCAATATGAAACAAACAATTAAAATTACAAAAGGTTGCAGCATATGTTGTGTAAATGGTGAACTCATACAGCTGTCAACTCTTGTCACTGCAATCCGTTTCACATTTGCTAGCTACCTTTTAGATCGAAGCCCATATAGAATGATAGAAGATAAGATGATAGAAGCCCATCTCCTACTGTAAATAACCTACATACTGTGTGTGTGTAGCCAGCCAGGTAGAAAAATGGCAGAAAAAAGACGGACATCAGAGTATTTTTCAGTACACCAAAACGCAAAGTAAGAACCCTAGTAGCCTAATATCTCAAAGACTAGTTGATAAAATGTTCATAAGAAAGAAATGAAATTCTAATGGAAATGTTTCACAATGATGTCATTAGGCAGAGCAGGCAACAGATGGCACACAGACAGCAGAGTTGGGGACAGATATTCAGGGACAGACTGGCAGAGACAGGGAGTCTCGGGTAAGTTTGTTGAGTCTTTGTTTGGCAACATTATGAAAGGTTCTCCATTTTTTTTACTTGTAAAATAGGAACATAATTGGAAAATGCCATGGATACCCCCACTCTCAACTTAAACTGGTGACTGAACTAAGATTTGTTAAAGGCAATGGTATTGCTGTTGTGATTAGTTGTGTAGTTTTGGGTACCGGTAGTTAGGAGTACGGCAAACACCTTATTTCTTTGGTTCCTCAATATACATTTACCATATTAAACGTAGGCTATGTGTTACAGCACTACTTTTGGTGTCCCCCTCAGGAATTGCTCTTGAGAAAATGTAATGTAATTGTCCCCTCCAAAGTTGATATCAGATTTTCGCCCCTGGTCTGTCTATAAATGTGTTTGGGACTGTTAGGACTACCATCAGCAATCTCAATTGGACCTTGCAAGATGTTGACATGGTATGAAGGTAAAGATAATATTCTTTGTCCAAAGATTAATATAGATCTCAATTCCAATTTCAGAATAAGTGAATACAACATCAAAATCCTAAATCACCAAAAAATGTACATGGTCAGTGTTTACTGTATAGGCAATCAACAGATTTTCCAGTTTTCCTTCACAGTGTTCTTCAGGGTGGTGAGTACAGAAGTAACCTTTTTACACCCATTCAGTCCTTTATGAGTCACCACCCATTGGGCACAGACGTCATTTCAAGGTACATTTGATGTACATTTGTCAACTAACTTGAATTCAAAGTGAAATCAACAAAACATTTCACTATGTCATTGGATTTAGGTTTTAAAAAATCCAATCAGTTTTCCACGTTGATTCAACATCATCACATTGATTTATTGTTGTTGAAATGACGTGGAAACAACATTGATTCAACCAGTTTTTACAGTCTCAGATCAGGTGCAATAACATATACTTGAATTACAATATTTTGTTTTGCATCATAAATCTACTAATGTTTTATTAAACCATACATTTAAAATACATTTTATATTATAATACAACAAAGTACAGCAGACATTTAAGGTTCTTTAGTTTGCGTGACATTTTTGTTTAAAAGAAGATGCAAGAGATCTTTTTCAAGTTCAGTGGAGCAGAAATTCTTAAACTTTTGCCAAATATCCTGCTTTCCCATTTCTGTGATAGGACACTAGCCACCTATATGGTAAACCAAATTAGAACACTGACAATACTTTAGCCTACGCTGTGACTTTCTACCAGCTGGTCACAATGGTCACACGTAGGAACATCCCCGCAATATAACATGGAAGGAAAGTATTTATATCTGAAACTAATGTAGTTGTTGAAGTGTTTATTGGAGTGTGTAGATTAGGTAATAGGCAGCGAAGGCTCCAGTTTTACGCTAGCGTGGGCGGCTGACACTATGAGGTCCTGTTTGGATAAAAGTGTCTGCTAAATGGCATGTATTATTTTAGTCAACAGCATTCATTTTCTGACATTGAGGCCATTACAACTTTGTTATTCACATTTACAGTGGCTGCGGCTCTGGTGAACAGGATGTATTGAACATGCAGTATTTAGACACTGCACATATGTATGGATGACTTCCAGATCGAGACTCTCATCTGTTTTCCACTCTTGATGCTCCATTTGTCCAAGCGCTACATTACTTCTGCCTGTGAATGTTCTACACACCCAAGGGATTCGCTTTATCTGTGAAGATATAATGAAGAATGTGTCAAAACCATGGGCTTTGCTTATTTTTGGAAGCAAACATCACCCCTTAAGTGTTAAGATACACAGCACATAGCTACAGACCTTTCACTACCTCAGCAGAGGTTGCGGATATGGAAAGACATAATTCAATATATCGGTGACTCCAAACAAGCGAGCCCCTGCTATTAAAAGAAAGTGCTAATCTGCTAGCTTGTTAATGCGATAGCACATGATAATGTGAGTATACTGTTTGTCTTACTTGCTTAATACTTGTAGTAATAACCAGTCAATTTATTGTGGTGGTCATGAGCCATTTCCGAGGTGGCATCGAAATATGCAGAGGAAGCTACAGCTCTACCTAGATCCCTGAATTACAGGGAAGGTCAGGGGTGCATTATTGTCAGATGCCTTCCATCATTTCAGTTGTTCCACCCGCCCACGCTGTCTGGGTCTATGGGTCAGTCGACTTTCTGATGATCACTAAGGTATGGGACATTACATACATAATTATCCATGGTATACAGTAAGCCTTCCTGATGCTTCATGTGTCTCTGTGTAAAAATAAATCGAACTCGCACTACAACAGGCTCACACTGTGGAAAGACAAGATTGATGAAACACACAAGAAATGTTTGAGATCATTCATTGAGTCTAATGAATTCAAATAAAATAGTAACTTTCTATTATGCGATTCATGTGCTCATGTTTTTAGTTTTTATCTAGACTGCCTTGGCTTGTTCTGCGAACACATCTGGGGAGACTGTTGTGTTGACATGGTAAATCTGTGGGTACAAAGGAAGCGTCGTATAACTTTTTGGAGCTTATATCAGGTGTGAAGGTACTGACTGCTGAGGAGGTGCTTGTAATGATGCGGCCACTACCTTTTCTCTTTGTAACATTTTACATGAAAGCCCTCAGCCGGTGACTGGATGCCAACAGAACCATGAGCCACACATGCTTCCTTGGGATAGCCTTTCAAAAGGCACACGCTTCTGTTGTCGTACAAGTATCAATCATTTAGACGTGAGAATAAAGTGGGTGGCAAACAGCTTCACAGTTGTGATTAATCGGGATGAAGCCATTGATAAATGGCATCACAGAGGCTGAGACGTTCTCGATAGTTCCAGTACACAATAGTGTATATCATACCAGAATGCCATCACTCCCTCCTAGATGTGGGGATCAGCCCAGACAATTTCTTCAGGGTTATGCACTGACATTCTAAATTAACAAATTCCGTCTTCCACTCAGTTGTTGAACCCAAACCCTAGTCTGAGTCAAAGGAAGTGGAAGAGTTCAATGTTTAATGTTGTGCTTAGAATAACGTGAATCCTGCTGAAGCACAGCAAGTCTCTGCCGTCATTCAGATATCTACACAGCATGCTGCTGTTTTCATTTTGGATGGCTTTCGCAGATAAGGTCTTGGATATTAACGTTTTTCTTTCTAGTATGATTGATTTATTGGTCACATCCAACTGACACCTTGTCGATGAGTCAGGCATACAAGATTTGTTTGGTGGCTCTGAAATAACTTGGACACTTGTTATCTCATCTTGCTTTATTATTGTAATCAAGTTGCATCAACATAGCTGGTGGGAAAGGTCTGGTCAAAAGAGCATTGATGAGAAAACACATGCCTGAGAATTCTCCTTACAGTGAAAATCCAGATGTATATGTTAATCATAAGCCATCATTTATACGTCTGTGTGTGATATGACACCTTTCCCCCCACCAGAAGCTAATGCCACGAAGATGAGATACCTCAAGCATACTCCAATCTGTAAGGTAATCGACATGCTGAAGGTAGGCTATACTAATAAACATACAATACATGAATTACCATTTCGCTTTTTGAGTCATACAAATGCGTTCCATGTATACATTCTCCTATAGTTACCAGGGAGTAACTGCTTCTGGTTGTTTTTCAGGAATTTCCTCTTTCTGGTGACAACTTGGTGTGCCTGTGACGGAGTTAGAGAGAAAATCAGGTGCAATAACACATACTTCCATTACACTTATTATTTTGTTTGTAATCATACATCTAATGTTTTATTAAACCATATATTTAAAATACAGTTTATATTATAATACAACAAAATTCAACAGACATTTAAGGTTCTTGAGTTTGCTCCACATTTTTGTTTAAAAAAAGAACCAGAAGATATTTTTCAAGTTCAGTGGATCTTAATGGTGTGCGGAGTCAGGTGCAGGAGAGTAGAGAGTTGTGAACAGGCGCACACTTTATTTAGGCAGGAGAAACCAACAGACGGATGCAGGGCGATGGAACTCCCGCAGCAGTTCAGGGTCCAACACATCCGCCACCGGAACCCAGCACCTCTCCTCTGGACCGTACCCTCCCGCACCTCAGACTCCTGGAGCGGACCAACCACCACCGGCCTGAGGAGAGACACATGGAACAAGGGGTTAATATGGTAATCGGGGGGAAGCTGTAACCTGTAACATACCTCGTTCACTCTCCTCAGAACTTTAAATGGCCCCACAAACCGCGGGCCCATCTTCCGGCAGTGCAGGCGGAGGGGCAGGTTTCGGGTCGAGAGCCAGACCCGGTCCCCCGGTGCAAACACCGGGGCCTCACTGCGGTGACGGTCCGCGCTGGTCTTTTGTCGCAGCGCGGCCTGCTGGAGGTGACCATGGGCGGCTTCCCATGTCTCCTCTGTGCGCCTGAACCAATCGTCCACCGCAGGAGCTGCGGTCTGACTCTGATGCCACGGTGCCAGAACCGGCTCGTACCCCAAAACACACTAAAAGGGGGAGAGGTTAGTGGAGGAGTGGCGGAGCGAGTTCTGCGCCATCTCTGCCCAGGGTACGAACGCCGCCCACTCCCCCGGCCGGTCCTGGCAATAGGACCGCAGAATCCTGCCCACATCCTGGTTCACTCTTTCCACCTGCCCATTACTCTCGGGGTGGAAACCTGAGGTGAGGCTGATCGAGACCCCCAGACGTTCCATGAACACCCTCCAGACTCTCGAAGTGAACTGGGGACCTCGATCAGACACTATATCCTTAGGCACCCCGTAGTGCCGGAAGATGTGTGTAAACAGGGCCTCCGCAGTTTGTAGGGCCGTAGGGAGACCGGGCAGAGGGAGGAGATGACAGGACTTAGAGAGACGATCCACAACAACCAGGATCATGGTGTTTCCATGTGAGGGTGGAAGATCCGTCAGAAAATCCACCGACAGGTGTGACCAAGGCCGTTGTGGAACGGGTAAGGGATGTAGCTTACCTCTGGGAAGGTGTCTAGAAGCCTTACACTGGGCGCACACCAGGCAGGAGGAAACATAAACCCTCACGTCCTAAGCCAAGATGGGCCACCAGTACTTCCCAGTCTGACAGCGCACCGTCCGACCGATCCCCAGATGACCAGAGGAGGGTGATGTGCGGGGCCCAATAGATCAACTGGTCACGGACAGCAGACGGAACGTACTGACGCCCGACGGGACACTTTAGTGGAGCGGGCTCTGTACGCAACGCCTGCTCAATGTCCGTGTCCAGCTCCCACACGACCGGCGCTACCAGGCAGGAGGCCAGGAGAATGGGAGTCTGATCCATGGGCCGCTCCTCTGTGTCATACAGCCGGGACAGTGCATCTGCCTTCACATTCTGGGAACCTGGTCTGTAGGACAGGGTAAACACAAAACGGGTAAAGAACATGGCCCACCTTGCCTGACGAGGATTCAGTCTCCTCGCTGCCCGGATGTGCTCCAGGTTGCGGTGGTCAGTCCAGATGAGGAAAGGGTTTTTAGCCCCCTCAAGCCAATGTCTTCAAAGCCTTAACCACAGCCAATAGCTCCCGGTCCCCCACATCATAGTTCCGCTCCGCCGGGCTGAGTTTCTTCGAGAAGAAAGCACAGGGGCGGAGCTTCGGTGGCGTGCCCGAGCGCTGAGAGAGCATGGCTCCTCTCCCAGCCTTGGATGCGAGGGATCCGGATGGGCCAGCACAGGAGCCGAAATAAACAGAGCTCTTAGGTGCCCAAAAGCCCTGTCCGCCTCAACCGACCACTGCAGACGTACAGGACCCCCCTTCAACAGTGAGGAAATGGGAGCAGCCACCTGGCCAAAACCCTGGAAAAATCTCTGGTAGTAATTGACAAACCCTAAAAATCGCTGCACCTCCTTAACGTGGTGGGAGTCGGCCAATTACGCACGGCTGCAATGCGGTCACTCTCCATCTCCACCCCTGATGTGGAAATGCGATACCCTAGGAAGGAGACGGCCTGCTGAAAGAACAGGCATTTCTCAGCCTTGACGTACAGGTCATGCTCCAGCAGTCGTCCAAGTACCTTGCACACCAAGCAAGGACACATGCTCGGCACGTGTAGCGGAGTATATCAGAATGTCATCGATATAAACCACTACACCCTGCCCGTGCAGGTCCCTGAAAATCTTGTCTACAAAGGATTGGAAGACTGAGGGAGCATTCATCAACCCGTACGGCATGACGAGGTACTCATAATGCCCTGAGGTGGTACTAAACGCCGTCTTCCACTCGTCTCCCTCCCGGATACGCACCAGGTTGTACACACTCCTGAGATCCAGTTTAGTGAAGAAGCGCACCCCGTGCATTGACTCAATCGCCGTGGCGATAATAGGTAGTGGGTAACTGTACCTCACCGTGATTTTATTGAGACCTCAATAGTCAATGCAAGGGCGCAGACCTCCATCCTTCTTCACAAAAAATAAACTCGAGGAGGCGGGTGAAGTGGAGGACCGAATGTACCCCTGACGCAGGGATTCGGAGACATATGTATGTCTCCATTGCCGCCGTCTTCGCTTGCGATAGGGGATACACGTGACTCCTGGGAAGTGCAGCGTCTACCAGGAGATTTATTGCACAATCCCCCCGTCGATGGGGTGGTAATTGAGTCGCCTTCTTTTTACAGAAGGCAAGAGCCAAATCAGCATATTCTGGGGGGATGCGCACGGTGGATACCTGGTCTGGACTTTCCACCGTGGTACCACCAACGGAAACCCCTACACACCTTCCCGAGCACTCTCGCGACCACCCCGTGAGAGCCCTCTGTTGCCAGGAAATAGTGGGGTTATGACGAGCCAACCAGGGAAGGCCTAGTACCACGGGAAACACAGGAGAGTCAATGAGGAAGAGACTGATTCTCACCTCGTGACCCCCCTGCGTCTCCATGGCCAGGGAGATGGTGGCTTCCCTGATTAGCCCGGACCCTAATGGTCGACTATCCAGAGAGTGTACCGGGAAAGGTCTAACCACAGGAATAATGGGGATCCCTAAACTAAGGGCGAACGCTCTGTCGATAAAGTTCCCAGCTGCGCCTGAATCGACGAGCGCCTTATGCTGGGAATGCGGGGAAAACTCAGGAAAACAAACATGTAAAAACAGGTGGACAACAGAGGACTCTGGATGAGAGTGGTGCAGACTCACCTGGGGTGACGCCAGAGTGCCCTGCCTGCTGCCTCAACTCCCAGAGGGACCAACCCGGCACCGACAGGCAGTGTGCCCTCTGCGGCCACAGATGGTGCACGTGAAGGCCCCTCCTCCAGCCTCCCTACTCGCAGCCCCTCCCAGCTCCATGGGCACCGGAGTGGGGGTGCTGGAAGATGGAACCGACAGAGCCCCCTCTGGACGTCCGCGGTGACCAGCAGGTTATCCAACCGGATGGACAGATCCATCAGTTGGTCAAAGGTGATGGTGGCGTCCCTGCAGGCCAACTCCCGTCGGATGTGCAGGCTGCATCGGTAGTGGTCGATGAGGGCCCTGTCGTTCCATTCTGCTCCAGCGGCCAAGGTCCGGAATTCCAGTGCGAACTCCTGTGCGCTCCTCATCCCCTGCCTCAAATGGAAGAGCCGTTCCCCCGCCGCTCTTCCTCCGGGTGGATGATCGAAGATGGCCCGGAAGCGGCGGGTGAACTCCTCGAAGTGGTCCGACGCCGCGTCTCCTTCTCCCCATACGGCGTTTGCCCACTCCAGAGCTCTCCCCGAGAGGCATGAGACGAGGGCGGACACTCTCTCCCTTCCCGAGGGAGCTGGGTGAACGGTGGCCAGGTATAGGTCCAGTTGTAAGAGGAACCCCTTGCACTGTGCTGCCGTCCCATCATACCCCGGTTGCACTGGTCGAGGCGCTGGAGAGACTTACTGTCTCTCCCAGCGGTCCATGGTCTGGACAATGCGATCCATCATGGCCCCGAGATGATGCAGCTTGGCTGAGTGTTCCTGGATGCGCTCCTCGACTCCTCTGACCGGGGTACCTGCTCCTGCTGACTCCATGGTAGGTGTGAGATTCTGTCAATGGTGTACGTACTGGGAGCGGAGTCAGGTGCAGGAGAGCAGAGAGTTGTGAACAGGCGCACACTTTATTTAGGCAGGAGAAACCAACAGACAGACGCCACTGCGTCGAAACCTTCAGCCAATTTGCCAAAGTGTAAAACGCACAAACAGTCACAATAATTATGTACAAATAAACATACCTCGTGAAATAAAACACGGAATAAACATACACTAGAATAGCGCGTCAAAAATGACACGTAACATGAAACAGGGGGGGAATAGAGAAATAAATACATGCAGTGTGATTGGGGAATGAAAACCAGGTGTGCAGGGAACAAGACAAAACAAATGGATAAATGAAAAATGGAGCGGCGATGGCTAGAAAGCCGGTGACGTCGACTGCCGAACGCCGCCCGAACAAGGAGAGGAGCCGACTTCGGCGGAAGTGTTGACAGTGGAGCAGATATTCTGAAACTTTTGCCTCATATCCTGCTTGCCCATTTCTGCAATGGGACACTAGCCACCTAAATGGTAGCCAAAATTAGAACACTGACAATACTCTAGCCTACACTGTGACTTTCTACCACCTAGTCACACGTAGAAACATCCCCGCGATATGTGGCAATACATGTTATTGTGTGATCCATTGTGTGATCCATAAACCCCTACTTGATTTACAGTACCAGTCAAAAGTTTGGACACACCTACTCATTCAAGGGTTTTTCTTTATTTTTACTATTTTCTACATTCTAGAATAATAGTGAAGACATCACAACTATGAAATAGCACATATGGAATCATGTAGTAACCAAAAAAGTGTTAACCTCTCTGGCGCATGTGGGACGAACTCGTCCCACCTACGTAACAGCCACTGAAATCCAGTGGCGCGATTTTTGAATCGTTAGAAATACTATTACTTCAATTTCTCAAACATATGACTATTTTACAGCTATTTAAAGACAAGAATCTCGTTAATCTAACCCCACTGTCCGATTTCAAAAAGGCTTTACAACGAAAGCAAAACATTAGATTATGTCAGCAGAGTGCCCAGCCAGAAATAATCAGACACCCATTTTTCAAGCTAGCATATCATGTCACATAAACCCAAACCACAGCTAAATGCAGCACTAACCTTTTATGATCTTCATCAGATGACACACCTAGGACATTGTGTTAAACAATACATGCATGTCTGTTCAATCAAGTTCATATTTATATCAAAAAACAGCTTTTTACATTAGCATGTGACGTTCAGAAAAAGCATAACCCCCGCAAACTTCCGGGGAATTTACTAACAGTTTGCTAAATTACTCACGATAAACGTTCACAAAAAGCATAACAATTATTTTAAGAATTATAGATACATTACTCCTCTATGCACTCGATATGTCCGATTTTAAAATAGCTTTTCGGCTGAAGCACATTTTGCAATAATCTAAGTACATAGCCCGGCATCACAGGGCTAGCTATTTAGATACCCACCCAGGTCAGCCTCCACCAAAATCACATTTCCTATAAGAAAAATGTTCTTACCTTGCTTGTTCTTCGTCAGAATACACTGCCAGGACTTCTACTTCAATAACAAATGTTGGTTTGGTCCCAAATAATCCATCGTTATATCCAAACAGCGACGTTTTGTTCGTGAGTTCTAGACACTATCAGAATGCTTCATCACGGTGTCGCGCATGGCGCATTGGCGTGACAAAAATGTCTAAATATTCCATTACCGTACTTCGAAGCATGTCAACCGCTGTTTAAAACCAATTTTTATGCCATTTATCTCGTAGATAAGTGATAATATTCCGACCGGGAATATGCATTGAGCCTAAACAGCCGAATTAAATTTCTCCTCAGGAGCGAATCGTGCACGCGCCTCATTCAAAGGTCCTCTGAGCCGCCACTTGCCAAAGCCGATAATGTGTTTCAGCCTGAGGCTCCCTCGTCAACCTTCAGTTATTTCCCGGGCTCTGAGAGCCTATCGGAGCCCTGGGAATTGTCACGTTACAGCTAAGATCCTTACTTTTCAATAAACAGATGCAAGACGCACGACTCCTTGTCAGACAGGGTACTTCCTGCTTGAAACCTTGTCAGGTTTTTGCCTGCCATAGGAGTTCTGTTATACTCACAGACACCATTCAAACAGTTTTAGAAAATTCAGAGTGTTTTCTATCCAAACCTGAACAATAATATGCATATTCTAGCTTCTGAGTTGGTGTAGGAGGCAGTTAAAAATGGGCACATATTTTTTCCAAAATTCTCAATACTGCCCCCTATCCCAAACAGGTTAAACAAATCCAAATATATTTGCCTTGATGACAGCTTTGCACACTCTTGGCATTTTCTCAACCAGCTTCACCTGGAATGCTTTTCCAACCGTCTTGAAGGAGTTCCCACATATGCTGAGCACTTGTTGGCTACTTTTCCTTCACTCTGCAGTCCAACTCATCCCAAACAATCTCAATTGGGTTGAGGTCGGGTGATTGTAGAGGCCAGGTCATCTGATGCAGCACTCCATCACTCTCCTTCTTGGTCAAATAGCCCTTACACAGCCTGGATGTGTGTTGGGTCATTGTCCTGTTGAAAAGAAATGATAGTCCCACTAAGCGCAAACCAGATGGGATGGCGTATCGCTGCAGAATACTGTGGTATTCTACAATGCAGAAATAGTAAGAATAAAGTAAAACACTTGAATGAGTAGGCGTGTCCAAACTTTTGACTGCTACTGTAGGTATTGCAATCCCAAATGAATCAGACTTTTGTCATTAGTTAGGATGTCAATACATACGGTTAAGTACTGTATGAATGGGTTGGACTCATATGATGGAGAAATTCCAAAACATACAACTATAGATCCTTTAAAATGAAAAATATCTAATTAATGTAGTGCATTTTAAACTAATCCATAATATACTATTTTGATGAATTATGAGGAGTATTTCTGCTATGTTATGCATTAAGTCTGGCTCCAGCTTTATTTTAATAGTCTATAAAACCAAAAAGAAACCCAAGAATAGTACTGTTATGCTACTTATTGATATTATTCACTGTATTGACTGAATTATTAATAAGTACAGGTCTGCTAGATTTTTGCGCACCTGATTGTCATTGTTGTAAGGGTAGATGTCATTAGCAATACCTTCTCTTTAATCCCGCGAGAATTCCCATCCACCCCAATACTGTCACATTGGACTACCACATGGCTTACATTGAGCCAGCATGAGGTAATGACAACTACATGGTTTATGATCTCATGCTAAGTTCAAATGTCATTTTGTTTGGTGGGTGTCATCTAAACAGGACATGCCCACTGTGGTCCATAATAGTATCACACGAAACCAGTAAAAGGGCAAACATCTTTAACATGCAGGTCAGCTTGGCCATAAATCCTGTTAAACTGGTATGTAAACAACTTTAATTGCCCACCACCTGTGAAGTTTGTTTTACAGGATGATAGTAAATCAAAAACAGGTGCAATGTGTAAATTCAGTTTCAGTCTCGGAGCATCATTATCAATATAAGCAGTTCAGGACATTGATTTGGTGATAGTTCATCCAACCAATAAGTCACTCACTAAAATGGATATGCCAAGCTAATAAAATGATTTACATTTTCTTAATAGGAAGAGTGCTTTGAAATTGCTTGAAACATGTGCAGCTATGCATGAACAAAAGTGCATCAAGGTACACCTTCAAACATATTCCAGAACTTTCCAATACCCAAAGTTGCATTGTTTCTCCACCATAGTGAATAGCAAATCTTATGTTCTTTGCCCAGAAGTACCTGAAAGTTGCCTATGTCCTCACATAACATCATGGACTGCCTACTCTCTGTCGTCATGTTCTTTTTGGAGGCATGCATGCCTGCAGCCCTGACAGAAACCCTAACCAGTCCACGAGGGAAGATCTATAGGTCGGACCTGTTTGGTTCCTCTCTGGGATGTATTCTCTGTGTCATGACATAGCCATTCCTCTTCCACATTTAGAAAGATTCCCGCACGGTTACCTAATGTGTCATTGCACGCCCTGTGCCCATAAAAGTAGGACGGGGTGGCTCACTTCCCATGGATCATCCTACACACCTGTGACCACAGCAGGAGATCTCGACTCCGGGGCATCAGGAAGAAAGAGATTTTACTTATGGCTATAATGACTTACGGCTATTATATGGCAAAGCATGTGTCAATAGAGCTGATGTGTGGCATATAAGTTGGATAGATGAAGACCAATGGGGTTTCTTATGTCCATATATCTGGAAGGAGAGGGCCTATAGTTGATACTAGTTAGGGAGTTGACAGTCCACATCAATTACGGGATAGAGAGGGTGGGTGTGGGGGTTCTTCTTAAAATGTTTCTGTGGGTTTGTAATTCATATGATAGACTAGCCTTTGAAGGTTATTTTTCAATCACTTTTATGCATTTCTAGTACCCTATTATTTTGTCATGGCTTACAGAAAATGTGACATATAAGGCAATGCTTTTGAATCAATGAGGTGTGTGAGCCTACATTTGAGTGAACTTGCATTACAAGATAGGAAATTAATATATAACATTAGGCTAATCAATTTATTAGGCATTATGGTTTATTTTTTCATCCGAGCAATATTTGAATCCATAACAGTGCAACTATATCTCTGAGTTTGTCATGAATTACCCGATGTTCCACAGTGAATTTTTTCTGCTTCAGACAGTAACTGCACATTTTAAACTTGACAAAACATTAGGCCTACACTATGTGGATGATCAAACAAGTGCGGCGGTATTTTCCCGGCAAACTTTACTTACTACCGTTGAGCCCACTGGACGTTAGTTACTGTGACGTCATTGTAAGTGGATAGTTGTTGATATCCCAGGGAAACTTGATAATACCCTAAAACCTAAGCTGTGGTCATAAATGTGTCTAAAGGCCTATTGCTAATTTCTCATTTGAATATTGATAGAAAAAAAAACACGAAATGCCCCCAAATCATCCATCTATTTAGACTCATAAGGACTGGAAAAAATCCTATAGGCCTACAATAAATATACAATATATTTACAATATAAATATATACTTTATACGCTATTACTATACACAATTTGACAAAGCCTACCAAACCAATTTAATATAAAAAGGTACTGTATTAAAGGCTTCCACCCCAAAGTTGCAATATGTCAGTAATGTAAACATTCACTGAAAGGCTGATCCTAGTAGTCGATTATAAATATTTGCTATTGAAAATAGCGCATTATCAGAAGCAGGGCAATTAGTTATCCCCGGGCAAAGGTGCTGAAAGCTCGAAATTGCGGAGGTGTTTTCATGCGAATGCCTATCCCCGTCAAGGCAAGTGACATCAACACCAATAATGAAGGTGGCTCATCAATGGGCAGAGGGCTATAAAAGGAACTTTGGGAGACGTACCCTAATCATAACTGATAGGCTGATCTACAATTCGGGGTTTAAACCCCTGCACTCCACATCACAACTTTCCAGAGAAGCCTGTCACACAAGAGGCAAGTTGAACTTCAGCAACTTTGCCATTATTTTGTCTGCATGACATGCCATGTCTTTTCTAAGTAAAATTGTGTAGCCTATTGAACTTTATTTGTAGTACAAATGGTTGCTTATCAAACATAGAAATTAAGTCTTATTTTACTTTATTTGGATTGAAAAATTGTGGTTTAGGAAACACAGAAATGTATTCCAAATATGAGTTTATGATCTAAACTTTTGTTTATTTTTCTTTGACAGGTTATCAAAATGTTTCCCATCAGAGGTTTGGACATAAAAGTGGTACTCGTATCACTCTGCATTTTATACTATTCAACGCTATCAGAAGGACGACCATTGAGGTAGGTTTGAACTCTATATGCAGTGTTTGGAAATAACATAATAGAATACCTTTATATTATGGGCTATATTATATTGTATTTTAGCATGATTGGATATGACAGGATACAAGTAGGCCTATAGCCTTGTTGTAAATTATAAAGTCCTGTTTTAAATCAGACACATCTAACTTACTATGTATTGTTTCCCACAGAAAGAGATCTGTTAGTGAAGTACAACTAATGCACAACCTTGGAGAACACAAGCACGTGCAGTTGAGGCAAGATTGGCTTCAGATGAAACTGAGGGACATCCATACAGCCTCGCTCCGAAATGTGGAGAAAGTGAGAACCAGAAGCCTTCTTCCCGAGGATCTTCCGGATTTGGAGGAGTTAACGCCAAACGAAGTTAAATACATTTTGGAGAAAGTCCACAACGCTCATTGAAATTGGATTGCTGCAGTTTGAGCGTCCAGCGTTGCGGACTGTAGGTCACCACGTTTGACATTTCATTCTATTTCATTATTTTTATAGTTTTTATTTTATATTTAAAAAACTCGTATTTATTTATAGGGCATGTGATTTAGAACATTTATTGGAGAAATAAAGTTGTGAGGAGGCTAAGCTTCCATGGTTTTAGCTTAAAGCACGTTTATTGTTTATTAAGTAGTTCAAGCTATTTCTTTATCCTAACCACATCAAATTAATGGCAAAAACTGTTTAGGACCAACACATTGTTTTTATTATTCGAAAAAGTAAGTGTTATACAATTGTTGATTTAACTTGATTATTAATTTGATGATATGTGCTGTCTATAAAGAAAATGTATATCTATATTTTCGTGTTCTTAATTAAAGTGCCATGCTATTTTTTATATGGGGTGGTCTGTGTTTGTATGTAGCAATTACTAGTAAAAAGTCAAATTACTGCAAGATATGCAGTAATTGGGAATAGGGATCGTTACAGTTGAGCTATAACTGAGGAAAAATGTATGCACTTTAACTGTAGAATGTAACCACTTATATTTTTTATATCAACTAACTCCAGAAGTGCCAAAATTAATATATGATATGCCTGCATGTTTATATTGCTAATTAATGTATCAATCCTAATGTTTCCGAAGTTGGAAGCTTATTGTATAATTTTCACCTCAGACCAGGGCTGCGTTCAGAAACGGTGCTGTACTGACCAACCAGTTGAAAAACGAGCAGGGGTTGGGTTGTGGGTTCAGAATGCACCGCTGCCCTTTAACTACGTCACTCATTGCTTCAAGCCACACCCCCGACCGGAGTTATTATTTTGGATGCAGTATTTGCAACATACTGCAGTTAGACTGCACTTGAACTGAGGTTATGCTGCATTGTACAGTCATGTACAAAAGTTTTGAGAATGACCAAATATTATTTTTCACAAAGTCTGCTGCTTCAGTGTCTTTAGATATTTTTGTCAGATCTTACTGTGGAATACTGAAGTATAATTACAAGCATTTCATATGTGTCAAAGGCTTTTATTGACAATTACATGAAGTTGATGCAAAGAGTCAATATTTGCAGTGTTGACCCTTCTTTTTCAAGACCTCTGCAATCTGCCCTGGCATGCTGTCAATTAACTTCTGGGCCACATCCTGACTGATGGCAGCCCATTCTTGCATAATCAATGCTTGGAGTTTGTCAGAATTTGTGGGGTTTTGTTTGTCCACCCGTCTCTTGAGGATTGACCACAAGTTCTCAATGGGATTAAGGTCTGGGGAGTTTCCTGGCCATAGACCCAAAATATCGATGTTTTGTTCCCCGAGCCACTTAGTTATCACTTTTGCCTCATGGCAAGGTGCTCCATAATGCTGGAAAAGGCATTGTTCGTCACCAAACTGTTCCTGGATGGTTGGGAGAAGTTGCTCTCGGAGGATGTGTTGGTACCATTCTTTATTCATGGCTGTGTTCTTAGACAAAATTGTGAGTGAGCCACTCCCTTGGCTGAGAAGCAACCCCACACATGAATGGTCTCAGGATGCTTTACTGTTGGCATGACACAGGACTGATGGTAGCGCTCACCTTGTCTTCTCCGGACAAGCTTTTTTCCGGATGCTCCAAACAATCGGAAAGGGGATTCATCAGAGAAAATGACTTTACCCCAGTCCTCAGCAGTCCAATCCCTGTACCTTTTGCAGAATATCAGTCTGTCCCTGATGTTTTTCCTGCAGAGAAGTGGCTTCTTTGCTGCCCTTCTTGACACCAGGCCATCCTACAAAAGTCTTCGCCTCACTGTGCGTGCAGATGCACTCACACCTGCCTGCTGCCATTCCTGAGCAAGCTCTGTACTGGTGGTGCCCCGATTCCGCAGCTGAATCAACTTTAGGAGACGGTCCTGGCGCTTGCTGGACTTTCTTGGGCGCCCTGAAGCCTTCTTCACAACAATTGAACCGCTCTCCTTGATGTTCTTGATGAGCCGATAAATGGTTGATTTAGGTGCAATCTTACTGGCAGCAATATCCTTGCCTGTGAAGCCCTTTTTGTGCAAAGCAATGATGACGGCACGTGTTTCCTTGCAGGTAACCATGGTTGACAGAGGAAGAACAATGATTTCAAGCACCACCCTCCTTTTGAAGCTTCCAGTCTGTTATTCGAACTCAATCAGCATGACAGAGTGATCTCCAGCCTTGTCCCCGTCAACACTCACAACTGTGTTAATGAGAGAATCACTGACATGTCAGCTGGTCCTTTTGTGGCAGGGCTGAAATGCAGTGGAAATGGTTTTTGGGGATTCAGTTCATTTGCATGGCAAAGAGGGACTTTGCAATTAATTGCAATTCATCTGATCACTCTTCATAACATTCTGGAGTATATGCAAATTGCCATCATACAAACTGAGGCAGCAGACTTTGTGAAAATTAATATTTGTGTCACTCAAAACTTTGGCCATGACTGTACTGTAGTTATACTGCTCTCTGACTGCAATCTTTTTTTGTATGGGGAAAGTCTGTTCAAGAATGTACAAGAAGGTTTTGGGAAAACGTATAAACCATTCCGCAACATAGCAAACGTTGAAGCGAACTGAACTCATCCCGATATCTTTATGCCTCAGATGGGAGGTGATTGGTTGCTGAGGTTAGCTCCTCAGTGGTTGTCAATATAGGCTACACACTGGCTGCCAAGTCTCTAATCATAGTGAGTAGCCTAGTGCCTATATGAAAATAGAATTTGATATAGCCAGCAGCATACCACCCTGCATCCCACTGCTGGCTTGACTCTGAAGCTAGTCAGGGTTGGTCCTGGTCAGTCCCTGGATGGGAGACCAGATACTTCTAGAAGTGGTGATGGAGGGACAGTAGGAGGCATTTTTCCTCTAGTCAAAAAAAAGATATCCCGGGACAGTGACATTGCCCTGTGTAGGGTGCCGTCTTTCAGATGGGATGTTAAATGGGTGGTCACCAAAGATCCCATAGCATTTATTATAAGAGTAGGGATGTTAACCCTGGTGTCCTGGCTAAATTCCCAATCTGGCCCTCGTACCATCATGGCCACCTAATCATCCTCAGCTTCCAATTGGCTCATTCATCACCCCTCTCCCCTGTAATTATTCTCCAGGTTGTTGCTGTAAATGAGAATGTGTTGTCAGTCAACTTACCTTTTAAAATAAGGGTTGATAAATAAATAAAACTGTTATATACACATATATCAATTAATACAAATATTTAATTTCCTAAATGTTTGGGTGCTTGCTTGATGTGGTTTTTGGACTGCAGATTGCGCAGCCAAAAGCATCTCTAACCTTCGTGAACAAGCCGGTTATATAGTCTCGTAATATGTCCTGTTCGTTGCTCAGCAGCATTTAAAACTGTCAAAACAAAGGATTATAGTTGCTTCCTTGTTGTAACTATCTGTGGGAAATGTCTGTCACTATTATTGTAATCAGTCGGTCACCAATCTAGCAATATTTATTAAGATTTTGTTTACTTTAACTTTTGAATAAAACTTAGACAACAATGAATCCAAAGAGGAGCGTCATTGTATAGCTAACTACTTCAGCAAGCTAACGTTAACGAGATTTAACGTTAGCTAAAGTTAGCTTTTACATACAAAATGGGTTATGTAGTCACCAGTACGTTTGATTTGCTGGTTAGAACTTTGTTTGATAGCTAGCTTTATCCGTTTTTTTATTTTGGCTAAACCCTCTCAACACAGTCTTCATTGATTGCTAGCATGAGTCATAATGTTGATTGCTAGCATGAGTCATAACGTCATCATTTGCTAAGCAAATGTGACCACTGATTGTTGGCGGCAGGTAACCTGTTGTTATATTGTTGGGCCAGCAACCAAAAGGTTGTTAGATCGAATCCCCAAGCTGACAAGGTACAAATCTGTAATTCTGCCCTGAACAAGGCAGTTAACCCACTGGTCCTAGGCTGTCATTGTAAATAAGAATTTGTTTTTAACTGACTTGCCTAGTTAAATAAAGGTAAAATAAATGAAAAACATTTTAGCCAGCTGCAGTAGTTAGCCTAGCAAACTTCTAGCTAACTAGCCTACCGCTAATGTTACCTAACAGTCTAAGCAACGATACTTGGTTTCCACTAGATAACACAGACACAATGTCAAAATTCTTGAAAACAATGTGCTTTTTGGTCTTAATTTAAGGTTATGTTAGGCATACGGTTAGCTGACTAACCTCCATGGTGATGGTAGTTTTTGATAAAACCGATGTAAAATCAGTTTTAGCTAGCTAATGTACATTGTAGAAATAGGTGGGGTTTATGACTGGCTGTGTTAACTAGTGTTTTCACATTGTAACGTTTATAGTTAACGTTAGCAGCTACTAGCTAACAGTTAGATAACGCTAATAGTTGCTAACTTTAACACTTAGCTAGCTAGTTACAATGTATCTAGCTAGCTACCTATATGCTACAATCAAGATGTCACATGTCTAGCTTGGTGGTAGCGTTAGTAGTAGCCTCGAACGATCTTCTTCTTCTATGAGGTTTAACGTTTTGCATTACCGCCACCTACTAGACTGGAGTACAACTCCCTTATACTTTACTTGAAAAAAAAAATGTACTAAATAAATACCCTGCCATCTAACACTATACAGTACTCACTCATTTCAAAATTATATAAAATAAAATGAACACCCCCCTACTCCACTAATTAAATGTATTTATTCCTACCTCATGCCATCACCCTGAAAGAATGGGACATCACCACTTAACACATCCTATAACTCTTTTGCTGTCAAGTCTCGCACATCCAAATACCTCTCTGCAGTTGCCACCACAACCTCAATTTTCTGAGACTTCCG
Organism: Salmo trutta; assembly: GCF_901001165.1. Taxonomy (NCBI): domain Eukaryota; kingdom Metazoa; phylum Chordata; class Actinopteri; order Salmoniformes; family Salmonidae; genus Salmo; species Salmo trutta. The sequence goes on from NC_042963.1 coordinate 43,601,580, forward strand.
ATCCATCCCTGCAGTACAATTAATAACCATTGCTATAAATACTAAAAATCCAATCTTATTAAAACTTATTTCACTTTTTGGCCTATCCCTCTATACAGGTATATCTCTACTACTCTCACCACTCCTCCCCCTTAACCCATCTTCCTCTACTTTCTTCACTGCCTCAGCATATGACAACTTCTGCTTTACTCTAACCCTGGAAAACTCAACCTGCCTCTCTAGCACGGGACATTTCTGATCCCCAGCTCCATGGGCACCCCTACAATTAACACATTCCACTACTTTCTCCAGTACAACACATTCCTTTGTCTCATGCCCTTCTGCACATTTCTCACACCTTAGGCCCCCCCTCCTACACACTGCTGCCACATGCCCATAAGCTTGACACCTGCACATACACTCGTACAGGATAACTGATATAACCTAACTTCACTTTGTCAGGCAAAGACTCAACTTCAAAACTCAAAAGAACAGACGATGACTTTTGTTTCCCCACACTCGCCACCCTGTCTGCGTCGCTTAAAACGACGAGCATCACATACACCAGGAATCTTTGCCCTCAGCTGGTCAACGTTTATATCTACTGCTACCCCAGTTATCACTCCTTTCATTGGTGCCCTTTTCTTGAGAACGAAACAATTCACTTTTCTTGTTCCCATTCGTTTTACTCCGAGCACATTCTTCCTCTGCCCAACAGTAACACAAACAATTATCACTAGACCACTTCTAGTTACCCTCAATTTTTTCACCCACATGAAACCACAAATGGATCAGCCAAAAGGCAAGAGCCCACTTTTTCCATAAACTTCACTACTACTGTCACAGCGTCTTCTTCATCCTGATCCTCGATGCATACCTCGGTCTCCGATAACTTTACCGCACCTACCACCTCCGATACTTCACCCTCATTCACTTCCATTTCTCCTCTTGTCTTCACCTCCCTCTGCTTACACTTTCTACCATTCTTCTTTGACAACCATCTCCCTTTTTTCCACCATTTTTATCCGACTCAAGCTCACCCTCTTCTCCCTCTTTTTTTCACTCCATTCCTTCTCCGTTTTCCAAGTACACGTCTCCTTATGATAATACTGCCGCTCCATCCTTGACACCTATCTTGTACTTGCTTTCTCTAGGGACTCCATTTTCCCCTTCCGGAGTTCTGCTCATGTCCCCCTCTAGCCTCGAACCAGACTTCCCTGGGAAGTTTCATGGCAAAAATTCACTAGAGTGGTTTGAACCAATGATGTGTATAAATCTTGCATGACTGACAGGGGGTGCTGTATTGAAGCCACCGCGCAGCAATTTTGTAGCCATTTTCTTATGTCTACATTTGGTTTTGACACGTTTATTCTATTAGACACGTTAATATAATTCAAAAAGTATGCATTATGTGAGCTAAACATAAAAAAATTAATATCTATACACTACCGGTCAAATTTTTTTGAACACCTACTCATTCAAGGGTTTTTCTTTATTTTACTATTTTCTACATTGTAGAATAATAGTTTAGACATCAAAATGATGAAATAACACATTTGGAATCATGTAGTAACCAAAAAAAGTGTTAAACAAATCAAAATAGACTTTATATTTGAAATTCTTCAAATAGCCACCCTTTGCCTTGATGACAGCTTTGCACACTCTTTGCATTCTCTCAACCAGCTTCACCTGGAATGCTTTTCCAACAGTCTTGGAGGAGTTCCCACATATGCTGAGCACTTGTTGGCTGCTTTTCCTTAAGGATCAGGCCCTTCTTTTCAATTTTCGTTGAAAATGACATACCCAAATCTAACTGCCTGTAGCTCAGGTCTGGAAGCAAGGATATGCATGTTCTTGATATCATTTGAAAGGAAACTAATTTATGTAGGAAATTAATGTAGGAGAACATAACACAACAGATCTGGTAAAAGATAAAACAAACAATTATTGCATCATCTTTGACATGAACAAGAAAAGCCACACATTCAGATAGGATGCTGGAGGTAATTTTAGATGGTGTCCACAAGAGGGCAACAGTATATGTGCAAAGTTTCAGACTGATAACGCCAAGAATGAGTGATCTACATGACATTAAGTATGAAGTCACCCAGGTGTCCCACACGAGTTGCCCAAATGTGGCCAGATTGGTAAATTGATACATTTTCAAGAAAATAAACTATATAGAACATACAAAAATGCTATGCTAATAAAAAAATACAAGTTTACACACTCCCAGGAATATCATAAATGATGGATCATTAGCTTCCCTACATAAAAGGTACTAACGGGAGATGTGACAAGAATGCTGATCCATTGTCTCAAAACACAAAAGTGAAATATTTAAGATAAGGGCCAAGTTAGCAGCCCACAGTGATCTAATATCAGTGTTGTGAACACACCACTAACCACAAACAAAATAAAGATTTAATAATAAAAAATAAAAAATGTACACACTTTAGAATTACAGTACTTGGAAGAGCCTCAGTCCTCTACACAATAGCGTGCTGCTGATGCCAAGTCCTATAGCACTCTCTCTGCTGTAAAGCAGAGGGTAACAGAACAAGTATTGCAGGTGATGGGAGATTTATTGTGACACAGAGCACAACGACGCCTCCCTGCTGTGCCCTTTTGGCCCTGAGGCACATTCCTGTCTGCAGTTATGAATTTGGGCATGTGAACACCACTGGTGGCAGGAGTAGAAGGAGTAGAATGGAACAGCACCAAACAGACCATGTGCTTGATACCATTTAACTCACCCCACCCCGGCCACCACTATGAGCCGTTCTCCCCTGACCAGCCTTAATTACCATTGTGTAACGCCCTGGCCATAGAGGGGGTTTTGTTCTTTATTTTGGTTAGGCCAGGGTGTTACACTGGGTGGGCGTTCTATGTTCCTTTTTCTATGTTTTTGTATTTCTTTGTTTTGGGCCGTGTGTGGCTCCCAATCAGGCACAGCTGAAGTTCGTTGTTGCTGATTGGGAGTCACACATAAGGAGCATGTTTTTCCTTTGGGTTTTGTGGGTAATTGTTTCTGTTCAGTGTGTTTCCTGACAGGACTGTTTCTGCTCGTTTTTGTTTCGTTTTTTGTAAAGTGTTCTCTTTTTTTTATAAAAATTCTAATGATGAACACATCCTCTGCTGCACCTTGGTCTAATTCTGACGACGGCCGTTACACATTGGTAAACACACACTTCACCATAGTGATTGTGTTCCCCCTAATCATTATAATAAATATATATATATATATATAAATAAATAAATAAATAAATATACCCACAATGTATAGCCAATATGTATTTTATTTAGACTTTTATAGTGCCTTGTTCGTTATTCATAAACATTTCATTAGTGATTTTATATTAGCAATCAAAGGAAAAAAATTCTAAAAAATATCTCAAATGAATAATATTTTATATTTATTTCAAACAACGGCATTAGCATGAGAAGAACAAACGTATTTCACTCACCTGTCTAAAGTTATGTCCTCTCCAAATAAAAACATACCCTCAATTTTTTTATCAAAGCTATGTTCGCTCAATGACTCATCCTGTACTGTATCACTTTCCCGGTCGATTTCTTCTATAATCTCGTTTAAATCTGTATACCTGGACTTTGATTTAGCTTTTCCAGTTTTAGTAGACATATTTTACTCTCTAGAATTGCAGAAAAAGTTGTTTACGAAATATAGCCGTGAGTAAAGTGCGGCGCTACTAACTCTGTCTGACTTTCAATGGAGAATGAATGGCTTTCACGTGTGTTTACTACGAAGGCTGGTCTTCTAACAGCTAACCATTACATATGCCCATTAACCCCAGGTCATTGGCGATCTAGCTAGCTAGATTTCAAAACGATAGATGGTCATTGGGCCAAGATACAGTCAATCAAGTGAACACCGCTCGTCTCATTGGTGTCATAAAAACTTATTTTTTTCAGTCAATCCGTACTGGATAAACATAGGTTTAGCGTGTCTTATTACTTTGAATGTTTTGTTGAAAGTTGAATGAGATGGATTTCACGACACAAGCGGTTTACAAAATGTTTCGTGTTAGGCTATAAAATCAATTTTATCAAACAAAACAACACTACATTTTATCACTGGGACCCTCAGGATGACAAATCAGAGCAACATTACAGCATGTAAGTACATTATTTACCTTAAGATATGAATGTATCAAACCTGTCGCTGTGCTAAAAGTGTTTTGTTGTTGTGCACTCTCCTCAAACAATAGCATATTTTTTCTCTGTAATACGTACTGTAAATTGGACAATGCAGTTAGATTAACAAGAATTTAAGATTTCTGCCCATATAAGACACTTACATGTACCAACATTTTTTTTTCTCGTTAAAAAGACGTTGTCACATTATGCTAATTGAGTAACAACTGTCCCGTAGACGGGACACCGATCCATAACAAGTTTTAAAGGAGTTCCCACATACAGTGCCTTGCAAATGTATTCATCCCCCTTAGCGTTTTTCCTTTTTTGTTGCATTACAACCTGGAATTTAAATTGATTTTTATTTGGATTGACATACACAAAATAGTCCAAATTGGTGAAGGGAAATGAAAATAATGATATGTTTCAAAAAATGTAAAAACGGAAAAGTGATGCGTGCATATTTATTCACCCTCTGCTATGATGCCACTAAATAAGATCCGGTGCAACCAATTACCTTCAGAAGTCACAGAATTAGTTAGATTGCTCACAGGTGGACTTTATTTAAGTGTGACATGATCTCAATTAGAGGTCGACCGATTAATCGGAATGGCCGATTAATTAGGGCCGATTTCAAGTTTTCATAACAATCGGTAATCGGTATTTTTGGCCACCGATTTGCCGATTTAAAAAAAATACATAAATTAATTAAAAAACATGTTTTCATTTTTTTTACACCTTTATTTAACTAGGCAAGTCAGATTAAGAACACGTTCTTATTTTCAATGACGGCCTAGAAACGGGGGTTAACTGCCTTGTTCAGGGGGGATTCGGGGATTCGTTTTTGCAACCTTCCTGTTACTAGTCCAACGCTCTAACCACCTGCCTTACATTGCACTGCATGGCAGGCTGACAACCTGTTACGTGAGGCCAGCAAGGACTCAAGGTAAGTGGCTAGCTAGCATTAAACTTATTTTATAAAAAACTCCCATCTTAACATAATCACTAGTTAACTACACATGGTTGATGATATTACTAGTTTATCTAACGTGTCCTGCGTTGCATATAATCGATGCGGTGCCTGTTAATTTCTCATCGAATCACAGCCTACTTCGATAAACGGGTGATGATTTAACAAGCGCATTTGCGAAAAAAGCACTCTCGTTGCACCAATGTACCTAACCATAAACATCAATGCCTTTCTTTAAAATCAATACACAAGTATATATTTTTAAAACTGCATATTTAGTTAATATTGTCTGCTAACATGAAATTGTGTCACTTCTCTTGCGTTCATTGCACGCAGAGTCAGGGTATATGCAACAGTTTGGGCCGCCTGACTCGTTGCGAACTAATTTGCCAGAATTTTACGTAATGATGACATAACATTGAAGGTTGTGCAATGTAACAGGAATATTTAGACTTAGGGATGCCACACGTTAGATAAAATACGGAACGGTTCCGTATTTCACTGAAAGAAAAAACGTTTTGTTTTCGAGATGATTGTTTCCGGATTCTACCTTATTAATGACATAAGGTTCGTATTTCTGTGTGTTTATTATATTATAATTAAGTCTATGATTTGATAGAGCAGTCTGATTAAGCGGTGGTAGGCACCAGCAGGCTCGTAAGCATTCATTCAAACAGCACTTTAGTGCGTTTTGCCAGCAGCTCTTATTGCGATGTTTATGACTTCAAGCCTATCAACTCCCAAGATTAGGCTGGTGTAACCGATGTGAAATGGCTAGCTAGTTAGCCGGGTGCCCGCTAATAGTGTTTCAAACATCACTCGCTCTGAGACTTGGAGTAGTTTTCCCCTTGCTCTGCATGGTTAACGCTGCTTCGAGGGTGGCAGTTGTCGATGTGTTCCTGGTTCGAGCCCAGGTAGGAGCGAGGAGAGGGACGGAAGCTATACTGTTACACTGGCAATACTAAAGTGCCTGTAAGAACATCCAATAGTCAAAGATATATGAAATACAAATCATATAGAGAAAAATAGTCCTATAATTCCTAAAATAACTACAACCTAAAACTTCTTACTTGGAAATATTGAAGACTCATGTTAAAAGGAACCACCAGCTTTCATATGTTCCCATGTTCTGAGCAAGGCACTTAAACGTCAGCTTTCTTACATGGCACATATTGCACTTTTACTTTCTTCTCCAACACTTTGTTTTTGCATTATTTAAACCAAACAGAACATGTTTCATTATTTATTTGAGGCTAAATTGATTTTATTGATGTATTATATTAAGTTAAAATAAGTGTTCATTCAGTATTGTTGTAATTGTCATTATTACAAATAAATAAATAAAACGGCTGATTAATCGGTACCAGGGGTTTTTGGGCCCCCAATAATCGGCATCGGTATCGGCGTTGAAAAATCATAATCGATCGACCTCTAATCTCAATATATATATACAGCTAAAAAAAATAAAGGGAACACTTAAACAACACATCCTAGATCTGAATGAAAGAAATAATCTTATTAAATACTTTTATCTTTACATAGTTGAATGTGCTGACAACAAAATCACACAAAAATAATCAATGGAAATCCAATTTATCAACCCATGGAGGTCAGGATTTGGAGTCACACAAAATTTAAAGTGAAAAACCACACTACAGGCTGATCCAACTTTGATGTAATGTCCTTAAAACAAGTCAAAATGAGGCTCAGTAGTGTGTGTGGCCTCCACGTGCCTGTATGACCTCCCTACAACGCCTGGGCATGCTCCTGATGAGGTGGCGGATGGTCTCCTGAGGGATCTCCTCCCAGACCTGGACTAAAGCATCCGCCAACTCCTGGACAATCTGTGGTGCAACGTGGCGTTGGTGGATGGAGCGAGACATGATGTCCCAGATGTGCTCAATTGGATTCAGGTCTGGGGAACGGGCGGGCCAGTCCATAGCATCAATGCCTTCCTCTTGCAGGAACTGCTGACACACTCCAGCCACATGAGGTCTAGCATTGTCTTGCATTAGGAGGAACCCAGGGCCAACCGCACCAGCATATGGTCTCACAAGGGGTCTGAGGATCTCATCTCGGTACCTAATGGCAGTCAGGCTACCTCTGGCGAGCACATGGAGGGCTGTGCGGCCCCCCAAAGAAATGCCACCCCACACCATGACTGACCCACCGCCAAACCGGTCATGCTGGAGGATGTTGCAGGCAGCAGAACATTCTCCACGGCGTCTCCAGACTCTGTCACGTGCTCAGTGTGAACCTGCTTTCGAAGAGCACAGGGCGCCAGTGGCGAATTTGGCAATCTTGGTGTTCTCTGGCAAATGCCAAACGTCCTGCATGGTGTTGGGCTGTAAGCACAACCCCCACCCCACCTGTGGATGTCGGGCCCTCATACCACCCTCATGGAGTCTGTTTTCTGACCGTTTGAGCAGACACATGCATATTTGTGGCTGGAGGTCATTTTGCAGGGCTCTGGCAGTGCTTCTCCTGCTCCTCCTTGCACAAAGGTGGAGGTAGCGGTCCTGCTGCTGGGTTGTTGCCCTCCTACGGCCTCCTCCACGTCTCCTGATGTACTGGCCTGTCTCCTGGTAGCGCCTCCATGCTCTGGACACTACGCTGACAGACACAGCAAACCTTCTTGCCACATCTCGCATTGATGTGCCATCCTGGATGAGCTGCACTACCTGAGCCACTTGTGTGGGTTGTAGACTCCGTCTCATGCTACCACTAGAGTGAAAGCACCTCCAGCATTCAAAAGTGACCAAAACATCAGCCAAGAAGCATAGGAACTGAGAAGTAGTCTGTGGTCCCCACCTGCAGAACCACTCCTTTATTGGGGGTGTCTTGCTAATTGCCTATAATTTCCACCTGTTGTCTATTCCATTTGCACAACAGCATGTGAAATTTATTGTCAATCAGTGTTGCTTCCTAAGTGGACAGTTTGATTTCACAGAAGTGTGATTGACTTGGAGTTACATTGTGTTGTTTAAGTGTTCCCTTTATTTTTTTGAGCAGTGTATATATATACACCTGTTCTGAAAGGTCCCAGAGTCTGCAACACCATTAAGCAAGGGGCCCCACCAAGCAAGCGGCACCATGAAGACCAAGGAGCTCTCCAAGAAGGTCAGGGTCAAAGTTGTGGAGAAGTACAGATCAGGGTTGGGTTATAAAAAAATTACCTAAACTTTGAACATCCCACGAAGCACCATTAAATCCATTATTAAAAAATGGAAAGAACATGGCAGCACAACAAACCTGGAGGGCAGTAATCAGAGAGGCAACAAAGAGACCAAAGATAACCCTGAAGGAGCTGCAAAGCTCCACAACGGAGATTGGAGTATCTGTCCATAGGACCACTTTAAGCCGTACACTCCACAGAGCTGGGCTTTACGGAAGAGTGGCCAGAAAAAAGCCATTGCTTAAAGAAATAAGCAAACACATTCGTTGTTCGCCAAAAGGCATGTGGGAGACTCCCCAAACATATGGAAGAAGGTACTCTGGTCAGATGAGACTAAAATGTAGCTTTTTTCCCATCAAGGAAAACGCTATGTCTGGTGCAAACCCAACACCTCTCATCACCCAGAGAACACCATCCCCACAGTGAAGCATGGTGGTGGCAACATCATGTTGTAGGTATATTTTTCATCGGCAGGGACTGGGAAACTGGTCAGAATTGAAGAAATTATGGATGGCTCTAAATACAGGGGAATCCTTGAGGGAAAACTGTTTCAGTCTTCCAGAGATTTGAGACTGGGACAGAGGTTCACCTTCCAGAAGGACAATGACCTTAAGCATACTGCTAAAGCAATACTCAAGTGGTTTAAGGGGAAACATTTAAATGTCTTGGAATGGCGTTGTCAAAGCCCAGACCTCAATCCAATTGAGGATCTGTGATACGACTTATAGATTGCTGTACACCAGTGGAACCCATCCAACTTGAAGGAGCTGGAGCAGTTTTGCCTTGAAGAATGGGCAAAAATCCCAGTGGCTAGATGTGCTAAGCTTATAGAGACATACCCCAAGAGACTTGCAGCTGTAATTGCTGAGAAAGGTGGCTCTACAAAGTATTTATTTTGGGGTGGTGAATAGTTATGCACGCTCAAGTTTTCAGTTTTTTTTTGTCTTATTTCTTGTTTGTTTCACAAGAAAAAATAAATCAAATGATACAAACCCCCCAAAAATCTATTTTTATTCCAGGTTGTAAGGCAACAAAATAGGAAAAATTCCAAGTGGGGTGAATACTTTCGCAAGCCACTGTTTGCTGAGCACTTGTTGGCTGATTTTCCTTCACTCTGCGGTCCGACTCATCCCAAACCATATCAATTTGGTTGAAGTCAGGAGAATGTGGAGGCCAGGTCATCTGATGCTGCACTCCATCACTCTCCTTCTTGGTAAAATAGCCCTTACACAACCTGGAGGTGTGTTGGGTCATTGTCCTGTTGAAAAACAAATTATAGACCCTCTAAGCCTAAACCAGATGGGATATAGTATCGCTGCAGAATGCTGTGGTAGCCATGCTGGTTAAAACCTGTTGTGGATAGGGAGCAGTATTTTCACGGCCGGGTGAAAAAAAACGTACCCGATTTAATCTGGTTACTATCCTTGCCCAGAAACTAGAATATGCATATAATTAGTAGATTTGGATAGAAAACACTCTAAAGTTTCTAAAACTGTTTGAATGATGTCTGTGAGTATAACAGAACTCATATGGCAGGCAAAAACCTGAGAAGATTCCAAGCAGGAAGTGGCCTGACTGAGAATTTGTAGTCCTTCTGTTGCATCTCTATCAAAATGACAGTATCTGAGCTGTTACGTGACACTTTCTAAGGCTTCCATTGGCTCTCTAAAGCCTTCAGAAACCGGATTGACGTGTCTCCTGTCTCTGGGCAGAGTACAGGAGCACAGTTTGTCAGTGCTGCCTGGTGACAGAGAGATTGGAGATGCGCATTCACGAGACCTCGCCATTTTTTATTTTCCTCTTTGAATGAATACAACATTGTCCGGTTGGAATATTATTGCTATTTTACGAGAAAAATATCATAAACATTTGTTTTAAACAGCGTTTGACATGCTTCTAAGTACGGTAATGGAACATTTTGCAATGTTTTGTCTCGAAATGCGCTAGCGCGTTACCCTTTGGATAGTGACCTGAACGCACGAACAAAACGGGGCTATTTGGACATAACTATGGATTATTTTGAACAAAAACAACATTTGTTGTTGAAGTAGAAGTCCTGGGAGTGCATTCTGAAGAAGAACAGCAAAGGTAATACAATTTTTCTAATAGTATTTCTGAGTTTAGTGAGCCCCGAAGTTGGCGGGTGTCTGAATAGCTAGCCTGTGATGGCTGAGCTATGTAGTCAGAATATTGCAAAATGTGCTTTCGCCGAAAAGCTATTTTAAAATCTGACATAGCGATTGCATAAAGGAGTTCTGTATCTATAATTCTTAAAATAATTTATGTATTTTGTCAACGTTTATGATGAGTAAATAATTGTTATGTTTTTTGTGAACGTTTATCGTGAGTAATTTAGTAAATTCACCGGAAGTTTTGGGTGGGAATGCTAGTTCTGAATGCTAATGTAAAAAGCTGTTTTTTTTATATAAATATGAACTTCATTGAACAAAACATGCACGTATTGTATAACATAATGTCCTAGGAGTGTCATCTGATGAAGATCATCAAAGGTTAGTGCTGCATTTAGCTGTGGTTTGGGTTTTTGTGACATATATGCTTGCTTTGATAATGGCTGTGTGATTATTTTTGGCTGGGTACTCTCCTAGCATAATCTAATGTTTTGCTTTCGCTGTAAAGCCTTTTTGAAATCGGACAATGTGGTTGGATTAACGAGAGTCTTATCTTTCAAATGGTGTAAAATAGTCATATGTTTTGAGAAATTGAAGTTATAGCATTTTTAAGGTTTTTTGTATTTCGCGCCACGCTCTACCATTGGATATTGGTGAGGCGTTCCGCTAGCGGAACGTCTGTCCTCAACAGGTTTTAAGCGTGCCTTGAATTCTAAATAAATCACAGTGTCACCAGCAAAGCACCCCCACACCATAACACCACCTCCTCCATGCTTTACGGTGGAAAATACACATGCAGAGATCATCCGTTCACCCACACCGCGTCTCACAAAGACACGGCGGTTGGAACCAAAAATCTCCCATTTCCACCGGTCTAATGTCCATTGCTCGTATTTCTTGGCCCAAGCAAGTCTCTTCTTCTCATTGGTCTCCTTTAGTAGTGGTTTCTTTGCAGCAATTCGACCATGAAGGCCTGATTTCAAGCAGTCTCCTCTGAACAGTTGATGTTTAGATGTGTCTGTTACTTGAACTTTATGAAGCATTTATTTGGGCAGCAATTTCTGAGGCTGGTAACTCTAATGATCTTATCTTCTGCAGCAGAGGTAATTCTAGGTCTTCCCTTCCTGTGGCGGTCCTCATGAGAGCCAGTTTCATCATAGCACTTGATGTTTTTTGCGTCTGCACTTGAAGAAACTTTCAAAGTTCTTGAAATGTTCCGTTTTGACTGACCTTGATGTCTTAAAGTAATGATTGATTGTCGTTTCGCTCTGCTTATTTGAGCTGTTCTTGCCATGGACTTGGTCTTTTACCAAATAGGGCTATCTGCGGTATACCCCCCCCCCCCCCTTGTGGCTACTTTGAATAATCCAAATATAGATTTAGATTACTTTAACACTTATTATTTTATATTATTCTTTAAAAAAAATTTATTGTCTTCACTATTATTCTACAATGTAGTAAATACTACAAATAAAGAAAAAACAAATTGTCAGCCAATATAACATGCAAGGTAACTTATTTGAAAAGTCATTACTTTATTACATTGAGTAGCAAGCTACCGCGAGGACGCGCTCTATCGACTCTGCGGCTTGAGCATGCTTTTGGTGCACAGTCGATAGCGCGAGCAAGAAGGTTGAGGGTTCGAAACCTGCTCCCTGCTTGTTTCATTTGAAGTCGTGCACAATTATCAGTTTATTATTTGGTTTATATTGCCCATTTAGAGAGTAGTGCATTGGGACCAAAAAGCGTAATTAGTGCTTGGTCGTTAGGGCAAATCTGGTCTGTGATAGTACGGGAGTTTTTCACACCTAGCTCGGCTATTAGACTATTCTTTAGTAAAGGTTGAATAGTCTATTGTTCAGCTATTAGCCCCCCTCCCCAACTTGCAACAAATGGATGTCTTTTTGTCGAGACAAAACTTTTCAATTTTAAATCAACAACTAAAAAATTCTGAAAGCAACTACGAGGCTTCAAAGTAAAAAAAAAGTTGGCAATCAAATAATTGTTCTGAAAGCAAAAACGAGGCTTCAAAGTAAAAAAAAAGTTGGCAATCAAATATTTTGTAATAGAGAGCAAAACTTTATGCATTTTATTCCCCACAAAAATTTTGAGAACAAAAAATGTATTTGAAAACAAAACTCCAATTTAATTTCGCTATCAACCACCCTCCATTTTGTCCATTTTTTGAGTGTCAGTTTGGCTACAACCAATACTGTTAAGCCTTTCTTTCCGACACAAAGGAAGTCATAGTGAACACCTAACATGCTGACCAGACCGGACACGTCGCGTGCGCGAGCGTCGCAAAATACATTTTGAAATCCATGTTATTCAATTATTGCACCCACACTGCTCGTGCATGCCGACAAGCGTCTGCGTTGCCAAGGGCTAAAATAGAAGTGTAGTCAGGGTATTAGGGTGTCTTTGCAGCGTGTAGATGGTGCAGGTATCATTGCCAGAATGATCCAGCTCCTTTGCATTGCTCGGCAAAAATACTCTGTTCCTGCTCCCCTGTCTCTCGTCCACATTGATACAAATCATAAATTGATAAGGTACTAAGATGTATAACGTCTCCATCAAATCTAAGAAGTTATTTTAACTTTTTTATTCTTACTTATTTGTAGACAAACTTTCAATGATGTATGAAATTGGAGTTGTTCTTCATCAACTGGTAATACATAGATAATGAAGCAGGTTAATAGGTGAAACATTTAAGTATGTTATTTTGTATACATACTGCATATTTCCCATCACCTAATGAACAACCACAATACCAGTCTGGTGTTAAGCTTTCTGTGCTGTATTAACGTATCCTGAAAATGACATCTGCTGCTTTAGATTGAATGGTCATATCTCAGTTATTGTTTTCATATCTACAAAAAATGATCTATTTTCTTTACTTTTAGAGTGCGAGCTGATCAAGGGGTCGAAAATGTAGATATTGCCAGATGTTCACTGTCCGAGGAACAGGCCGTGGAAGCTTTATTGCTGTCAAGTGTCCATAACCAGAGGTAATTAAACTGTTCTGTGTTATTTTTCTCTCTTCCACTCTGCCTGTTGTACATGGAACCTGTCTCACATGCACAGTTTGGAGAAAGAAGGATACCTTGACCTGTCGAATTCTATCCTCCTCTTCTGTGTGGGATATGTGTTCCTACCTCGTCTGCAGGCAGATCTGCAGCATTTCACAGAGAGTTGGAATAATCACCCTTTAATTAAGTACAGAGGCGAACCTGGTACCTCACCAGGTGTGGCATATCGGAATGCTCCAAACACCTGTGCACATTTTTGTTTTTGCCTTAGCACTACACAGCTGATTCAAATGATCAAGTCATCATCAAGCTTCCAGTGGTATTTATGGCTAATAATGACATTATCTTCTATTGTTTGTCCTCATGTGTCTGTTTTTCAGCATAAAGTACTCTGTAGCCACTTAGTGTGGACAGCAGGTGAGACCACACACACACACAATAACAGTCTCTCTCCTTCACTTCATCCCTCTCCCCCTTATCCCTAAATCCTCTAGGTTATATCAGCTGTGTTGGTGAACCCCTCCCGCATCTGAACTGGCTGACACAGAGGGCACAGCATGATCATAGGTGAGAGGTCACTTGGTCGGGTCAACAGGAAGTATTATTAAAGCGATGCTTGACATTGAAATACAGATTGAGATCTAGTAGTCCCAGAGTTAATGATCCAAGGTCAGTTTTGCATTTCACCTCCTGATTATGATGACTCACCATGTTAGAATAAAAAAAACAAGGCTTAATCATGCTCTATCTCTATCCATTTACTTAAATCATGTTTCTAGTCTATTGCATAGTTACAATTTATAATCATTGATGTCCCAGGTGCAGGAGTGGTAAACACTGTTGAAGTGTAATTGTAATAAACCCAGTAAAAAAAGAAACGTCCTCTCACTGTCAACTGTGTTTATTTTCAGCAAACTTAACATGTCTAAATATTTGTATGAACATAATAAGATTCAACAACTGAGACATAAACTGAACAAGTTCCACAGACATGTGACTAACATAAATTGAATAATGTGTCCCTGAAGAAAGGGTGGGGTCAAAATCAAAAGTATCTTGTGGGACCACCAGCTGCGTTAAGTACTGCAGTGCATCTCCTCCACATGGACTGCACCAGATTTGCCAATTCCTGCTGTGAGATGTTACTCCACTCTTCCACCAAGGCACCTGCAAGTTCCCAGACATTTCTGGGAGGAATGTCCCTAGCCCTCACCCTCTGATCCAACAGGTTTCAGACGTGCTCAATGGGATTGGAATCCAGGCTCTTCGCTGGCCATGGCAGAACACTGACATTCTTGTCTTGCAGGAAATCACACACAGAACGAGCAGTATGGCTGGTGGCATTGTCATGTTGGAGGGTCATATCAGGATGAGCCTGCAAGAAGGGTACCACATGAGGGAGGAGGATGTCTTCCCTGTAACGGACAGTGTTGAGATTGCCTGCAATGACAACAAGCTCAGTCCGATGATGCTGTGACACACCGCCCCAGACCATAACGGACCGCTCCACCTCCCAATCAATCACCCTCCAGAGTACAGGCCTCGGTGTAACGCTCATTCCTTCGACGATAAACGCAAATCCGACCATCACCCTTGGTGAGACAAAACTGCGACTCGTCAGTGAAGAGCACTTTTTGCCAGTCCTGTCTGGTCCGGCGACGGTAGGTTTGTGCCCATAGGCGACATTGTTGCTGGTGATGTCTGGTGAGGACCTGCCTTACAACAGGCCTACAAAGCCCTCAGTCCAAAGCCCTCTGCCCTCAGTCTCTCAGCCTGACAGTCTGAGCACTGATGGAGGGATTGTGCGTTCCTGGGGTAACTCGGGCAGTTGTTGTTGCCATCCTGTACCTGTCCTGCAGGTGTGATGTTCGGATGTACCAATCCTGTGCAGGTGTTGTTGCACGTGGTCTGCCACTGCGAGGATGATCAGCTGTCTGTCCTGTCTCCCTGTAGCGCTGGCCACATCTGCAGTCATCATGCCTCCTTGCAGCATGCCTAAGGCACGTTCACGCAGATGAGCAGGGACCCTGGGCATCTTTCTTTTGGTGTTTTTCAGTCAGTAGTGTTTTTCAGTCTTTAGTGTCCTAAGTTTTCATAACTGACCTTAATTGCCTACCGTCTGTAAGATGTTAGTGTCTTAACGACCGTTCCACAGGTGCATGTTCATTAATTATTTATGGTTCATTGAACAATCATGGGAAACAGTGTTTAAACCCTTTACAATGAAGATCTGTGAAGTTATTTGGATTTTTACGAATTATCTTTGAAGGACAGGTTCCTGAAAAAGGGACGTTTCTTTTTTTGCTGAGTTTACATACATGCAGACACAGCATCATTCAAAGAATGGAGTTTGATACACCTGGTATTGGATATGACTGAAAAAGAATGTCTCACAGAGATTCATACCTGAACCATACCTTTATTTACCAAGGAAGAGTACATGATCTGTAACGGCCGTCGAAGGAAGTAGACCAAGGCGCAGCGGGTTGAGTGCTCATCATGCACTTTGAGATATCAGCTGATGTAAGAAGGGCTATATAAATACATTTAATGTGATTATTTATTATACTGAGAACACATAAACAAAGAAACAATAACGACAGCCAAACAGTTCTGTCAGGTAAACAACACTAAACATAAATTAACCACCCACAAAACCCAAAGGAAAACAGGCTGCCTAAGTATGGCTCCCAATCAGAGACAACGATATACAGCTGTCCCTGATTGAGAACCATACCTGGCCAAAACAAAGAAATACAAAACATAGAAAAAAGGACATAGAATGCCCACCCTAGCCTAACCAAAATAGAGAACAAAAACCTCTCTATGGCCAGGGCGTGACATGATCAGTAAATATATTCAATGTACAGGCTACAATGTGGGGATCTCATGTGTGGTAATAACTACAGTACATGTATATAGGACTTGCATCCTTGACACAATAAAGTTATAATATTCTACTCAATCCATAGGCTTCATTAATGCCATTGAGACTTGAAGTTGATACAACAACTATGATAGCTGAGGTTCATAGATAGGTTCTGAACTAATATTCATACCAAACGTTTTTTAGGGTCCATACACAGATCGGCTACATACTGTAGCTAGCTACACATCCATAGGCATAGTTATTTCTATCATCCACTACACAATAAGCAAGTAAATAGTTAGCTAGCTATGCTACTTTAGCTGCATTGCACGGCAAAGCAAGCTTACACAATTGTACATTCAATTTGCAGTAAATGCTTTAGCTAGCTAGATTCTTTACATCCACTATTTCCCAAGACGACTGCCTGGTTTGCTGGTTTTCTCAGGAGTCCCTAAACATTAAACAACACTAATTACAATGTCATACTCATGTCATTACACCAGCTAACTAGCTGGCTAATGTTAGCTAGTCAGCTAACTTGCTAAATAGCGATTTTCGTAAATTAACTTTATGACAAAAAAATAGTTTGACTCATTAAGACGTTATAACTACTTAAATTTGCTTCCCTTGTAATGTTTTGTCAGCCATCTTTGCTGAAGAAAGTTACCAGGGACGGGTGGCTCGCGTCAAATTTGTCATTGGAACCACTCGATATGATTGGTCATTTAAAAACCTTGGGACCCAAATGCATAATGAGTGCTCTAACTCCCCCTTGGTGGTGGTCTGGAGCAATGAAGCCGTGACGCTGGGTACCTCTAAGTCCCGCGGTGTAAGCTCGCAACTTTTAAAGGAGGAACCACTGTACATATGATTTTCCTTAAAGTATTTTTGTGTTGTTGCACTAATGTACTGTCCCCACTACAACAAAACAATACTTAAATAAATGTTATTTTGTCCTTGAAACATTTACTTGAAATATCGTAGAATTCCATTCATTCCTATGGAGGACTGCTCCTACTAGGGAGTTCCAATATGTCCGACTGGTGCCTATAAAGCCTCTTAATGGCCGATACATAGCGTCAGCAATCCACTGTCATTGGTCGGAACCGGTGTAAATCAGTGATGCCTCACGACACCTCAAACCAATCAAATGCCTTGCTTGGGCAGAACTACAAAGATGCTCACCAGATTAGTGCTATAGGAGCAACAGTGCATGAGGACTAAAAATATCATAAAAAAATATTTTAGAATGTTTGCAGCACGCTGGTTTTCACAGCATTCCTCTGTTATTTTGAGATTAGCTAAAGCTGCAGCAAGAGGGGGGAAATGTATCTACAAATATTTTAAATGTTGATGTTTCTGAACTGATATTTGGCTGTAAAGGCTACCATGAGGGAAAAGAAATAGCTAGCCACAAGGTTAGTTTTGAGAAGTCAGCTAACCTTGTAACCTAGCTATAACTAACTAGCTAGCTACTAGCTAGTTAAATCCCTCTCATGATTATAAAGCCAAGAAAATTGTAATAAAAACAGCTTATTATTGACTTAAAAAGTTAGCTGTGTTAGCCCAGTCGCTATCTTATCCAGGGTCATTGATACATAGACTACATGGTTGCGCTATTGAGCACACAGCCATGCAATCTCCGTAGACAAACATTGGCAGTAGAATGGCCCGTACCGAAGAGTTCATTGACATTCAACGTGACACCGTCATAGGATGCCACCTTTCCAACAAGTCAGTTTGTAAAATTTCTGCTAGCTCTGCCACGGTCAACTGTGAGGTTTATCTGAAGTGGAAACATCTAGGAGCAACAACGGCTCAACTGCGAAGTGGTAGGCCACACAAGCTCACAGAACGGGGGGACTGCCAAGTGCTGTCCTCTGTTGCCACACTCACTACCGAGTTACAAACTGTCTCTGGAAGCAACGTCAGCACAAGAACTGTTCATCGGGAACTTCATTAAATGGGTTTCCATGGCCGAGCAGCCGCACACAAGCCTAAGATCACCATGTGCAATGCCAAGCGTCGGCTGGAGTGGTGTAAAACTTGCCGCCATTGGACTCCGGAAATGCATTCTCTGGAGTGATGAATCACACTTCACCATCTGGTAGTCTGACAGATGCCAGGAGAACACTACCTGCCCGACAGCAAAGTGCCAACTGTAAAGTTTGGTGGAGAAGGAATAATGGTCTGGGGCTGTTTTTCATGGTTCAGGCTAGGCCCCTTAGTTCCAGTGAAGGGAAATCTTAACACTACAGTATACAATGACATTCTAGACAATTCCAACAGTTTGGGGAAGGGCCTTTCCTGTTTCAGCATGACAATACCTCTGTGCACAAAGCAAGGTCCATACAGAACTGGTTTGTTGAGATCGATGTTTTTTAAATTTTATTTTTGTCATTTAGCAGGCACTCTTATCCAGAGCAACTTACAGTAGTGAGTGCACACCATCTTCTTGTAATTTTTGTTGTTGTTGTACTGGTACCCCGTGGGAATCAAACCCACAACCCTGGCATTGCAAGAACCATGCTCTACCAACTGAGCCACATGGGACCTTGACTGGCCAGGACATGGCCCTGACCTCAGTCCCATCAAACACCGTTGGGATGAATTGGAACGCCAACTGCGAGCCTAATCGCCCAACACCAGTGGCAGACCTCACTAATGCTCTTGTGGCTGAATGGCCTCATTTTAAATTGAGAACATATAGCTCAACATTTAAACAATGTGTGAGTTTAGCTATTTTCTGCTTCAGATGACAGATGCCCATAAGGCCAGTAATGCCATCATATTGTTGGTCTATGGCTGCTAATATGTTAATCAACATTGACACTAGTTCATTTTAAATAATAGTTTAACAATGAAAAATAAAACGTAACTTCAAAGAATCAAAACTTTATCACTTCAAAATGTACAAATAAGATGTATGTAAAGATTAGACATCTTAGTCTAAACAACAATAGATAATTGTAGGCTATTATTACTAAAGCATAATTTCAGGGGAACAAAAACAACTCCATACTAGCAGTGGCCAACCTTGCTCCAGTGATCCCTGATCTACTGGGTGAGCAGACTTCTATTCCAGCCCAACAAGAGCACACTTGATTATCAATTCATTAGATTTGATCAGTTTAATCAGGTGTGTTATTGCTGGGCTGAAACAGAACCCTTCAGACTTCCAGCAAAGTTGGCCTGCTCCAATTGTACTAGGTTTATATATTGTGTGTGATGTTTAACGATATTTTTGTATACAACATTTACTAACATACAGTACCAATCAAGTTTGGACACTGACTCATTCAAGGGTTTTTCTTTAGATTGACTATTTTCTACATTGTAGAATAATAGTGAAGACATCAAAACTATGAAATAACACATGGAATCATGGGGAAACCAAAAAAGTATTACACCAATCAAAAGATATTTTAGATTCTTCAAAGTAGCCACCCTTTGCCTTGATGACAGCTTTGCACAGTCTTGGCATTCTCTCAACCAGCTTCACAAGGAAGGCTTTTCCAACAGTCTTGAAGGAGTTCCCACATATGCTGAGCACTTGTTGGCTGCTTTTCCTTCACTCCGCGGTCCAACTCATCCCAAACCATCTCAAATGGGTTGAGGTCGGGTAATTGTGTAGGCCAGCTCATCTGATGCATCACTCTCCCTTACACAGCCTGGAGGTGTGTTTGGCTCATTGTCCTGTTGAAAACCAAATGATAGTCCCACTAAGTAGTGTAAAGTGGTGGAGTGGTGCATCTCAGTGCAAGAGGCGTCACTAGTCCCTGGTTTGAATCCAGGCTGCATCTGGCTGTGATTGGGAGTCCCATAGGGCTGTGCACAATTTGCCCAGCGTCTCCGGGGTAGGCCATCATTGTAAATAAGAATTTGTTTACTGAAGACTTATCTCTTCAGTAGGTCCTATGATTAAGTGTAGTCTGGCCCAGGAGTGTGAAGGTGAATGGAAAGGCTGGAGCAACGAACCGCCCTTGCTGTCTCTGCCTTGCCGGTTCCCCTCTTTCCACTGGGATTCTCTGCCTCTAACCCTATTACAGGGGCTGAGTCACTGACTTACTGGTGTTCTTCCATGCCGTCCATGGGAGGGGTGCGTCACTTGAGTGGGTTGAGTCACTGACGTGGTCTTCCTGTCTGGGTTGGCGCCCCCCCCTTGGGTTGTGCCATGGCGGAGATTTTTGTGGGCTTTACTCGGCCTTGTCTTCGGACGGTAAGTTGGTGGTTGTAGACATCCCTCTAGTGGTGTGGGGGCTGTGCTTTGGCAAAGTGGGTGGGGTTATATCCTGCCTGTTTGGCCCTGTCCGGGGGTATCATCGGATGGGGCCACAGTGTCTTCTGATCCCTCCTGTCTCAGCCTCCAGTATTTATGCTGCAGTAGTTTATGTGCCGGGGGGCTAGGGTCAGTCTGTTACATCTGGAGTATTCTCGTCTTATCCGGTGTCCTGTGTGAATTTAAATATGCTCTCTCTAATTCTCTCTTTCTTTCTTTCTCTCGGAGGACCTGAGCCCTAGGACCATGCCTCAGGACTACCTGGCATGATGACTCCTTGCTGTCCCCAGTCCACCTGGCCATGCTGCTGCTCCAGTTTCAACTGTTCTGCCTGCGGCTACGGAACCCTGACCTGTTCACCGGACGTGCTTGTTGCACCCTCGACAACTACTATGATTATTATTATTTGACCATGCTGGTCATTTATGAACATTTTAACATCTTGACCATGTTCTGTTATAATATCCACCCGGCACAGCCAGAAGAGGACTGGCCACCCCTCATAGCCTGGTTCCTCTCTAGGTTTCTTCCTAGGTTTTTGGCCTTTCTAGGGAGTTTTTCCTAGGGAGTTTTTCCTAGCCACCGTGCTTCTTTCACATGCATTGCTTGCTGTTTGGGGTTTTAGGCTGGGTTTCTGTACAGCACTTTGAGATTTCAGCTGATATACGAAGGGCTATATAAATAAATTTGATTTGATTTGACCAAATAGGGCTATCTTCTGTATACCACCCCTACCTTGTCACAACACAACTGATTGGCTCAACCGCATTAAGAAGGAAAGAAATTCCACAAATTAACTTTTAACAAGGCACACCTGTTAATTGAAATGCATTCCAGGTGACTACCTCATGAAGCTGATTGAGAGAATGCAAAGTATGCAAAGCTGTCATCAAGGCAAATGGTGGCTACTTTAAAGAATCTCAAATATAAAATATATTTTGTTTAACAAGTTTTGATGATGATTCCAAATGTGATATTTGATAGTTTTGATCTCACTATTATTCCACAATGTAGAAAATATAAAAAATAAAGAAAAACCCTTGAATGAGTAGGTGTCCAAACTTTGGACCGGTACTGTAGGTAGGCCCACACATATAACACATGGCATATAGGATATACCTTTAGTCTCTTGGGACATTCATTGGGACCTCTCGCTTCATCTGAAACTGGCTTTCACAGATTTGAGGGCAGAACACATCACAACAAAACAGACTTCATTATAGTCAAACTAGACAGCACGGAATATTATGTTGCTTTTATTTCTGTCCTAAAAGTTGTACCCTCTAGGGACTGGAAATTGATAATTTTTTTCCTTATGTCTTCCCACAAAATGATCTGCCCTATCCAGTATAGTAGTCTACACTCTCCCTTTACTGACAGCTGAAGCTGCAATTTCATCCTCTTCTATGGCTGTTATCTACAAATGCATGGAGACTGTTTTTAATTTACAATGATTACATCAAGATAGCTTGCTAATGACATTTAATTAACTTAGCTAAACAGTGTGTAAAGTTGGCTAGCTAGCAGCTCAGTTGACTTCGCCTACAAAGTGGCCTACTGTAGCTGGCTAATTATATATTTTGCAACATAAAAAAAATGTATTTACTTGAATAGGTTTACCCCCTGCCTCTGTTTTTTGGTTCCTTACAAAAACAAAATAATGGCTAATCGTCACAATTTTTTGTGGTTGCGAAGCGCAGCAAGCATTAATGTGGACGAATGGATACAAGGAATAAAGTGTGTTTGTCACCAGAGCGGTTTAGAACGTGTTGTAATGTTTGACTTTACCAGCGTAATCCAATTTCAATAAATATAAATCGCAGATTGTCGGCCACGCTTGAAAACGAACTACCCGGACCGGAAACAGTGACGCACATAACACACAGCACCCCTTCCACCGGCGTGTGGGGGAGGGTTCTTGAAATGAAACATCCAATTAAAATCTACCCGCTGGGATCCGTTGGACCGTTCAAACCGTTTTTGCAATACAACATTCTCCAGAACTCTAAGGGAGGCATGACAACGATGTGATTTTGGAGGTATGGCAACGCAAGACTACATTATTTTTGTTATATAGTAATTCTAACTCGCTAACGTTAGGTAGAGAATAAGTTACCGTTGCCAATGGAAGGCTCTGGTTGTTGTAATAATATATAGCATGTAATTTACGTTTCTTCAACTAATGTAGCATTTCCCAAACTCTTTCCTCGGGACCCCAAGGAGTGCATGTGTTGGTTTTTCAAATTTTCAAAGCTTGATGATTATTTGATTTATTTGAATCAAATGTGTAGTACTAGAGCAATAAAACAAAACGTGCACCCCTTGGGGTCCCGAGGACCGGGTTTGGGGAAATCCTGAACTAATGTGAAGCGAACAATAAACATGTAGGCCTATGTTTTCTATTAACAGGATGTCATAAGTGCTGGTGGTGGCTGATTCTTCATTGATCACCTACCTACCTACCTACCTACCTACCTACCTACCTGTGATGGCTGATTGTCTGCATTTAGAGGACAACTCAAGCGACACTGAGAACTGGGAAAGTAGTCTTCACAGACACTCAAGGTGATAAAACTAGGATTTATTACTGAAGAGTACTGTATTGTTACTTACAGAAATAATTGTATAACAAGGACAGCACAGTAGGACTCGTGAAAATGCTTGATTGTTCAGCATTCAAGACAGCTGCCCAATACCATTTTTACATATGAATAAGATTGTTTAGTTTCTGGAATTACCTTGCATTCTGAAGTGACCATTATTTAAGTTGACAATGTTTTTTCACTTACATTCAGAAATATGACAGGCAGTTAGGGCAATTCCAAGGTAATGGAATTATGCTGAGACTCAGATTTGTCACTTTAAAATTTAGCCTATACCAAACAAAAAACATAGAATTCTATGGTTTGTTAAACTTTGAAATCAATGCACAAGAACTACTTTTAACAATTTCCACTGACAATTTTACAATAACACATTTACAGGAAAAACTGTGCAGATGCAGTCTGGTAACGAAATTACTGTAAAATCTCCCTTAGTGTTATTCTAATTCTGTTACCAAACTGCATCTGCACAGTTTTGAGAATTTTGGTTTTTATTTACTGTGTAAATTGTTCAAAGTAGACATTGTGCGTAAAGTTGCATGGTTTGTTAAACTTTGAAATCAAAAGGTTTTAGTTTGGCATACATTTAAAAGTGAAAAATCAGAGTCTCTGCATAATTCCGTTATCGTGGAATTGCCCTGACCTAGAAATGTAACAATGTGTTTGTTTCTTTGTTGAAGATTGACAGTAACAAACAAACAGTTAAATAATTTGTGCTGGTTCAATTCCATGTTCTTCCCGAGTTTAGGCCTAAAGGTTGATGATTGGTTGAGAGAGATCCATGACTCACATACCGTGTGCTGATAGCTTAGGGCCTCATTTTCAAAAGGTGTTTGGACTTTCTCCTGCATTGTGTGTTCTTATAAAACCAGGCATAAAGAAAGGATGGGTGTGCACAGGTTTGACATTTGCAGCAGGTATATTTTCTGCACTAGAGAAGAGTATTTTCAATACAATGGCAATTACAGTTGTAGAACAATATTGTGGAGTAGGGTTTTAGTGTATCAGTGGTTTATTTGACAAAATCATACAGAAGCGTACCTGTAGACTTTCAGTCATTACGCTAACGCTTATTACTATTAGCTGGCGAAACAACTGCTAACTTCTTTCATACTGTATTAGGAGACATTAATGATTTCCACAAGTTCCTCTCACTCTGGGTAAGTTGCCAGAATCTCGCAGTATCCCTTTTAAGTGGAAGGTGTGATAACTGAGGTGTTTGTGGGGCACTGGGCAGAGACCGGAAGAGGAGCAGCTGACTGATACTGAATTTATAAGGGCACAAGGCGAGACCCAGACACAGGAGGCATGGTTAGAGTCCAAGATGTTTATTAACAATCCGAAAGGGGTATGCAAGAGAATGGTCGTGGACAGGCAAAAGGTCAAAACCAGTTCAGAGTTCCAGAGGTACAGAATGGCAGGCAGGCTCGAGGTCAGGCAGGCAGAATGGTCAGGCAGGCGGGAATGGAGTCCAGAAAAACAGGCAAAGGTCAAAACCGGGAGGAATAGTAAGAGAGAATAAAAAAGCAGGCGTACCGGAAAAATACGCTGGTTGACTTGAACATAAAAGACGAACTGGCACAGAGAGACAGGAAACACAGGGATGAAAACACCAGGGATAATAAGCAACACCTGGAGGGGGTGGAGACAATCACAAGGACAGGAGAAAACAGGTCAGGGCGTGACAGAATTTGCCTATTATTGCATCTGCTGACTTGCTCTTTCAACTACTGTGTTATGTGTGTGTGCTTGATGAATAGCATTGCACATCTCACAGAAAGCAATGCATGTTCATGAAATTTTGTCATGTTATCCAAAAGAAGACAGCACCATTTTAATTTTTAACTTTCATTTGGTCATTATTACACAGATATCTTCATATTTGAACACTATGCTAAATACAACAATTTGCTGATCAAGTATTTGCAGTTATTGGTTTGTCCTTTGGATATCCGGAGACCTCTGATTTGGCCTTTAGGCCTACAAAAAAAAGAACATTTGTTATACTTTTTTTGGTGGTGGTTCATGGTTATTGTCCCTAATTGTCGGTTTTATAGGATTTATTGTGCCAGCCCTAGACGACGACAACAACAACCTAAAAATGTGTCTACGGCAGGCGTCAGCAACAGACGGGCCAAAACCGTCCCGGGAATCAGTTTTAAGACCCCACATTTTTAGTTAAGAAATACACAAATCACCCGGAATTTAGCAAAAAATGGGTTACAAAGTGGGATTGAAATAGATTTAAATGTCATTTTTGGTCATTGATCTACACAATACAATGAAATATTATTTTTTTATACATTGAATTAGTAAGATATAGTCATTGCTTAAGTATTCTCCTCCATTGTTTAGGCAAGCCTAAATCATACTGAACAAAAATATAAACGCAACATGCAACAATTTCAAATATTTTACTGAATTAGAGTTCATAGAAGGAAATCAGTCAATTGATCACAGGCCCTAATCTATGGATTTCACATGACTGGGCAGGGGCGTAGTCATGGCTGGGCCTGTGAGGGCATAGGCCTACCCACTGGGGAGCCAGGCCCAGTCAATCAGAATGAGTTTTTCCTCACAAAAGGGCTTTATTACAGAAATAAATACTGCTCCATAAGCTTTTTGTGCGTATGGAAAATTTCTGGGATCTTTTATTTCAGCTCATGAAAAATGGGACTGACTCTTTACAGGTTGCGTTTATATTTTTGTTCTGTATAGTTCAGAAGTAAGATTTGGCTTAGCATATATGGCATATATTGGCATACATGTTACAGTGCATTCAGAAAGTATTCAGACCCCTTGACTTTTTCCACATTTTATTACATTACAACCTTATTCTAAAATTGATTAAATTAAATGTTTTCTTCAAATCTACACACAACACCCCATAATTACAAACAAAAACAGGTTTTTAGAAATGTTTGCTGGCCTGTATGCCAAGCGTCACATCTGGAGGAAACTAGCATCTTGCTGTGGGGATGTTTTTCAGCCGCAGGGACTGGGAGACTAGTTTGGATTGAGGGAGAAATAAACGGCAAAAAGTACAGATAGATCTTTGATGAAAACCTGCTCCAGAGCGCTCAGGATCTCATACTGGGGCAGAGGTTCACCTTCCAACAGTACAACGACCCTAAGCTCACAGCCAAGACAACACAGGAGTGGCTTCGGGACAAGTCTCTGAATGTCCTTGAGTGGCCCAGCCAGAGCCTGGACTTGAACCCGATCGAACATCTCTGGAGAGACCTGAAAATATCTGTGCAGCAATACTCCCCATCCAACTTGAGAGAGCTTGAGAGGATATGTAGAGAAGAATGGGAGACACTCCCCAAATATAGGTGTGCCAAGCTTGTAGCACATACCCAAGACTCGAGGCTGTAATTGCTGCCAAAGGTGCTTCAACTCAGGTACTGAGTAAAGGGTCTGAATATTTATGTAAATGTGTATTTA
This sequence comes from Salmo trutta, assembly GCF_901001165.1. Classification (NCBI taxonomy): domain Eukaryota; kingdom Metazoa; phylum Chordata; class Actinopteri; order Salmoniformes; family Salmonidae; genus Salmo; species Salmo trutta. The sequence continues at coordinate 43,628,215 of NC_042963.1, forward strand.
AAAAATGTTTGCGTTGTCATTATGGAGTATTGTGTGTAGTTTGGGGGGAGGGGGGGATGACAATAAACAATATTAGAATAAGGCTGTAATGTAACAAAATGTGGAAAAAGTCAATGGGTCTGAATACTTTCCGAATGACTGTATATGACCTCAGTCTGTGTGAAATATAAGGGGTTGACATGATTTTTTTTAATGACTACCCCTTCCTCTGTGCCCATACATAAATCTGTAAGTATTACATTTCAAGCACAAATTCAACTACAAAGACCAGGGGACAGTGATTGGTAGATGGGTAACAATAACAATCAGACATTGAATATATCTTTCAGCATGGTCCATTTACTTATTATTCTGTGGATGATGTATTAAACCACCCAGACATATCAAAGATGCAGTCGTCCTTCTGAACTGAGCTGCAGGAGCAGAAGGAAACTGCTTAGGGATGTCACCATGAGGCCGTTGGTGGTTATTTTTATTTATTTTTTAATAGCTACAGTGGCTGTGAGTTCAGTGGCTGTGATGGGTGAAAACTGAGTCTGGCTCAACACTGTAGTGACTCCAAAATAATGATTGAAATGACAATAAAAAGAAGAATGCAAATATACAGAATAAACATGAATATGTATGTTACAAAGCCCTAAAGTAATATTGCCCCAAAAAACACGGCAAAGGGATACACGTTTTTGCCTACATGCAAAGCCTTGTAAATTGAGATGGCGCTGGAGGAGATGGCTGCTGTTGTACTACGGGCTTCTAACAATTGTGCTATTGTGTGTGTGTGTGTGTTTTCGCATTATTTGTAAATTATTTTGTACATAATGTTTCTGTCACTGTCTCTTATGACTGAAAAGAGCTTCTGGATATCAGGTCAGCAATTACTCACCTCGTGCTGGACAAAGATTCTTTCTTTAACGAGTCGGACGTGAAGGATTTACTTCAGACACCTGACAACGCCCAAATCCCTGTCATTCGCAGGAAGAAGAGACAGATATTGGGGATGTAGGTTGGGGTTCCTTGTAAGGATCTGATGACAAGTGGGTACTCCACCTCTACCATCAGTCCAATTAGCCAACGTGCAAATCATTGGATAATAAAATGGATGAGCTCCGATCAAGACTATCCTACCAACGGGACATTAACTGTAATATCTTATTTTTCACAGAGTCGTGGCTGAACGACAACATGGATAACATACAGCTGGCTGGGTTTTTGGTGCATCGGCAAGATAGAACAGCTGTCTCCGGTAAGGTGGTGGTCTGTGTATTTGTAAATATCTGCTGGTGCACAAAATCTAATATTATTAAGGAAGTCTCTAGGTTTTGCTCGCCTGAGGTAGAGTATCTCATGGAAAGCTGTAGACCACACTATTTACCAAGAGAGTTTTAATCTATATTTTTCATAGCTGTCTATTTACCACCGTAAACCGATGCTGGCACTAAGACCGCACTTAATGAGCTGTATAAGGCCATAAGCAAACAAGAAAATGCTCATCCAGAGGCAGTGCTCCTAGTGGCCGGGGACTTTAATGCAGGGAAACTTAAATATTTTTTACCTATTTTCTACCAGCATGTTTCATGTGCAACCAGAGGGGAAAAACTCTAGACCACCTTTACTCCACACACAGAGATGTGTACAAAGCTCTCCCTCGCCCTCCATTTGGCAAATATGACCATAATTCCATCCTCCTGATTCCTGCAAAAACTAAAGCAGGAAGTACCAGTGACTTGCTCAATACGGAAGTGATCAGGTGAGATGCGAAGGTGCAGATGTGAAGCTACAGGACTGTTTTGCTAGCACAAACTGTAATACGTTTCGGGATTCTTCCGATGGCATTGAGGAGTACACCACATCAGTCACTGGCTTCATCAATAAGTGCATCGATGACGTTGTCCCCACAGTGACCGTACGTACATAACCCAATCAGAAGCCATGGATTACAGGCAACATCCGCACTGAGCTAAAGGGTAGAGCTGCCCTTTTCAAGGAGCCAGACTTTAACCCGGACGCTTATAAGAAATCCCGCTATGCCCTCCGACGAACCATTAGTCCTGTATTGACGCAAGGCGTCAATACAGGACTAAGATTGAATCATACGACACCGGCTCTGACGCTCGTCGGATGTAGCAGGGCTTGCAAACTATTACGGACTACAAAGGGAAGCATAGCCGCGAGCTGACCAGTGACACGAGCCTTCCGGATGAGCTAAATGACTTCTATGCTCGCTTCGAGGCAAGCAACACTGAAGCATGCATGAGAGCATCAGCTGTTCCTGACGACTGTGTGATCACGCTCTCCGTAGCCAATGTGAGTAAGATCTTCAAACAGGTCAAAATTCACAAGGCTGCTGGGCCAGACAGATTACCAGGACATGTACTCTGACAATGCGCTGACCAACTGGCAAGTGTCTTCACTGACATTTTCAACCTGTCCCTGACCGAGTTTGGAATACCAACATGTTTCAAGCAGACCACCATAGTCTCTGTGCCCAAGAACATCAAGCCTAAATGACTACTGACCCGTAGCACTCACGTCTATAACCATGAGGTGCTTTGAAAGGCAGGTCATGGCTCACATCAACACCATTAACCCAGAAACCCTAGACCCACTCCAATTTGCATACCACCCCAACAGATACACAGATGATGCAATCTCTATTGCAGTCAACAATGCCCTATCCCACCAGGACAAAAGAAACACCTACGTGAGAATGCTGTTCATTGACTACTCATCACTAAGCTAAGTACCCTGGGACTAAATACCTCCCTCTGCAACTGAATCCTGGACTTCCTGACGGGCCGCCCCCAGGTGGTAAGGATAGGTAACAACACATCTGCCACGCTGACCCTCAACACGGGGGCCCGCTCAGTTCCCTCCTGTACTCCCTTGTTCACCCATGACTGCATGGCCAAGCACAACTCCAACACCATCAAGTTTGCCGACAACACAGCAGTGGCAGGCCTGATCACCGACAATGATGAGACAGCCTATAGGGAGGAAGTCAGAGACCTGGCAGTGTGGTGCCAGGATAACATAACCTCAATGTGATGAAGACAAAGGACTACAGGAAAGGGAGACCAAGCACACCCTCATTCTCATCAACAGGGCTGTAGTGGTGCAGGCTGAGAGCTTCAAGATCCTTGGTGTCCACATCACCAACAAACTGTCATTTTTTTAAATGTACCATTATTTAACAAGGCAAGTCAGTTAAGAACAAATTCTTATTTTCAATGACAGCCTAGGAACAGTGGGTTAACTGCCTTGTTCAGGGGCAGAACGACAAATTTGTACCTTATCAGCTCAGGGATTTGAACTTGCAACCTTTCAGTTACTAACCCAACACTCTAACCACTAGGCTACCCTGCCGCCCCAAGTAGTCCAAACACACCAAGACAGTTGTGAAGAGGGCACGACAACACCTTTTCCCCCTCAGGAGATTGAAAAGATTTGGCATGGGTTCTCAGATCCTCAAAAGGTTATACAGCTGCACCATCGAGAGCATCCTGATAGGTTGCATCACCGCCTGGTATGGCAACTGCTCGGCTTCCGACCGCAAGGCACTACAGAGTGTAGTGCATATGGCCCAGTACATCACTGAGGCCAAGCTTCCTGCCATCCAGGGCCTCTATACCAGGCGGTGTCAGAGGAAGGCCCTAAAAATTGCCACCCTAGCCATAGACTGTTCTCTCTGCTACTGCAATGCAAGCGGTACCAGAGCACGAGGTATAGGTCCAAAAGGCTTCTTAATAACAGCTTCTACCCCAAGCCATATGTTTCCTGAACAGCTAATCAAATGGCTTCCCAGATTTTTGCATTGTCCCCCCCAGACCCATAGTTGCTGCCAAAGATGATTCTAACATGTATTGACTCTAATCAAGGTATATTTAAGCAATAAGGCCCGAGGAGGTGTGGAATATGGCCAATATACCATGGCTAAGGGCTGTTCTTAGGACACAGCCCTTGGCCGTGGTATATTAAAATCTAATTTTATTGGTCACATACACATGGTTAGCAGATGTTATTGCGAGTGTAGTGAAATGCTTATGCTTCTAGATCCAACAGTGCAGCAGTATCTAACAGGTAATATCTAACAATTCCACAACAAAACCTAATACACACAATCTAGTAAAGGAATGGGATGAGAATATATACAGTGAGCACCATAATTCATTGGACAGTGACAGTTTTTTGTTATTTTGGTTCTGTACTCTAGCACTTTGAGTTTGAGACTGTCAGCTTTAATTTGAGGGTATTTTCATACATATCGGATGAACCGTTTAGAAATGACAGCACCTTTTGTACATGGTCCCACCATTTTAAGGTACTACAAGTATTTGTTGAATTGGCTTCACAGATGTGTGCTGTTAGGCAGGTGTATTCATTTGTGTCGTTAGTGAATGCAGGAGAGCTGTTCATGAATAGTATTGATTCTAGACTTTGCTATTGTCTTTGGAGGTTGTTGTTGGGGTGTGACAACATGAGGAAGACAGCAGTGTGGATGCAAATGAAGATGGCCGTCATAAGGCTCAGAAATGAAAATCAATCAATCAGGAACATTGCAAAAACCCTGGGCATGCCCAAGTCAACAGTTTGGTTCATCATTAACAAGAAAAAACAACCGGTGAACTCAATTATGTCAAAAGGCCCGGTAGACTGAGGAAGACCACTGTAGTGGATGACCGGAGAATACTCTCTATGTTGAAGAAAACCCCCCTGACAACAGCCCAACAGATCAAAAACACTCTCCTGGATGCAGGTATAGATGTGTCAAAGTATACCATACGTAGAAGACTACACCAGCAGGACTACAGAGGGTACGCTACAAGATGCAAACCACTGATAAGCCTGAAGAACAGAAAGGCGAGATTACAGTTTGCTGAAAAGCACCTAAAAGAGCCCCAAGAGTTCTGGAAAAAAGTATTGTGGACAGATGAGACAAAGATTAACATGTACCAGAGTGATGGAAAGAGGAAAGTGTGGAGGAAAAAAAAGACATGCCCATGATCCAAAGCATACCACTTCATCCGTGAAACATGGTGGAGGGGGTGTTATGGCTTAGGCCTGTATGGCTGCCAGTGAAACAGGGAACTTGTCTTCATCGATGATGTGACTGCAGACAGAAGTAGAACAATGAATTCTGAAGTCTACAGAAACGTTCTATCTGCTCATATAAAACCAAATGCCTCCAAACTCATTGGACGGCACTTCATCATGCAACAAGACAATGACCCTAAACATACTGATAGAGCAACGAAGGGAATTTTGATGGCCGAAAAGTGGAAAATTCTTGACTGGCCGAGTCATTCACCGGATCTGAATCCAATTAAACATGCATTTTACATGGTAAAGAGGAGACTGAAGGCAATAAGTCCCCGAAACAAGCAGGAACTGAAGATGGCTGCAGTACACGCCTGGCAGAGCAGCACCAGGGAAGATACTCAGCGTCTGGTGATGTCGATGCATCGCAGACTTCAAGCAGTCATTGCATGCAAAGGATATGCGACCAAATATTAACAATGATTACTTTATTCTACATTATGTTAAACTGTCCAATGTTTTTTGATGCCCGAAAATGGGGGGGACTATGTACAAAAGCTTCTATAATTTCTAAACGGTTCATCCGATATGTATGTTTGTTTTGCTGACATTGAGTGAGGGGTTATTTTCCTGATACCACACTCCAATGGCCCTCACCTCCCTGTAGGCAGTCTCATCGATGTTGGTAATCAAGACTACCACTGTAGTGTCGTCTGCAAACTTGATGGTTGAGTTGGAGGCGTGCATGGCCACACAGTCGTGGGTGAACAGGGAGTACAGGAGAGGGCTGTAAACGCACCCTTGTGGGGCCCCAGTGTTGAGGATCAGCGGAGTGGAGGTATTGTTTCCTACCTTCAACACCTGGGGTGGCCCGTCAGGAAGTCCAGGACCCAGTTGCACAAGGCAGGGTCGAGACCCAGGGTCTCAAGCTTAATGATGAGCTTGGAGAGTACTATGGTGTTGAATGCTGAGCTGTAGTCAATGAACAGCATTCTTACATAGGTATTCCTCTTGTCCAGATGGGATAGGGCTGTGTGCAGTGTGATGGCGATTGCATCGTCTGTAGACCTATTGGGGCGGTAAGCAAATTGGAGTGGGTCTAGGGTTACAGGTAGGGTGGAGGTGATATGATCCTTGACTAGTCTCTCAAAGCACTTCATGCTTTCAGAAGTGAGTGCTGCGGGGCGATAGTAATTTAGTTCAGTTACCTTAGCTTTCTTCGGAACAGGAATAATGGTGGCCATCTTGAAGCATGTGGGGACAGCAAACTGGGATAGGGATTGATTGAATATGTCCGTAAACACACCAGCCAGCTGGTCTGCACATGCTCTGAGGACGCGGCTAGGGATGCTGTCTGGGCCGGCAGCCTTGCGAGGGTTAACACGTTTTAAATGTTTTACTCACGTCGACCACGGAGAAGGAGAGCCCACAGTCTTTGGTAGCGGGCTGTGTCAGTGGCACTGTATTGTCCTCAAAGCGCGCAAAGAAGTTGTTTAATTTGTCTGGGAGCAAGACGTCGATGTCCGACACGGCTGGTTTTCTTTTTGTAGTCCATGATTGTCTGTAGACCCTGCCACATATGTCTCCTGTTTGAGCCATTGAATTGCAACTCCACTTTGTCTCTATACTGACGCTTTGCTTGTTTGATTGCCTTACAGAGGAAATAAGTACACTGTTTGTATTCTGTCATGTTTCCAGTTGCCTTGCCATGATTAAATGCGGTGGTACGTGCTTTCAGTTTTGCGTGAATGCTGCCATCAATCCGCGTTTTCTGGTTATGGAAGGTTTTAATGGTCACAGTGGGTACAACATCTCCTATACACTTCCTAACCGAGTCAGCGTATACGTTAATGTTATTGTCTGAGGCTACCCGGAACATATCTCAGTCCACGTGATCGAAACGATCTTGAAGTGTGGAATCCGATTGGTCAGACTACTGTTGGATAGACCTAAGCACGGGCGCTTCCTGTTTCAGTTTCTGCCTTTTGAAGGGGAGCAAAAAGATGGATTCATGGTCAGATTTGCCAAAAGGAGGGCGGGGAGGGCCTTGTATGCATCGCGGAAGTAAGAGTAGCAGTTGTCGAGTGTGCTACTCGCTCGTCTACTGCAATCGATATGCTGATAGAATTTAGGTAGCCTTGTTCTCAGATTAGCTTTGTTAAAATCCCCAGCTACAATAAATGCAGCCTCAGGATGTATGGTTTCCAGTTTGCATAAAGTCCAGTGAAGTTCCTTGATGGCCGTCTTGGTATCCGCTTGCGGGGGGATATACACAGCAGTGACGATAACCGAGGAGAGTTCTCTTGGGAGAGAATACGGTCGTCATTTGATTGTGAGGAATTCTAGGTCAGGTGAACAAAACGACTTGAGTTCTTGTATGTTGTTACAATTACACCATGAGTTATTAATCATGAAATGTACACCCCCACCCTTCTTCTTACCAGAGAGATGTTTGTTCCTGTCGGTGCGATGCACTGAAAATCTTGTTTGCTCTACGGACTCTGACAGCATGTCCCCAGCTAGCCATGTCTCTGTGAAACGGAGTATATTACAATCCTGAATATCTCTTTGGAAAACAACTCTTGCCCTAATTTCGTCGACTTTGATAACTAGGAACGGGACATTAGCGAGCAATATACTCGGAAGCAGTGGGTGGTGTGCGCGCATCCGAAGCTTCACTAGAAGACCGCTCCGGCACCCTCTCCTCCGACGGTGTTGTTTTGGGTCGGCCTCTGGAATCAATTCAAATGCCCTGGGAGGTGCAGACAAAGGATCCGCTTTGGGGAAGTTGTATTCCTGGTCGTAGTGCTGGTAAGTTGACGTCTCTCTAATATCCAATAGTTCTTCCCTGCTGTATGTAATAACACTTAAGGTTTTCTGGGCTAACAATGTAAGAAATAATACATTAAAAAAACGAATTACTGCACCGTTTCCTAAGGACTTGAAGCGAAGCTGCCATCTCTATCGGCGCCATCAGTATTGGCCATATATCACAAACCCCTGAGGTGCCTTATTGCTATTATAAACTAGTTACCAACGTAATTAGAGCCGTAAAAATAAATGTTTTGTCAGCCAATCAGCATTCAGGGCTTGACCCACCCAGTTTATAATAGTGTTTATTTCATACACTTGGGCTCCCGAGTGGCGCAGTGGTCTAAGGCACTGAATCTCAGTGCAAGAGTCATCATTACAGTCCCTGGTTTGATTCCAGGCTGTATCATATCATGCCGTAATTGGGAGTCCCATAGGGCGGTACACAATTGGCCCAGCGTTGTCCGGGTTTGGCCCCCCGACCAGCCACTCTGACAAAAATTGGCCTGCTGCTGAATTTAGTTGTCTACCCCTGGTCTACGGCTATGGCTATTCCCTCATGTGGAAGAGATGCACAAAGGTCCACCAGTTAAGCCCAATGACGACAACCATATTGATATGTTTCTTCTTCCAGCTAAACACTCATTGAAAATCTAGCTTACACTTGCATTGCAAATTGCAATAATTGTAAACATGTACAGATTCAATCAATAATTTGACATCTGCATGCATTAACAGGCTTTTTGATAATGGAATAAGAAGCTGCTAAGTATATTTCGATAAATTATTTTAACTCAGACAATGAAAAGTAGCCTATAGATTAAATACAAATATCAAAATAGTGTTATGAAGTGTTTATTAAGCAAGAGAATGACATGATTAACAGTCCACAATATGCACCATGTGTCAAAGTTATGGGTATCATTTGATACATCTATGGTTGTAGTCCTACCTCTGGATAGACTACTCAAAACATCCCCACACACCTCTGTCAATCATAGCCCTTATCTGTGGAGTCAATCATTATAAGAACATCTCTAGCTCAAATTACATCATTTAACATCAACTAACAGAACACATTTTAAGCACATATTGGCATATTCGTTGACAGCCAAGTCAAGTCCAGAGGTCAAATGGTGCTATGTCATGTCCTTCATCCGCAAGACAGCTATTTTATTTAATCAGCCAAGCCATGCTGCTTGATGCTGCTAAGGAGAATCGTGTCAACTCGGGCAGTATCAGGACCACTGAGGTATGATCAGGAGAGTAGACAGGGAGGTCGGGCTACGCCTACGTCAGGAGGGTTGCTCTGTGTGTGGCTCACTCGATTTCGTGTGAAAAAAGGCGCACAGCCATTCATATCTACGGGTCTCCCTGTCTGAATTGAATGACTGGTCCTCCTGTCTCTATTTTTTTGTTTGTTATTGGTGCGATCGAGTCTTTTTGAAAGAGAATTTTCCGGCTGTGCTCTCACAGCTAGAAAGTTGAATCGGAGTCTACGAAATAATGCTGAAGTTCGAAAGTAATGCCCAACTATGCTAAACCGGCTGGCAAGCCTGCATTGTTCGGAGGAGCCCAGGTCCTTTGTGCTTTCATTCCTCAGCTCATCCCGTGCTGCTTTGTCTTTAATTTGCCGTGCGATACAGACGGGTAGGTATGCTCATCATCCCATTCATTCTGTTTCTTATGGCATATGTTGATTTCCTATATTTTGTAAATATTAATTCGATGTGTTTGTTTTTTATGCAGCTTTTCTACGCATTCTAATGAATAGCAATGTGGAAAGGGGAAAATAAAGCAAGACTGAGTGTGTCTTTAAAAGGGAAGTGTCTAATTTCTTGGTTTGCCGATCAGAACGCATAGGGTTTATTTATATACCTTTTTGTAAAGGGTTAAACCCTCGACACTAGCGTGCATTCTTCTCTGTTTAACATCAAAGTAGCAGTGTCAGCACTCAGTGCTCTAAATTATTGATGGGACCTTTTTCTTTAAGTAACGGGACTCAATGCTGCAGACGCCTATAACACAGTGCATCTGTGGATTTTTTTCTCTTATCACAGTCATATAATATTCAACCATGCAATTTGCATCCCAGGTTATTTCGTGGAAAAAAATGCTATTTTCAAGATTCTATGTGAGGTAATCGCGGGATATGTGGATGGATATAGCTTTGCATTGCTGCATGAAAGATGAGATGAACGATATCGCTCTCACTGATCCATTGTTTGCAGATCGTGCTAGACTTGCCTGCTTCTTGCACTGGAAGAAGATTTGTTTTATACATTAAACAATCTGGTCAAAAATCCTTCCTGTTGGACATTCTACCCTATATTAAAAATTCTAATGATGCCAAACTATTGTAGATAATAGGTCGAGTAGATAGCCTAAAGGGTTGATGCTGCTGTGTTTGCTGACCTGAATTTCTGCTGAGTGCAATAGGGGCACCATTCCATAACCAGCCTGTTATGGAATCCTACATTCACGGACATCTCCAATGCTGTCCAATGCTTTTAATAACATTCCCCAACCCAATGATTGAAAAAATTATTATTCAGATTTCTCAAAAGGATAAAGTCCACACACCATCTGGGGAAAGTCTACTCATTGTTTTTTGGTTCAGTTTTTGTTTACATGGCAGTGTTCTTTACTGGTGCAGTAATGAGGACAAGCTGCTCAAAGAGCAGGGGAGTCGCATACTGTAGAGCAGGCCTGCCTGGCTCTGACCTGCATACTGCATGATGGGAGCTAGCATCCTGGACCACTGTTTAGCATCCATTCAGCCACTGCCAAAATATAGACAGCAATTATTTGGACACAAAATTGAATAACATGACATTCTGCCTTATTTTGCCGCATGAAGTAAGTTGGTTGTTCTCCACATGTAGTGGAATTACTGATTTCTGCTGCTCTGAGTCAGCCAGTCAGTCCCCCAGGTCTGTGATTTTTCTCATTCTCTGGGACTCCATCAGTGGAGGAGGCAGCGGACTCAGATGTCAGACCCTGTTACGGTTGACTGGACACAGTTTTCTATGGGGAACTAGAAGGTGGACGGACGTCATCCATTGGAGGGACTATAAAGCAGTTTCTTTAAAGCTCTCCTGTCTTTGAGAGTTCCTCAATGTGCTGCTCTCTCTAGTCCATTCTCTCCAAGGGCATTCACTTCAGCCTCATCATATTTCATAATCACGTCCCTGGGGCGGGAGCCGCTCTTTATTAGGGAGACCTTCTGTATGGCATGCTGGCCAGACTAGACAAACCAGACGGTGTGAGAGCGGTTTCAGAGGTAAAGAGGCTGCTGCAGATAACAGAACAATGCTTCCTGCTTCTGTCTCTGCTTGTCTCAATGGGATGACCAGTTTCTCAATTTCCCTGTAGAAAGGCTCTTCTGCAACAGACAGTAGAGTTTTACGTTTAAATACTTCAATGGGAAATAAATATTATTTTTGAAGGTGTTTGGTTTTATTTATTTTTTATTTTATTTAACCTTTATTTAACTAGGCAAGTCAGTTAAGAACAAATGATTATTGGTACTTCAGGCATTGTGGGTAGTCTGTTCCATCAGTGTAATATTTCAGATTTTACAAAGGCCACTCAAGAGGAGTAATAGTCCAATTTATGTGTTGTCCCCACAGTTAAGTGGGGAGTTCAATGGGATTGTTTCACATGGATTCATTCCCTAATGTGTTTCTCAGAGTATAGGGCTCGAGCTGCAGGCAGCAAGCAGTAGTGTTGTATTGGCAATCTTTCTGCAGCGGTCAGCACTACAAAAAAAAATTCTACCTCTCACACAGAGGATTCACATGAGTTTACTGCAGGCTTTTACCCACTTTTCTCTGCAGAGAAGCATGCAAAATGTTCACTTTTCCCTCAGTGCTCATGTGTGTATCTCTGACTGGGTGTGTGTGATCTTCTCCTCTCTCAGTGCCCAGCCCCGCCTCCCAGAAGTCCCACAACTGGAGGCCGACCTAGTCAACATGAACCTGCATGGCGCCAGCGGAGGCCTCGACCGCTGCAGGGACAGTGACCGCCGGCGCTCCAGCGACCGCTCCCGAGACTCCTCCCACGAGAGGAGCGAGGGTCAGCTGACCCCTTGCATCAGGAACATCACCTCGCCCACCCGACAGCACAACAGTGGTGAGTAGCTTCCCAGTGTTTCATCTCCATCACTGGAACAACACCCTGGCTGTACCCGTTGCTCATTCTGTAATCCATTACTGCTATGCGACAGAACCACACAGTGTAATGATGAGACACTGACGTAACAAGGCTGTCTCAGATGCCTCAGGTCCAGCTGTTAGATTGAGGCCCTTTCTAACTACACAAAATCAGTGTCTGAAGTAGTTTCATCACGTAGAAATCTTCTTAAAGCCTCACCCAGAGGCGGAGCCATGGTAGTCATATGACTGCTACTCAGTCTAGACCCACTCTGGGAATTAAACCAATGGCCGAACTGAATGATGTTTAAATTACTACAGTAACAGTTGAATAATCAAGCCTTGAAAGGAAAGGATTTTGGCTCTTGCGAAAGCTTTCAATGCCTTTTTTCATCCTTATGGCAACCAGCAACAGTGTGATGAGACCGCAATGTTAGAGCCTTACCTACGGTACTCTGTCTGTTTGTCTCTTCCAGATCGTGAGCGGGGCGAGGGTGGTTCTTCCTCCAGGTCGTCAAGCCCTCGGCCGCCCAGGGCCATGATGTTGGTGGGGCCCAGTTGCATCGCAGTGAGCAGCAGCAGGAGCAGCCTGTTCAGCAAAGAGGCCCACTGTAAGGGCCTGGGCCACGGACACGTCCACAGCCCCTGTGACCTCATCTACGTCTATGAGAACGCCAAGGAGGGGGCGCGCACGTTACGGACGGCCGAGAGGGTCACTCTGATCGTGGACAACACCCGCTTCGTGGTGGACCCGGCTATCTTCACTGCTCAGCCCAACACCATGCTGGGAAGGTACAGCAAAATATTTTATCAAAGGGATATTACAGAAAATTAAAGGGATAGTTCATTTCAAACCAAATGTTTTCCTCTCTCGTAGAATGTTTGGATCCGGAAGGGAATACAATTTTACCAGGCCCAATGACAAAGGGGAATTTGAGGTGGCAGATGGAATCAGCTCAACTGTTTTCAGAGCCATCCTGGTAAGACTCATTCTGGTTTGATAATGTCATACAGTTTCACCTAATGTCCCCAGAGATGGGTTGGTATTGACGAAGTGAAGGATTACGCTGCTGCGTCATTCATGACTGGAATGGAAAATACGTTCTCTCACAGATCCTTCTATCCCCATCCCCTATATATTTTATTAAGAAGAAGAATAGGCATTCAGTGTTCTGACCTTTCTAAAACAAGCACCTTTATTATTCAATTACCAGAGATTGGGAAGTGGCCAAATGTATAGGGGTCAATACATATTTTATTTGCATATGGTTGCAGCATAATTTCCATATTGTTCAAGGGCTTATAGTGCATTTGTATGCAATTACTTTCTAGTAATACCTTGACAAATAAGATTGTTCACAAACAATCTCTGAGGTTGTCCGTCTGATATATTGTGTATTTTGCGGAAGTGTGGAAATGCAGGGCAGATAATCAGTGTTACATAAGGCACATTGACCGGGATCAGAGATACTAATGCTGTACAACATGCTAGTGCTTTCATTTTTGTGTTTGTTCGCCCCGCTGTTCCACTTAACTCTCCAGAGACACAGGGGAGGAGAACAACCAGGTAATGGCATCTGTTTGTGTGCGTATCATAGGGTTTCTGGATGTTATTTCAGGCTCAAGAGCAGCTTTCTGTGTGACTCACAGGCTGTACGTTGTTCTCGCATGTCAGCATAGCAATTTCGCATCTCTATTTGTATGGGGGAGAGAGGCTAATGTGGATAGTCGGGACTCAAGAACATGGTGAATGCACTTCTTTGTTTGATTTCAAGGCTTATCTTGGATTGTCAGTATTGAACAGTCTCGTTGTACAGATCTGTGCTCGGCATGTGAAGAGCTCTACCGCCAAAGGCGACCCGACTAAAACAGCAGGGAGAGAGGAAAAATATGGCTGGCAGCATTAGCATTCAGGGCACAGAGTGAGCTAACAGCCGTTTCAGGCACTATCTTGTGAATAGCCCAGCATTGCTGCTGCAGCCTCCATCCATTTTCTTTTCAGTGTTATACTTGAATGATCTCCATGTTTCTCTGGCTGTAAATGGGTCTGTGGGGGTGGTAGGAAGGCAGTGACGTCACTGCCGTTTGCTGTTGTCTGAAGGCTCTGTTCTGTGTGTGCGCAGAGCAGCCTCCGTGATGGCTGCCTGTTGGTTTTTCCTGTGTGATTTTTAAATGGCAGGATTACTACAAATCTGGGATAATCCGCTGTCCTGATGGTATCTCCATTCCCGAGCTGAGAGAAGCATGTGACTACCTCTGCATCTCCTTCGACTACAGCACCATCAAGTGTAGAGACCTCAGTGAGTGTATATAGCTATATACCATCAGGCCCTCTTTTTCTCATTATAATGTAATGGAATGAAATGTAATATTTCATTCCATATCATTGTTCTGTATTCGATGCTAGGTTTATTTAGCCTGCTGTGTGTTTGGTGTTGTGGAGGTGTTGACATGTTGTGGGTGAGCAGGTGTCACAGCTCTGAAACTAAGTCAGTATTAGCTTACAGGTTTGATGCATGTCAGATGATTGCAGAGTTTCCACAATGTGGGCTATTGATTGACATTGTTTTAAATGTGGATGTGTCTAGTTGTGTGTGTGTGTGTGTGTGTGTGTGTGTGTGTGTGTGTGTGTGTGTGTGTGTGTGTGTGTGTGTGTGCGCGCGTGCGCGCTTGAGTGTAGTTCTCACCCTGAAATATAAACTAAGTTTTGTTGTCTCACTCTACCTGTTCCAGGTGCACTCATGCACGAGCTGTCCAACGATGGGGCGAGGCGTCAGTTTGAGTTTTACTTAGAGGAGATGGTGCTGCCTCTGATGGTGGCCAGCGCCCAGAACGGAGAGAGGGAGTGTCACGTAGTGGTCCTGACAGACGATGACGTGGTGGACTGGGATGAGGAGTACCCTCCACAGATGGGAGAGGAGTATTCTCAGAGTGAGTCAGGTCATTCACGTCACTGGCTCTGTCGATATAGTAGTTTACAAGCAAGCCATTTCATCAAGTCACTCATGAGTGGTTTGTATCGCTGTGAAAAGAATTGCCCGAGATTATAATTGACTGGCATGACATGTTAAAGGCCCAGTGCATTAGTTCTGGGTAACAAGTTACTTACTGTAATAGTTTTTCATTAAAGTGGTAAAAAAGAAACAAGTGTTTCATCAGCTGTTGTACAAATGTGATACAAAACACAGGAAATAGACTGAGTGCACTGGTTCACCAGCTTTATCTGTATTGCTGAATGCCTGTGTTATTTTACTTAGAATATGTATGACATTTAATTATATAAACAATAATACTTTTTCATTTTTCTTTACAGTTATATACAGCACAAAACTGTACAGATTCTTTAAGTACATAGAGAATCGTGACGTTGCCAAATCAGTATTAAAAGAAAGAGGACTTAAGAAAATCAGACTAGGAATTGAAGGTATGGTGGATCATCACTAAACTGCCTTGTTCCTTGTTGCACATAATGTCAATCAAGTTTTACTTTCATGTCTACACAATTTCTGATAACACTTAAGAGTAACACTAGTTACACTAGTTACTCTTAAGCCTGCATAGTAATCCTGTAATTACCAGAATCACTCATCCATTATTAGTATGTAATACTAACAGGCCCTATTACTATGTTACAGCATGTGACAATGTTGTTACTAGTACAGTAATAAACGTGTTATTGCAGGTGTAAGAGCAACTCAATATAGCCTAAAGGGTTACCCCAACTGGGTAAAAAATATTGAAGACCACACTTTTTGTATAAATATACTTCTAATACAACATCATGCATTTAATACAATTGTTTTATTAACCAATCCATTTTTTTTTAATATAAGATGAGAAGTATTTGAACAGAAAACGTTAATGTCACTAACTCCTAAACCAAAATGTCTGTTTTTATCCTCCCAGGTTACCCCACCTACAAGGAGAAGGTGAAGAAGCGTCCCGGCAGCCGGCCAGAGGTCATCTACAACTACGTCCAGAGGCCCTTCATCCGCATGTCCTGGGAGAAGGAGGAGGGCAAGAGTCGCCATGTTGACTTCCAGTGTGTGAAGAGCAAGTCCATCACCAACCTGGCAGCCGCCGCTGCAGACATTCCCCAGGACCAGCTGGTCAACATGCACCCTGGTCCTCAGGTGGACGAACTGGACATCCAGCCTCAGCCAAGCTACCACTACGAGCCAGACCCAGACGCCCCCTCACCGGCTGTCTGAGACTGGGCCCCCGTCCCCCTCCACTCCACCCTCTTCTCCCTCCACAGAGCACTGTAGTGACAAGGAAGTTGGGCAGCAGAAACCACATTGCCTTTACAAGCCTCAAAAGATAACTGGTATATACTGTCAATAGCCAAGGAAGGGGAAGCAAAGCACACAGTAAACGATTGCCTCATTGCACTGTCTGCACTGTTTTTTTAACTAACCAAAGGAGATTTATTTTTATCAAGAATATTTGACGTATTCTTTTCATTTTGAAGGGGAAAAAAGCAGATTGTATCACAATAAACTTGTCTGTGGGTCCTCGTGATGAGCTGTGTGTGTAGTGCTGCTGTGTACAGTTACAGTACTGTAGTTCCTAAAGGGTTCCCTGCCCCTGGCGATGTGGTATGGCGGTGCGGATGTAGAATCTTACTATAGGTAGTCCACCACCAGGGAAGCCTCGCTGTGATGCTTTGGTCTCAGAATAAATACATTTGTATTCATCTCACATTCATCATTCATGACTCCATCAGTTCGATTGAGAATCGTATCCCAATTTGTCAATGCGTATAATATATTATTTAATTGTCAATTTGTTTTTCTTATCACATTGCTATACATTTGCAATGTCTGCTTGTGCGGTAGAGGACCCAAGCTAAGCTGACACGTTGTTCATTAGCCACTCCTACTTAGTCAATGGAGCGTAGAGATCCAATATGGTCCAACACTTGAAACTGGAGAGCAAGCCTAACATAGTCGCACCTTATCAGCTGGCTCAGTCATCAATAGCTTGTATACTGAACTTAAAAGGTCCAATGTAGCTGTTTTTATCTCAATATCAAATTATTTGTGGATAACTAAGTACCTTATTGTGATTGTTTTCAATTAAAGAAACAGCTTCTTAGCAAAAAGCTATTTCTCAACAATAAGTTTTGCTGGAAGTGGTCTGTGTTGGGAGGGAAAAACTGAAAACTGTTCTTGGCAGAGGTTTGGAACTCTTATTGGTCTAACTAATTTGCCACCTGGTGATGACACCAGGCAGGCCAAAACGCCATCCCAACAAAAACAGGCCGAAATGTCAGGCGGTCTTTCATAACAACTCTTACACTAAAAGGGTATTATCATTTTCACAATTTCACAGTAGTATTCCAACCTATATAAAACACAGAAGTCACATTTGACTGCACGGGGCCTTTAAGTAGTCAACAGCTACTGTGTTGATGGTCAGCAGCTGCTGGATGTCAAGGTATCTAGCAGTGGTGACTGGTATTGCTTACACGTTGCATGAGTATCAAGCAGAACATACCTTTATTGAATGCAAGGTTCTCTAATAATTCTCAATGTAGGAAAATGTGTCCTGTCCTCCAAAGCCAGATTCCTTAATCTTAAGGCTGTAACATATTCCTCATTCATTCAAATGATGTAACTGTTATATTGCTCTTTTAATATTTACATTTTCAAATATGATCTAAAATCCTTGTGTGCGGATGTTATTAACTGGCTTCCATCAGCTCAGTTTGTCTTTCCAGGCGTTTCTCCTCACCACCACATTAGCAATGCAGTCCTGTTATCTCTGACTACCTGAATTTCTGCCACTGGATGGCAACATGATAAAAATATCCCAGCGTTGCACCAATATGCTCAATGGAGGAAATCTGTGAAATAAATTAATTGAATTGCTTCCGTTACATGCAATTCCCTGAATGATTCACTCACCCACCCTCGGATTCATGTTCAGAATGCTTCTGATAGTATGAGAGTGACATTTGAACATTGTTAACATCGGTCTGCTAACTGAATCGCCGTGTCCCCAGTCAGCCCAACCACTCACTGGACCCATATGTTCACTTGGCTACGCATGCCTCTCTCTAATATCAATATGCCTCGTCCATTACTGTCCTGGTTAGTGATGACTGTCTTATTTCACTGTAGAGCCTCTAGCCCTGCTCAATATGCCTCTCATTTGTTGACTTCTGTAACCGTAAAAGCCTTGGTTTCATGCATGTTAACATTAGAAGCCTACTCCCTAAGTTTGTTTTACTCACTGCTTTAGCACACTCTGCCAACCCGGATGTCTTAGCCATGTCTTAATCCTGGTTTAGGAAAACCACCAAAAACCCTGAAATCTCCATCGCTAACTAACATTTTCTGCCAAGATAGAAAGTGTTGCAATCTACTGCAAAGATAGCCTGCAGAGTTCTGTATTACTATCCAAGTCTGTACCCAAACAATTTGAGCTTCTACTTCTAAAAATTCACCTTTCCAGAAACAAGTCTCTCACTGTTGCCGCTTGCTATAGACCTCTGCCCCCAGCTGTGCCCTCAATACCATATGTGAATTGATTACCCCCCATCTGTCTTCTGAGCTCGTGCTACTAGGTGACCTAAACTAGGACATGCTTAACACCCTGGCCATCCTACAATCTAAACTTGATGCCCTCAATCTCACACAAATTATCAATGAACCTACCAGGTACAACCCCAAATCCGTAAACACGGGCACCCTTATAGATGTCATCCTAACTAACTCGCCCTGACCTCATCCCGTCAGTAGATGATGCCTGGCTATTCTTTAAAAGTGCCTTCCTCACCATCTTAAATAAGCATGCCCCACTCAAAAAATGTAGAACTAGGAATAGATATAGTCCTTGGTTCACTCCAGACCTGTCTGCCCTTGACCAGCACAAAAACATCCTCTGGTGTTCTGCATTAGCATCGAATAGCCCCCGTGATATGCAACTTTTCAGGGAAGTTAGGATCCAATATACACAAGCAGTTAGAAAAGCTAAGGCTAGCTTTTTCAAACTGAAATTTGCATCCTGTAGTACTAACTCAAAAAAGTTCTGGGACACTGTAAACTCCATGGAGAATAAGAGCACCTCCTCCCAGTTGCCCACTGCTCTGAGGCTAGGAAACACTGTTACCACCGATAAATCCATTATAATTGAGAATTTCAATAAGCGTTTCTCTACGGCTGGCCATGCTTTCCAACTGCCTGGCACCCTCCACAGCAACCCGCCAAAGCCCCCATCATTTCTCCTTCACCCAAATCCAGATAGCTGAGGTTCTGAAAGAGCTGCAAAATCTGGACCCATACAAATCAGCCGGGCTAGACAATCTGGACCCTCTCTTTCTAAAATTATCTGCCGAAATTGTTGCAACCCTTATTACTAGCCTGTTCAACCTCTCTTTCATATCGTCTGAGATTCCCAAAGATTGGAAAGCTGCCGCGGTCATCCCCCTCTTCAAAGGGGGTGACACTCTAGACCCAAACTGACAGACCCAAACTGACAGACCTACAGGCCTATATCTATCCTACCCTGTCTTTCTAAGGTCTTCGAAAGCCAAGTTAACAGAGTACCGACCATTTTGAATCCCACCGTACCTTCTCCGCTATGCAATCTGGTTTCAGAGCTGGTCATGGGTGCACCTCAGCCACACTCAAGGTCCTAAACGACATCATAACCGCCATCGATAAGAGACATTACTGTGCAGCCGTATTCATCGACCTGGCCAAGGCTTTCGACTCTGTCAATCACCACATTCTTATTGGCAGACTCGACAGCCTTGGTTTCTCAAATGATTGCCTCGCCTGGTTTACCAACTACTTCTCTGATAGAGTTCAGTGTGTCAAATCGGAGGGCCTGTTGTCCGGACCTCTGGCAGTCTTTATGGGTGTGCCACATGGTTCAATTCTCGAGCCGACTCTCTTCTCTGCATACATCAATGATGTTGCTCTTGCTGCTGGTGATTCCCTGATCCACCTCTACACAGACGACACCATTCTGTATACTTCTGGCCCCTCTTTGGACACTGTGTTAACTAACCTCCAGACAAGCTTCAATGCCATACAACTCGAATTCCGTGGCCTCCAACTGCTCTTAAATACAAGTAAAACTAAATGCATGCTCTTCAACCAATCACTGCCCGCACCTGCCCGCCCATCCAGCATCACTACTCTGGACGGCTCTGACTTAGAATACGTGGACAACTACAAATACCTGGGTGTCTGGTTAGACTGTAAACTCTCCTTCCAGACTCACATTAAGCATCTCCAATCCAAAATTAAATCTAGAATCGGTTTCCTATATCGCAACAAAGCATCCTTCACTCATGCTGCCAAACATACCCTCGTAAATCTGACCATCCTACCGATCCTTGACTTCGGTGATGTCATCTATAAAATAGCCTCCAACACTCTACTCAACAAACTGGATGCAGTCTATCACAATGCCATCCGTTTTGTCACCAAAGCCCCATACACTACCCACCATTGCAACCTGTACGCTCTCGTTGGTTGGCCCTCGCTCCATACTCGTCGCCAAACCCACTGGCTACAGGTTATCTACAAGTCTCTGCTAGGTAAAGCCCCGCCTTATCTCAGCTCACTGGTCACCATAGCAGCACCCACTCGTAGCAGGCGCTCCAGCAGGTATATCTCACTGGTCACCCCCAAAGCCAATTCCTCCTTTGGTCGTCTCCTTCCAGTTCTCTGCTGCCAATGACTGGAACGAACTGCAAAAATCTCTGAAGCTGGAGACTCATATCTCCCTCACTAGCTTTAAGCACCAGCTGTCAGAGCAGCTCACAGATCACTGCACATAGCCCATCTGTAAACAGCCCATCTATCTACCTACCTCATC
This sequence comes from Salmo trutta, assembly GCF_901001165.1. NCBI lineage: Eukaryota > Metazoa > Chordata > Actinopteri > Salmoniformes > Salmonidae > Salmo > Salmo trutta. Next base: position 43,649,049 of record NC_042963.1, read on the forward strand.
CCCATACTGTATTTATTTATCTTGCTCCTTTGCACCCCAGTATCTCTACTTGCACATTCATCTTCTGCACATCTACCATTCCAGTGTTTAATTTCTATATTGTAATTACTTCGCCACCATGGCCTATTTATTGCCTTAACTTACCTCATTTGCACTCACTGTATATAGACTTTTTGTTTTCTTTTGTTCTACTGTATGTTTTGTTTATTCCATGTGTAACTCTGTTGTATGTGTCGATGCTATGCTTTATCTTGGCCAGGTCGCAGTTGCAAATGAGAACTTGTTCTCAACTAGCCTACCTGGTGAAATAAAGGTGGAATAAAATAAAATAAAAATTGTAAATATGGATACAATTTATTCATTAGCATCAATAACATACTGCATCAAATTCTGTTTATAGCTCAAAGTCTTCTGGAAAGAGATACAAAACAAAATTTTAATAAAAAATATTTCACTGCTGTTACAATGAATATTTCACTGCTGATACAATACACACACCATATATTTTGCATAAAGTATTTTTTACATGATACTATTTAAAGATTTGATACAATTTTCAAGGGAAACCAATGTGTACTGTAGTGTAAAAACATCCAAACACTAAAACAGGTTTTCAATAGAAATCCCTGGTAGGATAATGCAGGAAAATAGCCATTGAAAAATGATGAATTATCCTGTGGTGAAGGTCAATGGAAGAATGTCCAGCTGCAAGTTAGGGAGGGCATATACAGGTATACTTTGAAATTACCTGTCCCTGTCCCAACATGGAGGTCTCGGCTCCAATAAGTCCCACAGTGCCATGGTTCCTGATGATGCCACTGCATCATCAATTCAGGGTTTTGACATAGTTCTGTGGACCTTAGCCCAAGAGCTCCAACAGCCCTGCTATGCCTCGTTCCTCTTGGGCCGTCATCACAAGGGCCAGGGTAAGTCACTAAAGTCCACGGGGCCCCCAAGGCCTGCGTCAGCCTCCAGGAGACTCATGATCACAGCCATGGCTGCCTCATCGTTACTGGGGCTACTGGAGCTTGTCTCGTCCATGATGTCAATGCTGAGATGAGAGTTGTCACCTACAGGGGTGGTGAGGGAAAACGCTGTAGTCAGTTACATGACTGTTTTTTGATACTGTACAGTCTAGATTTTTCCCTGCACAAATACTACCCATCTACTTGAATGGGGACGATTCAGTGTTTGTAATATTAGTGTTTGGAACATTTGTTGAAAACGGTGGGCATGGTTACTTACTCATAATGGACTGGTTGGAGTATGGGTATCCAATGGAGTCGGATCCTCCTGGTAGCGTTCCTGCCGACAGAAGGTCTGGTGTTCCACCATTTTGAATCTGCAAGAAGAAATATGTCAGTGGTGGTCTAGATAGAAGACCAGCTTTCAGCCACAGGACAGATGCCTGACTTCAAGTACCCAACAGACAATACTGGATCAGCACAACATCCAATCAGCGATGCGAGCAAAGTATCCATTTCTTGTACCAGACAGTTCTATTGGAGGTTCTTATTGTGAGTCTCCCTTAGACTCACCCTCTTGCCCCCTGGAGAGCAGTCTGGAGGGGGGGTGCTGATGTTCAGGGGGCTGGAGCCACAGCTAGAGGGTGTAGAGCCTCTGGTCCTGGTAGAGAGAAGAACAGACAATACCATTACACCAGGGTTCTGTGAGATAATAATCTAAAACACCTTCAGCTCCAGGTAATTCATCACAGCTGACGTAGCCTAACTGAACAGATTCATTTGCAAGCCTGTACATTTTTGATAAAGGGTGTATCGATACCTGAGAGCAGGGGGACGAGAAGAGAAAAGTTAATGGATCTGCAACTACTAATAAGGCCTCATCCATTTTCTGCCTAAACTCTTTCCATCGCTCACCTCTGAATCTCCATCACCTCCTCTGCGATCATACGGCCGATCTTGCCGGCACCTGCCCGTGTTCCGCCAGGGATGCCTGGCACCGTCTGAATAGCCCGTCTCCCTCCACCTGCAATCACACACATGACAATCACATTGCCTGCTCCTGGACTGACTGAGAACATTGCATTTTCACATTTGGTCCAATGCTCCTATACCGAGTCTTGTTGTGAGATCTCAACAGATGCTTTATAATTTTGAAACACAGATTCACTACATTATCAAAAAGAAAGCTATTCATTATAGTTGTATGTTGGTGTACAGAGAGAATCAGCTGACATCTCAGATCTTGTTCCAAGGACGTAAAGAAATCCCTGCTTCATATGTAGAAAAGCATGCTTTCTTTCACAACATTCAATGTCACCTTCTGACGTCAGCACACTGTCCATAGAGGCTGTGGGGGAAGCAGCAGACTGATGATAAGGGTCTGCACCGTCTAGCATACTGCATCTAGAGAAGCATTCAGATAGCAACATCAGGACCAGGACCAGTGTTTCAAGTACTAAAACAGTACATCCACTGAATAAACACTACCAGTTAGCTCTACAACAATCAATGAAGCACCACTTCAAATATGTACAGTATTCCTTCCCATGTAAACTTCATAGCTAGGATAGAGAGAGAAGGGCGACTTACGAGACCACTGTGTTTGTGGAGACAATGTACTCCACCTCTTTGGTCCAGGGATTCATGAAACTAAACCAGCAGCTTCTCAGCATGATGAAGGAGCCATCTTTAATCTTGAACTTGTAACAGTTTGTGCTGATCTTTTCTCTCATCTGCAGCACTGTGAAACAAGATACCCAGGTTCAGAAAACAAAATGTGGTGACTAAATATAGTAAGATGTAAATCACAAAGAAATGTGTCGTGCCGGACAGTTAATCCCATACCTTGTCTGTGACATTCTGCCAAGTGGCCAATATCATCCTGATGAAAATACTCATAGAAGGAGGTGCCTAGAAGCTCCTGGGGTAAGTACGCAAGAATGGCTGTGGCCCTGAATAGAGAAGATAAGAAAGTATCTGTGCTTTTCTAATTGTTTTTGACAAGTCTTTAAAAATGGCACCGGAACGTTTTCTATGAACATGAATCAGTTCACTAACATTTCTATGAAAGTTTGATTACCCTTCATCATGAGTAATAACGGCCTGTGAGGTGTCAAGCTGTTAGCAGGAGATTCATTCATCAAATATAGTGAGGCTGAACCTCACTTGACAAGCCCATGTAGGTAGGCTGGTGTAGATGGGCTATTTTGGGTGAAGGGTGGTTGAAGATGAGAATTTACATATGATTTGTTGCCTCTTCAAGTATTAGTTTAAACCATACTTCTAAAATGTGTGTTTCGTTGGGCCAACTTGATGAATGACTAGCACACATGTAATCATAAACCAAAAATGTCATAGTAAAATTAAGGCATACGCTCCATCAGCGTACCTCTGGTCGACAAAGACAAACTTCCCGTCGATGGCGTGGCGTGAGACGTATTCGGTGGGTTTGACGCGGATGTCCTCATGGGAGGGCTGGGAGATGATATGGGGGTGCAGCCGGCCGATGGCAACCAGGCAGCTGAGGTTACAGCCCTCGTTGTCGGGCTCGTTGTCATCGTCCAAACCCATCTTGGTGGGCGGCCAGCTCTTCAGGTAGCCAGTACTGTGGATCGTGCAGAAGCTCTTACGGTCGGCTGAAGGTAAAAAACAACCATTATAAAAAGATTTCCTCCCACACAATGGTAAGTTACCCATCGGTTTACATCGGTGGGCCATGACTTAAGGTCAAGTGTTAAATGACTGATTTAATGAGAAAACCACAAGTTAAGCAAACAAGTAATACTAGCCTGTATCTGAATCAAGGGTCAATCAAAGAGAGAATGTTTTCCTAGATAAAATATTAAATTAGCACTAGAATTTTCAGCGAGAGCTCAACTGGAGATTTGCATGACCTACCCAGCTTTTCCTACTCAATGGTTTTAAATCGCAGCACATCAATATTTCTTGGCTGCACAACGGCCTTTTTTTTCTCTTCCCATTGTGTTATTGACTATGTTTGTTTATTTCATGTGTAACTCTGTGTTGTTTGTGTCACACTGCTTTGCTTTATCTTGGCCAGGTCACAGTTGTAATTGAGAACTTGTTCTCAACTAGCCTACCTGGTTGAATAAAGGTGAAATAAAAAATAATAATATTAAGTTCAACAATAAGCATATTGTTTATTAGCCATTTGGTACACAGTAGCATATATCCTGTGCTCTCATTGTAATGCTAGCATGATGCTAATGATTTGTGGTGCCAGGTTTCTGAGTAAACAAAGTAAAGATGGCAGGGAAGGAGGCCTAGATCTTGAGATAGGAACCTTTCTTTTTTGAGCAGGTGGAGGGGAAGTCCTTGTCCTCTGTTTTGACGTAGGGCCGGTTACATTTCATCCGGCAGAAGAAAGAACGTCTGGCTCCAGAGCACAGTCTAGACGGCCCAGGGGTAATGTCAGTCTTCACTGGTAGGCCAGCTGAGGGAGAACAATCAAATCGTATAAGACCACTGCTGAACATTGTGTGCTAATCATCCACAATAACTTTAGAAATAACTTGCATACTACAATGTTAAAAGCATTCTACTCTTATAAAGGTACTCGTACATGGCCTATACATTTACGGTGCACAATAAATCATGCTGTTTACACATAATATAGCAGGTAAACTGCCAGTATTTTGGCAACTGGCATCAAATCAAATCACATTGTATTGGTCACATACACATATTTAGAAGACGTTATTGCGGGTGTAGCGAAATGCTTGTGTTCCTGGTTTATGCCTTATTTACATAAGGCATAAAACAGTATTTACATTCAGTACCTACTAAGACATGAAGCATTAATAATGTATTTAAGACCCCCCCCCCCAGGAGGGAGTTTACTTTTGGCGTCGATGAGTCGCTCCCGGGGTGCTGTATCCGATGACGACAGTTGCTCCTTGACTTTGGCGATGTCTTTAGGATGCAGGTAATCAAACAGACTCTGGCCAATTAGGTCGTTCTGGGGAGAGAGGGATTGACTGGAAATTAACATTTGTGAGCTCAGATATGGTCTGACATAGTACAACGGCAAATATAGTATAACTGTAGGACATTGGACAGGAATGGAGACGTACCTGGCTATAGTTGAGGATCTTATAAACAGACTCAGAGACGAAGAGGATCTTCCCACGATCGCAGCCGACGACAAACAGAAAGCCATCAGCAGCCTAAAATAATTAGGTTTGTGTCATCAGGCTTACCCAGAGAGCAACTTAGCAGAGAGGAGTTAGAGGACGGCTTGAACCTACCCTCAATATTAAGTGCTTCAATTCATCATCGGACAGGAAAGACGGCTTGTAGTTCGCCTCTGTGTATGGGTTCGCTGCGCCTGTGCAGAAACAGAAAAAGTAGTATTTGAATTATTTAATGATCAAGTTACAACTTCTCTGATGTCCAATGATAATTTGCCTGCCGTGTCTTTGTCTGCATCTCACCTCGTAATGTCTTCATATGCTGGACAGCCATGCGTAGGACTGTGAGTTTGTCCAGCTTGCGGGACATAGCGTTGCAAGTAGGCACTAGCGCTGCCAGCTCGTCTATAAAGCTGTTCATCTTGTCTCTGCGCCTCTTCTCAATCTGACTGTGTGCCTCCCTATTGGCAGAGTAGCAGAAAGCAAACTGTTAGAACAACTCCCAATCCTTCTGTTACACAGTGCAATCTATAGACTATATAAAGTGCCTATTCATCGATGGGACACGAGGCTTTCTCTGTCTATAATTAAAAAGGAGCATTTAATTCACCCTGGAAAGAGAGATTAGAATCTATTTTATCCTGGAGTTTAACCACGTGCCAGGTCAGTGGAAACACTATGCATATTCATTGCCAACAGATACTTTTAAGTGAAACATTAGGAATCGGGATTGAGTCTGGATACCTGGCATTTTTGATCCGCCCCTGATGATCACCACAATCCCTGGAAGAAGGAAAAAAAGGAGAGACGTTTTAGGAGAAAATGTATCCCTTCGCCACTGTTCCACACAGGTTATGTAATGGTATATACACTGAGTGGAGTGTACAAAACATTAGGAACACCTGCTTTTTCCATGACATAATGGCCAGGTGAAAGCTATGATCCCTTATTGATGTCACAGGTTAAATCCAGTTCAAATCAGTGTAGATGAAGGGGAGGAGACAGGTTAAAGAATGATTTTTAAGCCTTGAGACAATTGACACATGGATAGTGTCTGTGTGCCATTCAAAAGGGGAATGGGCCAGACAAAAGATTTAAGTGCCTTTGAACAGTGTAAAGTATGGTAGTAGGTACAAAGTGCACCGGTTTGAGTGTGTCAAGAACTGCAAAGCTGCTGGGTTTTTCATGCTCAGCAGTTTCCTGTGTGTTTCAAGAATGGTCCACCACCCAAAGGACATCCAGCCAACAACAACTGTGGGAAGCATTGGAGTGAATATGGGCCAGCATCCCTGTGGAACACTTGACACCTCTCCGAGTGGCGCAGCTGTCTAAGGCACTGCATCTCAGTGCTAGAGGCTTCACAACAGACCCTGGTTCGATCACAGGCTGTATCACAACCGGCCGTGATTGGGAGACCCATAGGGTGGCGCACAATTGGCCCAGCATCATCCGGGTTAGGGGAGGGTTAGACCGGGGTAAAATAAGTATTTGTTCTTAACTGACTTGCCTAGTTAAATAAATAAATAACTTGTAGAGTCCATGACCCGACAAACTGAGGCTGTTCTGAGAGTAAAAGGGGGTGCAACTCAATATTAGGAATGTGTTTCTAATGTTTTGTACACAGTGTATATAGCCCTCCACAATGTTACCATTGTCTCACCATGCAAATCCTATGAAAAAAGATTAACACCTACTCAATCTTACAGTGAAACCACTATCTTAACCCAACATCTGTCTCCCCTGTACAATTTATAACCAATAACATGGCAAAACTATGCTTTTCTTTATACTGTAATTCACGCTTTTTGCTGCCGAAACTCTTACCTAAGCTTATCCTTGTCTGTATCCATACTGCTCTCGCTGTGGAAGATAATCAGATGCCATTAGTTTTACTGAACCACGTTAGATTACGAATAATGTTTAACCGTTTCCTACTATCCATTTGCACTACACTATTCAGTGTCCCCCCTCAAAAAAAAGAAGGTAAGCCTAACAGACAAAGGTAAAAAATTAGAAACCGTTTCATACTTACTCGAAAGAAAATCCATCAATTCTATAAAGGAATAAAATAGCGCATGAATCATTCTGTTGTCAGATGACTGTGGATCAGTAACAGATGGCAGGAAAATTACTGTGTAGACTTACAAATTAGTCAATATAGCACAATACCATTTTTTGAAAGGGTATTGCAGGATGTGCCCATAACTATGGCTAGCAAAGTCGGAGCGTTAATTACTACATCTTAACTGTAGAACTCAGTGAACCCATCATCTTCAGCACTGACTGGTGGGAGGCTGGGGGGAGACTAAGGTGACTGAGTGCAAGGCCACAAAGATTTGACGATGATTACGGTAGGTGCTTACTGGTAGTCGGAGGTGCTGCCCTTCCTCTTGCGGGTGTAGTCCATGCCTTGGGTGTTGATGGAGCTGCTGATCAGCTCGGTGGAGCTGGGGGACATGAACTCATTCATCGTAGAGGTAATGTCCATTCTTTGGTCTGCCATTAGATAATCTGAAACATGAATTAGAGCTAGACTGTAAATCTCAAGCTGTACAGTTTACTTTGTACTTTGACCTATTTGGAGAAAGGATCATTGAAATGTATTCAGGAAAAATTCCTGACAAAGCAAGGCACAAAATGAGTCTCGCTCACCACAAATGTTCATTACAGCTTCTGGAATTTTCTTCCATCCATTTGCAATTGCTCTGCTCTGGAGGGGAAAATGTATTACGTTCATTCAAAATCAGAACACTGAATCTTTGGACATTTAATTTCTTCACAAAAACACAAGTCAAGTTTGTTCTCCTTGTGAGAATAAAGACCGAGTGGGAATTTCACACTGTGCACTTGCCCCACCCACGTGATTGTGGGGTCTGCTACAGACTAGACTGGTTGCCAGGATACCTCAGGGAAAACATGCCATTTAGGACATGTCTGGATTACTAATTGATCTTGGAGGAATAGGAATGGACAGGAAGGACAATTGTCTCACTGCATCAAAAAAAATGCAGTGTCCCCTCATTATCAAACAGGGGTCTTAAAAATGGGTCATATTGCGTCAAATGCACGTCATACCATACCTCGCCCAAATGGCATTTTTCAATACATCAGTAGCACTTACGCAACTCTACCAAAGTGCTGAGTCAGTAAAGAGCAGACAGAAGCACAGCGACAGACCAGGGTTATCGATGGGTTTGCTGACAACGTCACAAAAATTATACGCACGCATCAAATGGGCCAGAAGTCGATGAGTTGCGATTCTGGATCACCAGGTAGCTACCAACAATGACAAGAAACCTCTATGCGGGGTATCGCAAGTGACTCGATTCAGCTAATTTCATCTTGTTCTTGATACCATGTCTTGTTTTGAGGTGTTTTGACTGATTTCATGTCAATGCTAATATGGCAAAAATTCAGTAGCTAGCTAACAAACAACTAATGACATATTTGAGAGCCAACAAATGCTCATTATGCAAACATATATGTTTTCAATCAACATTGGATATTAAATATAGTTTACATGTCAAAAATTTAAGCCAATCCTGTCTGTTTTGCCACAGTTGCGCAACGCATCGGTTTTGTTGCCAAAACAACCAACCCGTCTATTAGCCTACCTACATACATACTAGGCTGCCTCATGTCAAGTTCAAATGTATCTTAAGGACAGTGTGCTTGTGTGTAATCTTCTCATCACTGTCAGTCAGGTTATCTAAGTAAGAATGAGTCTTGTTAGGCAGTGAGTTCCAAGCCTCTCTTATAGTGAGTAGGGTGTCCAATCAAAAACACATATTTTGACCAATGGGTAAAATAATGTTAAATGTGTAGATAGCTAATCCTCAAAGAAAACCAATGGTCCAAACTTCATGTCTATCATAATCCTTTCAAAAGTAACTGGAATTTTTACCCTTGTAGGATGGCCAAAATTAGGGTGACTAAATCAATGGAGTCCAGAGGAAAAGAGTGGTAAAACATAAGGAAAAATGCACAGCATCGTGTTAGCTAAGCTGGATGCTGTGCGAGAATGAAGGCTACCCGACAACCCGTCTATTAGCCTACCTACATACATACTAGGCTGCCTCATGTCAAGTTCAAATGTATCTCAAGGACATCATGGCACTGAAAACAATGGATACACTCTATAAGGGAGCCAAGGAAATGGTTAGGTATGTGAAGGGTCATCAAGTTATAGCAGCAATCTACCTCACCAAGCATAGTGAGAAGAATAAGAGCACCACATTGAAGCTGCCCAGCAACACTCGTTGGGGTGGTGTTGTCATCATGTTTGACAGTCCCCTGGAGGGGAAGGAGTCTCTCTAAGAAATGGCCATATCACAGTCTGCTGACATGGACTGCCCCATCAAGAGGATCCTCCTGGATGATGTATTTTGGGAGAGAGTGGTAAGCAGCCTGAAAATCCAGAAACCTATAGCAGTAGCCATTGCACGGATTGAGGGAGACAATGCCATCCTGTCTGATGTTCAGACTCTGCTTGCAGATGTAAGAGAAGAAATACGTACTGCCCTTCCCACTTCACTTTTGCTCCAAGCAGAGGAAACTGCAGTTCTGAAATACATCAAAAAGCGCAAAGACTTCTGCCTGAAGCCCATACATGCCGCAGCGTACGTTGGACCTCAAGTATGCTGGCAAGAGCATCCTGTCTGGTGCAGAGATCAACAAGGCCTATGGTGTCGTCACTACAGAGTCCTGCCACCTTGGCCTGGATGACGGCAAGGTTCTTGGCAGTCTGGCGAAGTACACTTCCAAGCAAGGGCTTTGGGATGGAGATGCAATATGGCAGTCATGCCAACATATCTCATCAGCCACCTGGTGGAAGGGACTTTGTGGATCTGAGGCTCTTTCCCCTGTTGCCTCCATCATCCTCCATATCCCACCAACATCAGCCGCCTCAGAGCGCAACTGGTCCTTGTTAGGGAACACACACACCAAAGCACACAACAGGCTGACCAATATAAGGGTTGAAAAATTGGTGGCCATCTGGGCAAATGTAAGGCTTTTTTAGCCCGACAACGAGCCATCCTCAACAAGGTTGGAAAGTGACAGTGAAGATGAGGCCTCAGAGTCTGATGTTCAAGAGGTGGACATTGAGGAGGTCCAGGGAGAAGACATGTAAGCCTGAGAGGAAGACAACCAAAGCTTTAGTTTCTGGACTATCATTTCATAGATGTATGTTGAAAACGTTTTTGGGAGATGCGATGGATCATTGGGGATCATTCAATATTCTCTTTCTTTTGTTGTTCAGTGAAATCCTCCCATGTGAAGAGTCAACTAATTTAATTAAAGTTCAATTCGTAACTAAATTGTTTAAAAAAAAATTATATTGGAAGGATTTAATCATTTACAATTATGTCTACTTATGATATGGTAAAAGGTTTGTTTGTCTCCATATGATATTGTAAATATATCCAATGCAAAAACATCTACATTTAAATGGTATTAATATTACATTTGCATATATTTCAGATAATTCCCATATATTCCCACGGAAAGTTTCCACCTCTGAATATTCCCCAAAATGTGCAACCCTAGTTGTGCATTGATCTTACACAATATAATCATATACAATTTCAGCAGCATGTCTAAGACTGATGGACTGTGCCATCCCCACAGCCTCCACAATGGATCAGTCCACTCAGCGTGAATCAGACAGGTGTATTGTACTTTTCTTTGCTACTCGACCAACAGCCTATCAACCAAACAATCAACTAAATGGGGTCAGCCCCAGTAAACACATTCATTTTCCATTCTAAATTAAAATCTGCTGCTGATGGAGCTCATGAGCTGGGCCTCTCTGAGCTGGATCAGTCTGAATTGACTTCTGTGTGTGTGTGTGTGTGTGTGTGTGTGTGTGTAAAAAGTACGTCCAATGCATTGAAGGTCCCCAAGAACACAGTGGCCTCCATCATGCTTAAATGGAAGAAGTTTGGAACCACCAAGACCCTTCCTAGAGCTGGCCGCCAAACTGAGCAATCGGGGACGAAGGGCCATGGTCAGGGAGGTGACCAAGAACCCGATGGTCACTCTGACAGAGCTCTAGCATTCCTCTGTGGAGATGGGAGAACCTTCCAGAAGGACAACCATTACTACAGCACTCTACCACAAAGGCCTGATTGGTGGAGTGGCCAGACAGAAGCCACTCCTCAATAAAAGGCACAGGGTAGCCCACTTGGAGTTTGCCAAAAGGCACCTAATGACTCTCAGACCAGGGAAAACAAAATTCTCTGGTCTGATGAAGATTGAACTCTTTGGCCTGAATGCCAAGTGTCACGTCTGGAGGAAACCTGGCACCATCCTTACGGTGAAGCATGGTGGTGGCAGCAACATGCTGTGGAGATGTTTTTCAGCGGCAGAGACTAGTCAGGGTCGAGGCAAGACGAACGGAACAAAGTACAGAGAGATCCTGGATGAAAACCTGCTCTGGAGCGCTCAGGACCTCTGGGGCGAAGGTTCACCTTCCAACAGGACAACGACCCTAAGCACACAGCCAAGACAACTCATGAGTGGCTTCAGGACAAGTCTTTGAATGTCCTTGAGTGGCCCAGCCACTTGAACCCGATCGAACATCTCTGGAGAGACCTGAAAATGGCTGTGCAGCAACGCTCCCCAGTCAACCTGACAGAGCTTGAGAGGATCTGCAGAGAATGGGAGAAACTCCCCAAATACAGGTGTGCCAAGCTTGTAGAGTCATACCCAAGAAGACCCGAGGCTGTAATTGCTCCCAAAGGTGCTTCAACAAAAGTACTCAGTAAAGGGTCTGAATACTGATGTAAATGTGATATTACAGTGTTTTATTTTTAATTAAATTGTTACACTCCTACTTTTCATATTAATGCAAAATGTTATTTTTTAAAAGATTTCTCACAAAAACAAGCCTCTCTCTGAAATGTCAACGGAGCACTTTACATTTAATTCAGCTTGTGTCATACGAATGTAGCTTTTTGCAAACCTCGGAAACAACTTTGAAGACGACCATCACAACAAACCCTAAAAGGTTGCGGCGAGAAAGCTGCACCGCTCTGTCAATGGGCCTCGATGCTTATTATCAGATGTATTAGGTCGACCGATTAAATCGGAATGGCCGATTAATTAGGGCCGATTTCAAGTTTTCATAACAATCGGTATTTTTGGCCACCGATTTGCCAATTTTTTACATTTATTTTAAAACACTTTTTTTCTTACACCTTTATTTAACTAGGCAAGTCAGATTAAGAACACATTTTTATTTTCAATGACGGCCTAGGAAAGGGGGTTAACTGCCTTGTTCAGGGGGGATTTGTTTTTGCAACCTTCCGGTTACTAGTCCAACGCTCTAACGACCTGCCTTACATTGCACTCCACGAGGAGCCTGCATGGCAGGCTGACTACCTGTTACGCGAGGGCAGCAAGAAGCCAAGGTAAGTTCCTAGCTAGCATTAAACTTATCTTATAAAAAAAACTAACATAATCACTAGTTAAACTAGTAATATCATCAACCATGTGTAGTTATCTAACGTGTCCTGCGTTGCATATAATCGATGCGGTGCCTGTTAATTTCTCATTGAATCATAGCCTACTTCACCAAACGGGTGTTGATTTAACAAGCGCATTTGCGAAACAAGCACTGTCGTTGCACCAATGTACCTAACCATAAACATCAATGCCTTTCTTTAAAATTAATAAACAAGTATACATTTTTAAACCTGCATATTTAGTTAATATTGCCTGCTAACATGAAATTGTGTCACACCTCTAGCGTTCATTGCACGCAGAGTCAGGGTATATGTAACAGTTTGGGCCGCCTGGCTCGTTGCGAACTAATTTGACAGAATTTTACGTAATTATGACATAACATTGAAGGTTGTGCAATGTAACACGAATATTTAGACTTAGGGATGCCACCCATTAGATAAATTACGGAACGGTTCTGTATTTCACTGACAGGAAAAACGTTTTGTTTTCAAGATGATAGTTTCCGGATTCGACCATATTAATGACCTAAGGCTCGTATTTCTGTGTGTTATTATGTTATAATTAAGTCTATGATTTGATAGAGCAGTCTGATTGAGCGGTGGTAGGCACCAGCAGGCTCGTAAGCATTCATTCAAACAGCACTTTAGTGCGTTTTGCCAGCAGCTCTTATTGCGATGTTTATGACTTCAAGCCTATCAACTCCCAAGATTAGGCTGGTGTAACCGATGTGAAATGGCTAGCTAGTTAGCCGGGTGCCCGCTAATAGTGTTTCAAACATCACTCGCTCTGAGACTTGGAGTAGTTTCCCCCTTGCTCTGCATGGTTAACGCTGCTTCGAGGGTGGCAGTTGTCAATGTGTTCCTGGTTCGAGCCCAGGTAGGAGCGAGGAGAGGGACGGAAGCTATACTGTTACACTGGCAATACTAAAGTGCCTGTAAGAACATCCAATAGTCAAAGGTATATGAAATACAAATCGTATAGAGAGAAAGTCCTATAATTCCTATAATAACTACAACCTAAAACTTCTTACCTGGGAATATTGAAGACTCATGTTAAAAGGAACAACCAGCTTTCATATGTTCTCATGTTCTGAGCAAGGAAATTAAACATGGCACAAATTGCACTTTTACTTTCTTCTCCAACACTTTGTTTTTGCATTATTTAAACCAAATTGAAGATGTTACATTATCTATTTGAGGCTAAATAGATTTTAATGATGTATTATATTAAGTTAAAATAAGTGTTTATTCAGTATTGTTGTAATTGTCATTATTACAAATAAATAAAAATAGGCTGATTAAATCGGTATCGGCCTTTTCGGCCCTCCAATAATCGGCATCGAAAAATCATAATCGGTCGACCTCTAGTATTAGGTTACAAAAATCTGGATATAATGTACTGTTAATGAAATGTTAGAGAGACTGCACTGAATGATTCAGAACATGAATAATCATATTTGTCTTGGTCCTCCAGTTCACCTAAAGCACCCGATGTCACAGGAAGGCCAAAAAGATCATCAAGGACAACAACCACCCGAGCCACTGCCTGTTCACCCCGCTATCATCCAGAAGGAGAGGTCAGTACAGGTACATCAAAGCTGGGACCCAAAGACTGAAAAACAGCTTCTACCTCCAGGCCATCAGACTGATAAAACAGCTATCACTAACAGAGTGGCTGCTGCCAACATACAGACTCAAATCTCTGGCTACTTTAATACATTTAATAAAAGGGATCTTCATTAAATTGGCACTTTAATAATGTCTACATAACTCATCTCATATGTACAGTTGTGGCCAAAATTATTGAGAATGACACAAATGTTAATTTTCAAAGTCTGCTGCCTCAGTTTGTATGATGGCAATTTGCATATACTCCAGAATGTTAAGAGTGATCAGATGAGTTGCAAATGAACTGAATCCCCCCAAAAACATTTCCACTGCATTTCAGCCCTGCAACAAAAGGACCAGCTGACATGTCAGTGATTCTCTCGTTAACACAGGTGTGAGTGTTGATGAGGACAAGGCTGGAGATCACTCTGTCATGCTGATTGAGTTCGAACAACAGACTGGAAGCTTCAAAAGGAGGGTGGTGCTTGGAATCATCGTTCTTCCTCTGTCAACCGTGGTTACCTGCAAGGAAACACGTGCCGTCATCATTGCTTTGCACAAAAAGGGCTTCACAGGCAAGGATATTGCTGCCAGTAAGATTGCACCTAAATCAACCATTTATCAGATCATCAAGAACTTCAAGGAGAGCGGTTCAATTGTTGTGAAGAAGGCTTCAGGGCACCCAAGAAAGTCCAGCAAGCGCCAGGACCGTCTCCTAAAGTTGATTCAGCTGCGGGATCGGGGCACCACCAGAACAGAGGTTGCTCAAGAATGGCAGCAGGCAGGTGAGTGCATCTGCACGCACAGTGAGGCGAAGACTTTTGGAGGATGGCCTGGTGTCAAGAAGGGCAGCAAAGAAGCCACGTCTGTCCAGGTAAAACATCAGGGATAGACTGATATTCTGCAAAAGGTACAGGGATTGAACTGCTGAGGACTAGGGTAAAGTCATTTTCTCTGATGAATCCCCTTTCCGATTGCTTGGGGCATCCGGAAAATAGCTTGTCCTGAGAAGACAAGGTGAGCGATACCATCAGTCCTGTGTCACGCCAACAGTTAAGCATCCTGAGACCATTCATGTGTGGGGTTGCTTCTCAGCCAAGGGAGTGGGCTCACTCACAATTTTGCCTAAGAACACAGTCATGAATAAAGCGGTACAAACACATCCTCCGAGAGCAACTTCTCCCAACCATCCAGGAACAGTTTGGTGACGAACAATGCCTTTTCCAGCATGATGGAGCACCTTGCCATAAGGCAAAAGTGATAACTAGGTGGTTCGGGGAACAAAACATGGATATTTTGGGTCCATGGCCAGGAAACTCCCCAGACCTTCATCCCATTGAGAACTTGTGGTCAATCCTCAAGCGGCGGATGGACAAACAAAACCCAAAAAATTCTGACAAACTCCAAGCATTGATTATGCAAGAATGGGCTGCCATCAGTCAGGATGTGGCCCAGAAGTTAATTGACAGCATGCCAGGGCGGATTGCATCTGTCTTGAAAAAGATGCGTCAACACTGCAAATATTGACCCTTTGCATCAACTTCATGTAATTGTCAATAAAAGCCTTTGACACTTATGAAATGCTTGTAATTATATTTCAGTATTCCATAGTAACATCTGACAAAAATATCTGAAGACCCTGAAGCAGCAACTTTGTGGAAATTAATATTTGTGTCATTCTCAACTTTTGGCCACGACTGTATATACTGTATTTTATACCATCTACTGCATCTTGCCTATGCCGCACGACCATCCTTCATCCATATATTATATGTACATATTCATCCCTTTACATTTGCGTGTATATGGTAGTCGTTGTGAATTTGTTAGATATTACTGCACTGTCGGAACTAGAAGAATTTCGCTACACTCACATTAACATCTGCTAACCGTGTGTATGTGACCAATAGAATTTGAAAATGTATTTTATAAAACACAAGGAAGTGAAATTTCATCACCAAAGTGCATTTTCACCCACTCTGGGCAGAGTTGGTAGACATCCCATAGTGAGTGATACCATACCTTGATTTGAGATGAAGAGAGAGAAACGCCTCCTGGTTGGTTGCCCTGGCTGCTATTCCTCCTCTGAGACACTGGGATAGGTACTCTATCTGTACAGAGAAGAGGACTGTCAGACGTCACAGAAACTCAAGCAGTAGGCTACTATGTTGGAAGGTCAAGGATCAGTGTTTTTCACTAGCGCCAGCTATTCAGCCGGTTACACTTATTTTCAGCAGGGTACTTTTTCCCAGTTAAATGAACTACATTAAAAAAAAAAATTATTACAATTAGCAAGTCAGAAGAAAAAGAAAAGTCAGCCGAGCCCTCTCCCACTAGAATGAACGATATGAATTAGGCTTGGGCGGTATACCGGGGTATTTGTAAATAGCCACGTGGTGGTTTTCCCAATACCGTTGAAACTATTTGAAGTTTAATAAAATATCTGTAGCTACTTAAGTAAATACCTGCAGTCAACTTGTGCAATACGTTAGAAGATAAAGATCATGTTCTTCATTTCACCGGTCACAATTTTTCATTATGAAGCTTACCAGTAGTCCCCAGCCATGTGGTGTTTATTTACAAGCACACAATGACGAGAGAACAGAGCCTTGTGAGTCACTACTGCAGCAAGTGCCAGGTGACCTAGTTACAGTATGGAATGTGCTAAAAGTTCTACAGTTGTGCATTTGGTTTGCTAATTTAGTAGCTAGTTAGCTACCTAGCTAATTAACCTGCCTGGGGTGTGTGGGACGCTAGCGTCCCACCGGCGGGACACACTGCCAACAGCCAGTGAAATAGCAGGGCGACAAATTCAAAACAACAAAAATCTCAATTAAAATTTCTCAAACATACAACTATTTTACACCATTTTAAAAAGATAAACTTCTCGTTAATCCAACCACATTGTCCGATTTCAAAAAGGCTTTACGGCGAAAGCATAGCATTAGATTATGTTAGGACAGCACCTAGACAAGAAAAACCACAGCCATTTTCCAAGCAAGGAGATGCGTCACAAAAACCAGAAATACAGTTAAAATTAATCACTAACCTTTGATGATCTTCATCAGATGGCACTCATAGGACTTCATGTTACACAATACATGTATGTTTTGCTCGATAAAGTTCATATTTATATCCAAAAACCCCATTTTACATTGGCGTGTAATGTTCAGAAATGTTTTGCCTCCCAAAACTTCCGGTGAATGAGCCCATCAATTGACAGAAATACTCATCATAAACGTTGATAAAATATTAAACTGTTATTCAAAGAATTATAGATACACTTCTCCTTAATGCAACCGCTGTGTCAGATTTCAAAAAAGCTTTACAGCGAAAGCACACTTTGAAATAATCTGAGTACAGCGTTCAGACACGAAACCAAACCCACCATTTTGTGGAGTCAACAAAACTCAAAAAAAATATTATAAATATTCACTTACCTTTGATGATCTTCGTCGGAATGCACTCCCAGGGATCCCAGTTCCCCAATAAATGTTCATTTGTTTCGATAAAGTCCATATATATGTCCAAATACCTCCTTTTTGTTTGCGCGTTTGATAGAGTACTCCAAATGCGCTGTGCTCGCGCATTAACTTCTATGGGCTACGTGGGACGCTAGCGTCCCACCTGCGGGACACAGCCAGTGAAATATCAGGGCAGCAAATACAAAAACAAAATGTCAAAATTCGACTTTCTCAAACATACCACTTCTCCTTGATGTAACCACATTGTCCGATTTCAAAAAGGCTTTACAGCGAAAGCAAAACATTAGATTATGTTAAGAGAGTACATAGACAAAAATAATCACACAGCCATTTTCCAAGCAAGGACATGTGTCAATAAACCCAAAACACAGCTAAATGAAGCACTAACCTTTGACGATCTTCATCAGATGACACTCCTAGGACATTATGTTACACAATACATGTATGTTTTGTTCTGTTCGATAAAGTTCATATTTGTATCCAAAAACAGCATTTTACATTGGCGCGTGATGTTCAGAAAATGTATTCCCACCCAAACATCCGGTAAATGTGCACATCAATTTACAAAAATACTCATCATAAACGTTGACAAAATATATAACAATGATTTAAAGAATTATAGATGGACTACTCCTGGATGCAACCACTTTCTCAGATTTTAAAATAGCTTTACGGAGAAAGCACATTTTTCAATATTCTGAGTACATAGCTCAGCCATCACGGCGAGCTATTCAGACACCCGCCAAGTTCGGGGCAACCTAAACTCAGAATTAGTATTAGAAATATTCTCTTACCTTTGCTGATCTTCGTCAGAATGCACTCCCAGGGCTGCTACTTCCACAAGAAATGTTGTTTTTGTTCGAAATAATCCATATTTATGTACAAATACCTCCGTTTTGTTCGTGCGTACAGATCACTTACCCAAAGGCATTACGCGCGAGCGCGGAACCAGAGACGAAAAGTCAAAATATTCCATTACCGTACTTAGAAGCATGTCAAACGCTGTTTAAAATCAATCTTTATGGTATTTTTAACGTAAAATTGCGATAATATTCCAACCGGACAATAGCATATTCATTCAAGAAGAAAAAGGAGGGGCGCGCTCACGGGACCGAGCATATCCAATCCCTTTGTTGCCAGGCAGTCCACTCAGAAACTGAGCTCCTATTATCTGCCCAGTGACAGGAGAATGCTCAAACCACTTTCTGAAGGCTGTTGACAGCCAATGGAAGCCTTAGGAAGTGCAACGTCCCCCACAGACACTGTAGTTTCGATAGAGAATCAAAAGAAGAACTACAATTCTACGACTTTCCACTTCCTGCTTGGGATTTTCTCAGGTTTTTGCCTGCCATATGAGTTCTGTTATACTCACAGACACCATTCAAACAGTTTTAGAAACTTCAGAGTGTTTTCTATCCAAATCTACTAATAATATGCATATTCTAGTTTCTGGGCCAGAGTAGTAACCTGTTAAATTGGGTAAGTTTTTCATCCGGCCGTGAAAATACTGCCCCCTAGCCCAGACAGGTTAAGTTCAGACGAAAAGTAAAAAAAGTTATATTACTGTTCGTAGAAACATGTCAAACGTTGTATAGAATTAATCTTTAGGATGTTTTTACTATAAATCTTCCATAATATTCCAACCGGACAAGACCTTTGTCTTCAAAAAAGAAAAGGAACACAGCTAACTCTCATGTGAGCGTGTGCCACTGAGCTCATGTCATTTTCTCACTCATCTACTTCCAGGAGCTCTTATTTTCTCCCTATTCACAGTAGAGGCATGAAACAACGTTCTAAAAACTGTTGACATCTAGTGGAAGCCTTAGGAAGTGCAAAACGAACCTTAAGTCACTGTATACTGGATAGGGAATCACTTGAAAAACTACAAACCTCAGATTTCCACACTTCCTGGTTGGATTTTCTCAGGTTTTTGCCTGCCATATGAGTTCTGTTATACTCACTGTTTTAGAAACTTCAGAGTGTTTTCTATCCAAATCTACTAATATGCATATCCTACCTTCTGAGTGTGAGTAGCAGGCAGTTTACTACGGGCACGCCTTTCATCCGGACGTCAATAGAGAAGTTAACACATATGGATCCAGAAATTAATTGAGCATCTGTTCTGTTTATTTTAGAGACCCATTTTGTCATTTGAAAAAAGTGCCCATCACACAATTTGTTTGATTAAAATTGACCTTTACATTTATTTTATATTTTCTGTTTAAATAAAATATGTAATTTGAAGAAAACACATAATTGTGGCAATTCATATCTTGCAGTAAAATACTTGAATCTCAAGAGAAGACAAGTTAAATGTTCTCCTACTTAGAAAATAGTCCTGATGCAATAGGCCTAGACAATATCCCCCAAAATAACGATACACTTAATTCATACATTTTCAGTAACTTAGGATGGAAAAACAATAGCACACAAAAAAAATCCAATCTGGGAGGTAAACTCAATAAAGTATTCAATATTTGAATACAGTGTGGCTCAGTTGGTAAAGCATGGTGCTTGCAATGCCAGGGTTGTGGGTTCGATTCTCAAAGGGGACCATTATGGTAAAAAAAATTATGAAAATGGATGTACTTGCTTCTGGATAAGAGCGTCTACTAAAATGTAAAATAATTTTGCTGTGTATTTCAGTTGTAATCAAGGCATTTGAATGTACCAGAGGCTACCAAAATAGAGTTTGTTCAGCAAAACAATTCTTAACCTGGAGGAGCAAGCCACCCCAGACCCACATGGCCTGGGGGATCCTGGCTGGCTACTCCATGTGCTTGTGGAAAAGACTGAATTTATGTCAGCATAAAAGCAATTTCACATTAAAGTGGTCTTGAACTGAACATGAAATAATGGTCACATAATATACTGTAGGTTATTATTAAATCAGGAGGGTTAGCATCTTGATTGAATGGCTCATACATGCAAAATACTATTCCATTCATCTTATTCCATTGAGCCAACCATTAATTCATGGCTATTTTAGGCCTTTCGAGGTCACTCTCGACAGTAGTTTAAAAGGCTTGTGAAAGTAATTTCTTCCTGGCCTGAAAAAGAAAAGCTCTTGTTGTTAGTGTTTTCTGAGGGAGTGGGACAAAGCACTGGGAAAACCACTGTGTCATGATCAACACAACGCGAAGCAGAAAACTGGGTCAGCCTCGCCCGCTCAATTTCTCTCCTTTATTGCATGCAGCTGCCTACTTACAGCATTGGCAATGGATAGCCTAGTTTGATTAAAGCATGGTCTCTGAGGATATAAATCACAGAATGGCTCCCAGGAGCAGCTGAGGACATAGTGTAGTTCCATTCCATAGAAAGCTTATTCCATGGCCCATGGATTTTACAACCAACAGTCATGACAGAAGTCTTAGAAATGATCCATCATGCCAGGAACACTTCAAGGAACTTGTGAGGACATTCAATAAGCAAAAAGGCAGTTTGGAGCATTACATGTGAGTGTATCATGTTACCAAATAAAGCAACGGTATTTGGACACAATGTTGGACCCTGCCAAAGTACTACTCACTGGCAATGAACAGACTTTAGGGAGTCAAAAACCTGTCAGCCAATGTTGTCACAAAGCAGCATTATTGGGTTAGGTACAGTACACTAGCAGTCATAGTCCAATTTTTTTTTATTTCACCTTTATTCAACCAGGTAAGCTAGTTGAGAACAAGTTCTCATTTACAACTGCGACCTGGCCAAGATAAAGCAAAGCAGTGCGACACAACAACAACAACACAGAGTTAAACATGGAATAAACAAGCGTACAGTCGACAACACAAGAGAAAAAAAGAAAGTCAATATAGAGAGTGTGTGTAAATGGCGTGAGGTACGGCAATAAATAGGCCATAGTAGTGAAGTACTTACAGTTTAGCAAATTAACACCGGAGCGATAAATAGCAGATGTTGATGTGCAAGTAGAAATACTGGTGTGCAAAAGAGCAGAAAAGTAAACAAAAACAATATGGCGATGAGGAAGGTAGATTGGGTGGGCTATTTACAGATGGGCTATGTACAGCTGCAGCGATGGGTTAGCTACTCAGATAGCTGATGTTTAAAGCTAGTGAGGGAAATATAATTCTCCAGCTTCAGCGATTTTTGCAATTCGTTCCAGTCATTGGCAGCAGAGAACTGGAAGGAAAGGCGGCCAAAGAGGTGTCGGCTTTGGGGATGACCAGTGAGATATACCTGCTGGAGCACGTGCTACGAGTGGGTGTTGTTATCGTGACAAGTGAGCTGAGATAAGGCAGAGCTTTACCTAGCATAGACTGATAGATGACCTGGAGCTAGTGGGTCTGGCAACGATGATTGAGAGGGCCAAATGACTAGAGCATACAGGTCGCAGTTGTGGGTGGTATAAGGGGCTTTGGTGACAAAACGGATGGCACTGTGATAGACTGCATCCAGTTTGCTGAGTAGAGAATTGGAAGCTATTTTGTAAATGACATCACCGAAGTCGAGGATCGGTAGGATAGTCAGTTTTACGAGGGTATGTTTGGCGGCGTGAGTGAAGGAGGCTTTGTTGCGAAAACAGGAAGCCGAGTCTAGATTTCATTTTGGATTGGAGATGTTTAACACAGTGTCCAAAGAAGGGCCAGATGTACAGTGAGAGAAAAAAGTATTTGATCCCCTGCTGATTTTGTACGTTTGCCCACTGACAAAGAAATTATCAGTCTATAATTTTAATGGTAGGTTTATTTGAACAGTGAGAGACAGAATAACAAAAAAATCCAGAATCCAGATTGTAGGACTGCCGGGGTGTTAAACATATCCAAGTTTAGGTCACCTAACAGAACGAACTCTGAAGATAGATGGGGGCAATCAATTCACATACGACTATTTTACACCATTTTAAAGATACACTTTTCCTTAATGTAACCACATTGTCCGATTTAAAAAAGGCTTTAAAGCAAAAGCAAAACATTAGATTATGTTAGGAGAGTACATAGACAAAAATAACCACACAGCCATTTTCCAAGCAAGGATATGTCACAAAAACCCAAAACACAGCTAAATGAAGCACTAACCTTTGATGATCTTCATCAGATGACACTCCTAGGACATCATGTTACACAATACATGTATGTTTTGTTCGATAAAGTTCATATTTATATCCAAAAACAGCATTTTACATTGGCGCGTGATGTTCAGAAAATGTATTCCCACCAAAACCCCCCGAGAAATAATCCTTAAAATAAAAAACACACTTACTGTTGCAGTTTTGCACAGATCCATACAGCTATGGTTGCCTCCAACGCCCACATGCAGGAACGCCCCGAATGGCAGGAACGCCCCGAATGGCAGGAACGCTCACATGCAGGAACGCCACGAATTACGGGCTGCAGTTCCACACTATTATTAACGAGCCCAGCTAGATCCAACTAATGACGTATCCAACTAACGTCAGGATGCTACCCCCGTCCAGCAAAAAAAAAAGCTAGACCCTAACTAACGTTAAAATTACTAGGCTTGGATATTTTAGTCCACAGCTAAAATACACTTTCATCTAAGACACTTCTAGCTACAGCGAAACGTTAAGTTTACATTGTCCTAACTTGGCTAGCTTGCTAGCCCTAAATCCATCTTGTTATCTAAGGTAACGTTAGTTAGCTTAACGTTAGCCAACTAGCAATGCGATATATAGCTAGCTATGCAACTAGCCATTGGTCATCACGACACATGCTGAAAATATTATGCAGCTACTTACATGAGATGAACTAGCTAGGACATCTCCATCTAATGGACCCCTCTATCTAATGTTACGTGAACTGTGATATAAAACGGTAACGTTACTCAGTCTGTGACCTACTTTCTCCCTCCGTCATGACCAGTGCTGCACCACTAACCTAGTTTCTCTAAACCAATTGCACAGGAGGACTACACTACGTATTTTCTCTCACCAACCAGAAAACGATTGAGAACAGGAAAAGATGACGGACATACTGCCTTCCAATTAAAGAGTGCCAATATTTTCCGAGGTGGGACCGGGCCGATGGCAATGGGCGGGTTCGATTATGCTGAGCCGCGGGGAACCAGGCAGGGACCAGTTACGTCATTGGCGAAAGCGGGTAGGGAGGAGCGGTCTGGTCATTTTTTCAACAAGGTAGCATGGTGCATCGTCCAGAAACATACTTTTCCATAAAATACATGTTAGAATTTTCTAACTGGTTTTCATTGGGAAGGCAGATAAATCACTTTTGCATGTGAAAACACATAATTCTACTCATTACTTCACGTGCTCCTACGTCACTTTGTTTTGAGCCGACATCGCTGTGAACTATGAATGGGGCACCTGTCTCACACCCGGGAGGTAGCCCGGTTCCGAATGCAATTAACTTTCCCCCTTGCAAAACACACATACAACGGGCGCCAGGGTGATATTAATCGAACCCCCTGAGTGGAACGTCTTCACTGGCCTGGGCTGATCCTCGATGGTCTGGAAGGGCTTCCTCCCCTATATTCTCCTTCTTCCCATCTGCACATAACAGTTGAAAGCAAATACCTGGTAGTAGGCATCATTCACTTAAAGGGCATATTGCCACTTTTCAACCTCAAAGCATCCTTTGCCCATCCAACTACCTCATCCCCATACTGCATTTATTTACTTATCTTGCTCCTTTGCACCCCAGTATCTCTACTTGCACATTCATCTTCTTTATTCTTGGCCAGGTTGCAGTTGTAAATGAGAACTTGTTCTCAACTAGCCTACCTGGTTAAATACCAGTGAAATAAATAAATAAATAATATTCATTATTTCTGGCAACATCCCAGTGTCTACAGTCGTGGCCAAAAGTTTTGAGAATGACACAAATATACATTTTTACAAAGTCTGCTGCCTCAGTTTGTATGATGGCAGTTTGCATATACTCCAGAATGTTATGAAGAGTGATCAGATGAATTGCAATTAATTGCAAAGTCCCTCTTTGCCATGCAAATTAACTGAATCCCCAAAAAACATTTCCACTGCATTTCAGCCCTGCCACAAAAGGACCAGCTGACATCATGTCAGTGATTCTCTCGTTAACACAGGTGTGAGTGTTGACGAGGACAAGGCTGGAGATCACTCTGTCATGCTGATTGAGTTCGAATAACAGACTGGAAGCTTCAAAAGGAGGGTGGTGCTTGGAATCATCGTTCTTCCACTGTCAACCATGGCTACCTGCAAGGAAACACGTGCCGTCATCATTGCTTTGCACAAAAAGGGTTTCACAGGCAAGGATATTGCTGCCAGTAAGATTGCACCTAAATCAACCATTTATCGGATCATCAAGAGCTTCAAGGAGAGCGGTTCAATTGTTGTGAAGAAGGCTTCAGGGCACCCAAGAAAGTCCAGCAAGCGCCAGGACCGTCTCCTAAAGTTGATTCATGCCTCCAAAAATGGAGAGCGACTTCTTGGGGTTGTGGATGGTTGGCGAGTGAACTGTGTTCAAACCCAGCAAGTGTAACATGGGGGATTTGAATTAGTATTTGAATACAATGTAGCCTTATAATGCCAACTTTTTTTATTATGAAGAGAGATCCCATGTCAGAGCAAAAGTAATAAAAGCACAGAGAGGAAGGACAAATCAGAGAACTACATCAGCAATGCAGCAATAATTTATTTCAAGTCTTGGTTTACAAATGCTAAAACAGATCTTCCATATTAAAAACCCATCAATATGTCAAATATGTACAAGACAATAGTTCCATGCGTTAACTGATGAAGCAATTGATTTAACTCACTCACAAACAAACAAAAACAATGTTTTGCAACACTCATGGGAATAGGTGGCCAGGAACAAGGAGAGAAGGTTTCTGTGGACTATACTTATGGGGAATCCCAAACCACCCCCTCACCCTTACCAACTCATTCAGAGGACCCTCTGTTATCAAGTGTGGCTGACGAAATGCTGACTTCCATCGAATGGCGAGGGGATCAATAAATCCATTAACTTTGGGACACACTCATAACTTGAATGATGCAATTCATATTCCACATTTCAATAAAATATGCATTAAATTCAAATTAACAATTTCCTGCTGTCATTTTGCAATGTGTCAATTTCACACTGTCATTTTTGTTTTATGTCAAGCCTTGTAATCAGACACAAACAACCCTACATGTCATATAATTAGTCACTCCTCTCAATACTTTTGAATGAAATTGAGCAAACTCCAAACATATCACAGTGCATGTTGATGTTGGGATAGAACTTCACTTTGGAGCCTGCAGTCTTGCTGGCTAGGTCAAAATGGCTATCGGAGGATTTAATTAGCACCTATATCCTTTAAAATATATTATTATTATTATTATTATTATTATTATTATTATTATTATTATTATTATTATTATTATTATTATTCCTCAGCTTTGAGCCATGCATTACTACACATGCCAGGAAGGTGGTCACATCTTCCCTAAACGATAGGAAAAGTCTGGCTTTTATACTGCTGGAAATTTTCCCACCCTTGATTACAATTCACAACACCTTGGACTGTCAAAGGCCATAAGGGGGCATTCAAGAACGCCACCTTTTACACAAGGGTCATTGCACCGCCACTGTTTGCTACAAGATACAAAGGCTCAATTTATTTGATGGTATAGATACAATGTTTTAGTTCTAACAAATCATCAAAATTCATCAGATATTGGCCTAATTCGGAGAAAACGTTGCTCAGTAGGCCACATATCAGAACTTTTGAAGCAGTTGTGGATCTTGAATACACCCCACTTTCATTTGTCAGTTGTGAATGACGTAAACCGAAATAACGGGCGCGGTGTTTGAACGTTGACAGTGTTCCAGAGAAACAAAGTAGCGAA
Source organism: Salmo trutta (assembly GCF_901001165.1). Lineage (NCBI taxonomy): Eukaryota > Metazoa > Chordata > Actinopteri > Salmoniformes > Salmonidae > Salmo > Salmo trutta. The sequence goes on from NC_042963.1 coordinate 43,675,530, forward strand.
CCGCATAACATTTCATGCACAGTCCTTGAAACAGTTTCAAAGTAACTAATTTAAAATGGGTAGAAGAAGAAGCAGCACATTCCCAATTAAAAGACGCGCTACTGAGAGTTTGGGGTTTGACGAATTCGGGTTTGCCCAAACTAAAAGAAAGGACCAAAAACTTCAACACCGATGTCACGATTACAGGTAGGATTATTTACATTCAGTTGCATTTCATTAATGACCATCAAGGTTTAAGATTGGATGTAGGTTTATCAACAATGTTTTTTAGCCTGTTTTTGTTGGACAGGACTAGACTGGATGTTGCCCTTGATTACGACCCTCAGTTCCATTGTTCAAAGGCGTATTCTGTAGGGGGAGTTTTAAGATCTCCGATGCTCGTTCTGAACATTGACGTGCATCACTTGCAGTATGGTTTAGGAAACATAAGAACCTTATCTTTCATATCAGCGAGAAATAATAAAAAAAAACGTTTATATTGATACACACCTTGATAGGGTAAATCAAATCACATTTATTTATGAAGCCCTTTTCACATCAGCTGATGTCACAAAGTCCTATACAGAAACCCAGCCTAAAACCACAAACAGCAACCAATGCAGAAGCATGTTGGCTAGGGAAAAACTTTTGAAAGGTAGGAACCTAGGAAGAAACCTAGAGAGGAACCAGGCTCTGAGGGGTGGCCAGTCCTCTTCTGGCTGTGCCGGGTTGAGATTATAACAGGAGATGGCCAAGATGTTCATAGATGACCAGCAGGTTCAAATAATAATCATCATCACAGTGGTTGTAGAGGGTGCAACAGGTCAGCACCTCGGGAGTAAATGTCAGTTTGCTTTTCATAGCCGAGCATTCAGAGTTCGAGACAGCAGGTGCGGTAGAGCGAGAGTGTCGAAAACAGCAGGTCCGGGACAAGGTAGCACGGCCGGTGAACAGGTCAGGGTTCCATAGCTGCAGGCAAAACAGTTGAAACTGGAGCAGCAGCACGACCAGGTGGACTGGGGACAGCAAGGAGACGTCAGGCCAGGTAGTCCTGAGGGAAGGTCCCAGGGCTCAGGTTTCTCCGAGAGGGGCGGAGGGAGAGAGAGGTACAGAGCATTAGAGGGAACATACTTAAATGCACACAGGACACCAGATAAGACATGAGAAATACTCCAGATATAACAGACTGACCCTAGCCCCCCAACCCAAACTATTGCAGCATAAATACTGGAGGCTGAGACAGGAGGGGTTGGGAGACACTGGCCTCGTCCGACGATAGCCCTGGACAGGGCCAACCAGGCAGTGTCTAACCCCACCTACTTTGTCAAAGCACAGCCTCCGCACCACTAAAGGGATATCAATAGATCACCAACTTACTACCCTGAGACAAGGTTGAGTATAGCCCACGAAGATCTCCCCCACGGTACGAACCCGAGGGGGTTGCTAACTCAGACAGGAAGCTCTCATCAGTGACTCAACCCACTCAAGTGACGCACCCCTCCTAGGGATGGCATGGAAGGGCGCCAGTAACTCAGCCCCCGCAATAGGGTTAGAGGCAGAGAATCCCGGTGGAGAGAGGGGAACCTGCCAGGCAGAGACAGCAAGGATGGTTCATCGCTCCGGTGCCTTCCCGTTCACCCTCACGCCCCTGGGCCAGAATACACTCAATCATAGGACCTACTGAAGAGATGAGTCTTTAATAAAGACTTAAAGGTCAAGACCGAGTCTGCGTCTCTCGCATGGATAGGCAGACCATTCCATAAAAATGGAGCTCTATAGGGAAAGCCCTGCCTCCAGCTGTTTGCTTAGAAATTCTAGGGACAATAAGGAGGCCTGGGTCTTGGGACCGTAGCGTACGTGTAGGTATGTATTGTAGGACCAAATCGGAGAGATCGGTAGGAGTAAGCCCATGTAATGCTTTGTAGGTTAGCAGTAAAACCTTAATCTGCCCTAACCTTAACAGGAAGCTAGTAAAATTTTGATCAAGGTTCTGGTCAAGATTTTAGCAGCCATGTTTAGCACTAACTGAAGTTTTTAGTGCTTTATCCGGGTAGCCAGAAAGTAGAGCACTGCAGTAGTCTAATCTAGATGTGACAAAAGCATGGATTAACTAAAAATGTATGAAATGAATTGAAATGTATGCATTCACTACTTTAAGTCGCTCTGGATAAGAGCGTCTGCTAAATGACGTAAATGTAAAATGTAAATGTTAAAGCAAGGCCCCTGAACGCTTTTGTATTTTCTGCACTATGCAATGACATGGGCAGCGACCATGTAACGCTTTTACAACATACAGAAGTTGAAGGGGCAAAGTAATGACACGTTTTTTTATTTTTATTGAGTGACTAGCTTAAAGTTTTCTTAACAGACCATAATTTTCACTAGTCTGACCACTTGCATGATGACGAGTTTCTCACACGACTGGGCTATCTGGGTGATGTTTATTCCTCACCTGAATGATCTGAATCTAGTATTACAGGAACTATAGTCAATGGACTCTCTGCAACTATATTCAATGTGCGGGACAAAATTGAGGCTATGATTAAGAAGTTGGAGCTCTTCTCTGTCTGCATTAACAAGGACAACACACAGGTCTTTCCATCATTGTATGATTTTCTGTGTGCAAATGAATCAAGGTTACTAACAATGTAAAATGTTATATAGCAAAGCACATGAGTGAGTTGGGCGTGCAATTACGCAGGTACTTTCGACACGGATGACACAAACAACTGGATTCGTTATCCCTTTCATGCCCTGCCTCCAGTCCACTTACCGATATCTGAACAAGAGAGCCTCATCGAAATTGCAACAAGCGGTTCTGTGAAAATTTAATCAGAAGCCACTGCCAGATTTCTGGATTGGGCTGCGCTCAGAGTATCCTGCCTTGGCAAATCGCGCTGTTAGGACACTGATGCCCTTTGCAACCACGTACCTATGTGAAAGTGGATTCTCGGCCCTCACTAGCATGAAAACTAAATACAGGCACAGATTGTGTGGAAAATTATTTAAGATTGAGACTCTCCAATACAACCCAACATTGCAGAGTTATGTGCATGCATCCTTTCAAGCACACCCTTCTCATTAACCTGTGGTGAGGTATTCACAATTAGATGAAAAAATACAGTTTTATATGTAAGATGGTTAAATAAAGAGCAAAATTGATTATTATTTGTGCCCTTGTCTCTAAGAGCTCTTTGTCACTTCCCATGAGCCGGGTTGTAACAAACACTCACACTCATTCTTATGTTTAATAATTGTATTGCGTGTGTGTGGCAGGCAATGATGGCAAAAAACATTTGAGAGTGCTCTACCCCTGGTGCTAGAGGGAGTATGCAGCTGGAGGTTGAATGTTTGAAGGGGTACGGGACTATACAGAGTTTGGGAACCACTGATCATGGGTATTACACAAGGTTCAATTTAGTTCCTTAGTTTGGTGGTTAACCGGTTTTTGTCCTCTGACGTCCTTGGGTAGGTAGAGTGAGTCTGGAAGGGAATCTAGGAATCTTTGGGTTGTCTGAGAATTTATAGCACTGCTTTTCATGATCCTTGGTTCGCGTCTAAACAGATATGTTGCGATTTCCAACGTAATAAAATGGTGGTCCAATAGTCCAGGATTATGAGAAAAAACATTAAGATCCACAATGTTTATTCCTCTGGACAAAACTAGGTCCAGAGTATGACTGTTGCAGTGAGGTAGGTCCGGAGACATGTTGGACAAAACCCAGAGTCGATGATGGCTCTGAAAGCCTTTTGGAGTGAGTCTGTGGACTTTTCCATGTGAATATTAATGTCACCAAAAATGTGAATATTATCTGCCATGACTACAAGGTCCGATAAGAATTCAAGGAACTCAGTGAGGAACGCTGTATATGGCCCAGGAGGCCTGTAAGCATTAGCTATAAAAAGTGATTGAGTAAGCTGCATAGATTTCGTAACTAGAAGCTCAAAATACGAAAACAGTCATTTTATTTTTTTGTAAATTGAAATTTGCTATCGTAAGTGTAAGCAACTCCTCTGCCTTTGCAGGATTATCACATCAAAATTGTGATTAGTTCATTGACTATAACTGCCTTGGAAGTGAGGGATCTAACATTAAGTAGCTCTATTTTGAGATGAGATATCACAATCTCTTTCAATAATGACAGGAATGGAGGTCTTTATTCCAGTGAGATTGAGAGGTCCTGTATCAACAAACTCACTTCCTTGACAAATTCCTTCACAACAGCTCTACGCTGCTGGCGCAAGAAGTATAAATCCCTGACTTCTACAGAGGTCACGTCAGAATGACCATGTAAAGCCTTTAGGTGTATTTTAAATTACGGGCTATATGCTTCGAAAGACGCATCGAAAGCGGTTTTTATTGACGTTTCTAAAAGTTAAAACACAGCATCGGGATTGTAGTTTGTGGGCGAAGTTAATGGATGAGAACTGTAGGGAGAAGGCAGACTCCGCCTAGAATTTTCAATAGCTAGACTGGATTGGACATGCGCATTCAAAGAAGAGAAGAATTGTTTCTTTTAACTGACTGTTTCTCCCCCAGTTACCCCCAACTCAACACCCGTAGGGTGAAGGAATTGTGTGAGCTTCTTAGTTACTGGAATGGATCCAGTTTCATCTGCAGAAGCCAGGTATTTTGTCCTACTGAATGTATTATGGAACACCATTTGCAACATATTCAATTAATAGGCTATGTTTAGATTAGACCTTCCTTAGGCAGTTGTTTGCCAAACAGCCTATGCATTATTGACTTGTTTTAAATTGTGCACCTTCAAGTGGTCACATGACACAGTGAAAGTTTATCTTACAACAGACCTGGAACATTTCAGTTAGTCACACTATTTTTAAACATATTTTTTAGGACATTGGCCACATTTCTTTCCCTTTTCAGATTGAACGGTTTATGAGAATGGGAATCCCTCCAGCTTTAAGAGGGCGAGTGTGGAAGTGCCTTCTCAACATCGACAAACTAAGAGAATCCAGTGCTTTTAACTATCAGGTGCAGTCCCATAACCACTGTACATATCATTTTCAAAAGTATACTCTAGACTGGCTCTTGCATTATTGAAAAGCAAAACAATTTTCCTCCTCCATAGCCTACTTCTACAGTGACACATTTAATAGACATAGGCCAATTGTTTTATTTAGTTGTGTATTCACTCAATGACAGAAATGTTTGGATGAGATCCGAGGGCCCCTGGTTGACCTGGGAGTTAGTGAATACGGCATCATCTCAGCCATAGCTACTTTGAATGACACAGAGAATGACCTGGGGTCCAACCAACTTCCCTCCCACTGTCCCCCGGACTTGGCCTACTCCAGTGCAGATGTCACCATCTTTCGTCAGATCGCTCTGGATCTGCGTGAGTTATGGGATATTCTGTAGACCCCCTTTTCTCTGTACTGACAGTATGTTTTCTTTGCACATCTGGGATATGAATGGCTGATTGCATTTGACTCTTATCTTATCTTTGTACAGAGAGATCCTTCCCAACCCATCGCACCCTGATGGGCGAGAGTCCTGAGGCAATAGAAGGCCAAGCCAAGCTCTTCCGAGTCCTCATCGCCTACGCAAAGTACAACCCTAAGATTGGGTATAGCCAAGGTACAGTAAGGGGAGCTGACTGTTTGCAATCATGTAGCGGTATGCACGTAAGCACCAATTTGGAACGATGTTGTTTAAATATTGCTGGGGCTGTTTGATGGAGGCACAGATATATGTATGCAATAACTGTAGTTTTGTCATGAAACAAATCCATTTGAATTAGTTTCCAAGGACAATATTCCTTGTTAATGTACTTTCATGACATCCAAAAACAATTCACCTACCATGCAGTTGGTAGTAACTTTTTAAGTTCCATACTTCAGCCACTTGGGGGCAGAAGAGTCTAAGTAGACATTGAGCTGGTACAGCACCATGCTGCCAAGCTAATCACACAAACATTTCCAATAATACAGAATGTGTTTAAAAATGATCTGCATGGTTGACATTGGTGTGTGTGTCCCCTTATTTTATCCATATTAGTAGTGCCTGATTATTGACTGTTCATATCTTTATCAGGAATGTCATACATCGCTGCAGTGCTTCTTATGCACCTAAGTGAAGAGGAGGCCTTCTGGGCCTTGGGAGTTCTTCTAGAGAAGCCTAAATATCTGTCAGAGCTGTTTGACCTCTCCGGGGAGAAGTGAGAATGTCCTTTCAATGCGTGTCACATTATGAATATTTTATTAATGACATGAAGCAGCATACTTGCTGAAGTACTGTATTTAACCGGTCTTTGCTTTCTAACGTTAGGATCCAGCATCAAGCGATGGTGTTTCACCAGTTCTTCAAGCACAGGAAACCTCAGCTCTCCAAGCACATAGTAAGTGTGAGGACCCAGCTCTCTGCGTACAACTTGTAGTAGCTCTTAGGCACAAATCTCATACTGAGAGGACTTAAAAACAACTGTTATCCAGGGATATCTGGAGGGGAATCTGCTTGGTCACTGAACATGCCTCATGTAGGGCTCTTCTCATCACTCTTCCACTGTGCATTCCTCTCTAAAATCCCATGGCTTTCCCACAGAGACCATCATCATCACTGCAGCACATTGTCCTCAGGGACTGGGTTTTACCACTAGATTCACAGCTGCTTCCCAGTAACAGTCTGAGCTCATGTACGGAAAGAGGGTTGGCCATGTTGGTGTCACACAGCTTTATTCTGGAAATGACAGCAGTAAAAGCTCTTTGCTTACAGATGCCTCCTGCTTTGTCAGAAGGGGGAAGCTGTGGCTATGATGTCTCTGAAAGCAGCTACCCCTCAGCACAGTTTTAGCTAAGTAATGAAATCTTGGTCTGTGAGTGAAATACGGAAGTTCCTTCACCAGCTTGGCCCATCCCATTGCTCTCAGCTCTCTTAAGTCCCACCACCCTCTCTCTTTACCTGCAGCCTTAGGCCCCTTTTAAATGAGAGACTAAACCTCTCTGCTGCTTGACTGTCTCTTGAGAGATTTTCTATTTCTCGGTGATGACTCAGCACGTCTCAGAGAAAAGCTGCCCATTCAGTGCCGGCGGCCTGCGCACCACAGCGGCTTAAATGCACTCGAGTTAATGTTTCTAATACCTTATTTGAAGTACCAAGACCAGCATTTTACCACTGACTCTTGATAGAGCTCTGCTTAAAAGTTTAGTTTATTATGGAACTCAGTCAGTTTTCAATATGCAACTTTCTGTTCCTAAATTCTCTAATTTCTTTTCTTTTAGGAGGATGTAAGGGTTTCGTCCATCCATTTTGTTATGCCTTGGTTCCTAACCCTGTTCACCTCCCTGCCCTGCTGGGACTCTGTGCTGGCTGTATGGGACCTCATCATGTTGCATGGTAATACTAACAGGGCGGTACAGACTTTTGGATTCTGTAAACACTTTGGCATTATGTACATTATTGTTATCATTTTTCACCCTACCTTTTCGCCTCTGCCTCACACTTCAGATTCAGGAGATGACTCCTGCCCTATGAGCTGTTCTGGCTCGCACAAGCTTAGAGCAAGGCCACCCAGCTACATAATATAATATTTTATACAGTGCAAATTGCAATACAGCATATATAAAAATGGATGTGTCTCTTCACAGTCCCTGTTGTGCTGTAAGATGTTCTTTTTATCTGGTTTTTGAATCTGGTTTTATTGCTAGCTTGAGTTACCTGGTGTGGCAGAGTTCCATGTAGTCATGGCTCTATTTAATACTGTGTGTTTCCCAGCTTCTGGTCTGGACCTGGGGACTGTGAACAGACCTCTGCTTGCATGTCTTGTGTTGTACCGATGAGTATCTGAACTGGATGCCAACTGCTTGAACAGACCGTTCGGTACCATCAACACCTCGCACAAAGACCAATAGCAATCAATCTTTCGTCAACTTTGAGCCAGGAGAGATTGACATGAATGTTATTAACATTTGCCCTCCATGTACATCTAAGTGCTGCTCTATTCTGGACCAACTACAATTGACCTATGTCCCCCTTTATCGCACATGACCTACACAACTGGGCTATAGTCCAGGTGTGACAAAATTAGGACCTGTCTGGTCCACTGAGCTGTCAAGAAAGCAGAGCGACGCCTTATCATGAACAGACCTTTTCCATTTGAACAACCATTAGGTGTATATGTTTTGTCCATGACAGCTTGCTATCTAGGGTTACACCCAGCAGTTTAGTCTCCTCAACTTCCTCAATTGCCACATTATTCAATAATAGATTTAAATGAGATTTTTGTGTTGAGCGCATGATTTGTCCCAATAACGATACTATTCGTTTTTGTGATTATTTAGCACCAGACTATTGCTTGTTACCGTTCTAAAACTGACTGGAGCTCTGTTAAAGTGTCATTTATTTTACATTCGTAGCCAACGTGTATGCTGTTGAGTCGTCAGCATACAGACACACAGGCTTTAGTCAAGGTCAGTGGAAGATCATTAGTAAAAACAGAACAATAATGGCCCAAGCCGGCTGCCCTGCGGTACACCACACTCAACCGAATTTGCATTTGAGATGCGTCCATTAAAGAAACCCATCTAATAGAACAGAGGGTTAACTCAACCCTTAAGGCAGAGGATGTAAATCCATAACGCCTAACTTTTCAGCAACAGGTTATGATCAATGACATCAAAAGCTGCACTGAAGTCTTACTAAACAGCTCCCTCAATCTTTTTACTATCAATTTCTTTCAGCAAATCATCAGTCATCAGTGCCAAACATGTTCAGTCCCCTTCCCCATAAACATGCTGAAGGTCTGTTAATTTGTTTTCTGTAAAATAACTTTTATTTGGTCAAGTTTGCTAAGCACTGGTAACAGGGTGTTTGAACCTTTTTTAAAGGGTTCTCTGCTACTCTTGGGCAGCGGAATTACCTTTGCCTCGCTCCAGGCCTGAGGGCACACACCATCTTCTAGGCTTAAATTGAAGATGTGGCAAACCAGATTCGCAATCTATTCCGCTACCGTCTTCAGCAATTTACCATCCAGGTTGTCGATACAAGGTGGCTTGTCCAAAAATGTTTTCAACTCTTCCACATTCCCTTTGCGGCACTCAAAACTACAGCGACTCTTTCATTATTTTGTCTGTTATAGATGAATATGAAGGCTCAGTGTTTGTTGTTTGCTAATCTTGTCAACAAAAAGTTAAAGGTTTGATTATCTCACTATCTAGAGTTTTTATTATACTGACGGTCATTGACTAAATGGTCCCAGATCTGTTTGTGCTGTTTTGCCAGCTGTATTTCTGGTTCATGTTACTTTGTGTCCAGGCCTCTCTGCTGTGTTCCGTACTGGTCTCACCATCATTCAGCTGCTGGAGTCTCGGCTAATGAACCTGACTGACGAGGCTGCCGTGCTACCCCTGCTGCTAAGGGTACCTGTGGATGTGTGAGTGTTACGTCATCCTTATTCAAAAACACAGAGACTTGGGCCCACACAGTAGTTTTAAATCATCATAGGAACCATTATATACATTTTATTTTAGTGGACAGCCATTTTAGTTCTGGTTTTCAATACAAGCATCTCTTAAATAGACTTGTGTCATGCAAATCAGTCAATATAGCGTCAGTAGTTCAACATATTTTGTTGACGTCTAGCGGTCCCTATGGAAACATGGCAAGGGCACTGGGTTTGTGTGTATATAACAGTGGCTGGCCAGTTCATGATGTGAAGCAGTTATCGTATTTGTTTTAATATCTTAACCAAATCCTTTTAATCATTCTCTTGCCTGCCTCTCTTTTGAAGAAATATTTCTCTCTACAATGTTTACTTTGTCCAAAGAACTGTGGATTAGCCTCTTGTTACTGTGGGATGAACAGCATTGAGTCCCTTGAGCATGTTAATCAATGGAGTTTAAGAGCTCTTTGATTTCCAGGCTTTGTTTTATTGGGTTGGGGAGTCCTTATAGCAACGGTGCCTTGCTAATGTTTTGTTGGTGTCCTTGTAGGATTTAGATGGCATTTTAGGGACCTATTGGATGTTTTATTGATTTTGCCCAACTTGGGATTGTTGTAGGTCTCGACTAGTATATTTACCTTGCCTTTCTATTAGAAGCATTACTTTACAAAGCAATATACAATTTGGATATTATTTGAGATTAGTTATGAAATAACTTAAGTTTCTTTGAGGATGTTCCCTGCAAAACAAGTCATTCATTTGTGTTGTTCACATTTGAATATTTTGCCTTTGTGACGGTTGTCAGCAGGCACCGAGCCACATGCCACATTGAAGGGCTCTTGTTTCTAGATTGGCATCTGTGTGCCAGCCCAGTGAGGTCATGGCTAAGTGGTTTCTCTGTCTCGGACCAGGATCCTCTTACGAAAGGAAGAAACAAGCTCCCTGAAACCACAGCCTTTCTGGTCCGTGAGAGTGGGGGGAGGGGAAGCAGAAAAGTATAGGGTCAGAGAGTCATCTATACAGAGGGATTAGGCTATGAGCAGTCAGCCAGTTAGGATACAGCATAAAAACATCCTCTCACCCCATTGAGAATATAATATTTTCAGGAGACCTGATTTAACCCTGGCTTTAACTCAAAATCCTTGGCCATGGTCAGGCTCTCCTATCTGGTTTAATACAGAGTGGAGTAGGTGGACAAGTGAAACGCCAATAGACAATCATCTGATTAATGAAGGACTTTCTTTCATCCATTTAATCTATTGGTTTCTGTCCATCACTGCCCACCCCTTCCCCCCTTATCTCCATTCAGGCCTATTGACACGTCCCTCTGCCTGAGGAGTTGACAGCTCATTTGTTTGCTACCTTTCACTGACAAGCCCACATCAATGTGGCCACTTTTTCACGGTGCTTTATGTAAGAGCCAGCGTGATGTGAAGCATAGGGACAAGCTGTGTCCCAGCTCCAAGAGCTTTTTAACTGGATGCTTTTGTAACCGTGATATACAGTGCATTCGGAAAGTATTCCGACCCTTTCCCTTTTTCCACATTTTGTTATGTTACAGCATTTTTCTAAAATGGATTAAATAAATGTTTTTCCTGATCACAATGTTTTTCTACCCACAATTCCCCATAATGACAAAGCGAAAACAGATGTTTGCAATTTTTTTTTTTTTTTTTTAAACGGATACCTTATACACGTAAGTGTTCAGACCCTTTGCTATGAGACTCGAAATTGAGCACAGGTGCAACCTGTTTCCATTGATCATCCTTAAGATGTTTCTACAACTTGATTGGAGTCCACCTGTGGTAAATTCAATTGATTGGACAAGATTTGGAAAGGAACACACCTGTTTATATAAGCTCCCACAGTTGACAGTGCATGTCAGAGCAAAAACAAAGCCATGAGGTTGAAGGAATTGTCCGTAGAGCTCGAAGACAGGATTCTGTCGAGGTACAGATCTGGGGAAGGGTACCCAAACATTTCTGCATCATTGAAGGTCCCCAATAATACAATGGCCTCCATCATTCTTAACTGGAAGAAGTTTGGAACCACCAAGACTCTTCCTAGAGCTGGCCGCCTGGCCAAACTCCGCTATCGGGGGAGTTGGACCAAGGTCAGGGAGGTGACCATGAACCCGATGGTCACTGTGACAGAGCGCTAGAGTTCCTCTGTGGAGATGGGATAACCTTCCAGAAGGACAACCTTCTCTGCAGCACTCCACCAATCAGGCCTGTATGGTAGAGTGGCCAGACAGAAACCACTCCTCAGTTAAAGGCACATGACAGCCCGCTTGGAGTTTGCCAAAAGGCACCTTAAGGACTCTGACCATGAGAAACAAGATTCTCTGGTCTGAAGAAATCAAGATTGAACTCTTTGGCCTGAATGCCAAGTGTCACGTCTGGAAGAAACCTGGCACCATCCCTACTGTGGAGCATGGTGGTGGCAGCATCATGCTGTGGGGATGTTTTTCAGTGGAAGGGACTGGGACACTAGTCAGGTTCGAGGGAAAGATGAACGGAGCAAAGTACAGAGAGATCCTTGATGAAAACCTGCTCCAGAGCACTCAGGACCTCAGACTGGGGTGAAGGTTCACAGGACAATGACCCAACAGGACAATGACCCTACGCACACAGCCAAGACACGCAGGAGTGACTTCGGGACAAGCCTTTGAATGTCCTTGAGTGGCCCAGCCAGAGCCTGGACTTGAACCCGATCGAACATCTCTGGAGAGACCTGAAAATAGCTGTGCAGTGATGCTCCCCAGCCAACCTGACAGAGCTTGAGGATCTACAGAAAAGAATAGGAGAAGCTCCCCAAATACAGGTGTGCCAAGCTTGTGACTTACCCAAGAAGACTCACGGCTGTAATCGCTGTCAAAAGTACTGAGTAAATGGTCTCAATACTTTTTAAAAATACATTTGGAAACATTTCTAAAACTTTTTTTGCTTTGTCATTATGGGGTATTGTGTGTAGATTGTTGAGAAAAAAACGATCAATTTTAGAGTAAGGCTGGAACATAATAAAATGTGAGCGAAATCAAGGGTCTGAATACTTTCCGAATGCGCTGTATCAAAGGTTTGACTATTGCCATTGAGTCTTAAGGGCAATTCAATTTCGCATGTTTTTCTTCTCCCACCTATAAAGCCAACTGTCATGAATTGCTTCAAACTGATGTGATGGCTGATCAAAGTTGAATGAGGAGGAGATGATTTAAGAACCTTTTCTGTACTAATGTAAGGCCCTTTCTGTCCCCTCCAGTGCTCAGCACTGTGTCCTGCTCCCAGCCCTGTGGAGCACAGAGGTACAGGAGTGGGAGATCAAGTGCATGAACAGCCTGGTGTTGGAGGAGACTGAGGGACACCACCCAGGTAACACACACACACACACACACTCAAATCAAATAACATTTTATTTGTCACATGTGCCGAATACAACAGGTGTAGAAATGCTCACATGCCCTTAACCAACACACATTGTTGTAGTGGTACAATTAAATTACTCTACCGGACTTCCTCCTGCGTTCTGTGTTTGACCAATGACAGGCCCTGACGCTGTAACGGGAAAAGTGGGTGGGAAACTAAAGGTTAAGTGGGAATGTCTGACAGAGTAACCTGAAATGGTCTTTCACTCTGCACAGTCCTCAGTGTCCAGGCCTTATCTGGTGGTCCATGATAGTCATGGATTTGGTTGGGTGAGTCTGTAAGACATTTGTTCATCCTGACTAAATGTCAGAGCTGTTTTACTTGGACCCTGGGGATGATTCACAAACCTCAATGTAATGTATGCGCTTTGTGTTGCTAATTTTGTCAAGACCGATGACAAAAGGTGAAACGGACGATTCTCTGTCGTTGTCCTTTCTTTCTACCCTCTGTTTTTGTCCTTTTCGCTGTGTAGAAAATTGGTTGATACACCATTAAATCATCTGCTAACTCTTTGGAGTTCTTAGTTTTTGTTTTCAGTGATGACTTAAAGCATTTTTACAGGAACTTTGACATGACGACTCACTGCCTTGCCTCTCAGCCCTGTGGGTGGTGCTTTAACCCATGTTACTAATGGATGACAGTGATTTTAGCATTCAGAGATGAACTGGGTTAGGCCAGACCCTTTGTGTGTGTGTGAGAGATCATCATTCCCTCCCCTTCAGCTGCGATGACTAATGCCATCATCCTGGCATAGTCTCAGGCACAGTAAGTATAATCATTTCTCTGAGAGTGAAAGGGCTCCCTGATTAGCTGCTATGCGCTCTGTGCTGATCTGATTCCAGGTCTTACATTACCGCTGTCGCCAGCATGAGCAATACTTTTAGAGAGCCTCCCCTCAGATCTTGGTGTCTGAGTCGCGTCACCGTGTTTGTGTCCACTCTCTTGGCAGACAAAAGGGGAACATATTTAGAGTTATTCAGTACCCGGCTCGACATGCCCCCTCCCTATTGTAGTTTTATCTTCACACCAGACGTGCTGGAATGCCATCTGACACGTGAGCACTGTCAGCTCTGAGTCACCGCCTGGCTCTGACTGGGAGAGACTCCTGGAGGCCCTGTCAGTGAGTCACATTATGGCTGCAAAATGGCTGCCGCAGGCTCTGTTGTCAGTGTGGATCAGTCTGGACCAGGGGCCCCACTGTAAAGCTAATTGAAAGGCTCAGCACAGCAGCAGATTTTACTATGTGAATCTCTCATCAGGCTGTTGTGTGTGAGTCAGGATGAGTCATCCACACTGCCTGCTGTTTAGCTAGCTGCCTCTCTTGCCCCAGGTGGAGAGGAGCTAAATCAAAAGCGCCTCAGTAACCAGGCCTTCAGAGCCAGCCCTTCAGAGCCAGCCTCCAGTCTGTAGTCCTTTTTGACAACCTGCACTATAGATACTATGACACACTGAGGCCCAGTGAATTCCAAAAAGGATGGAACTGTTTTGGGTACACAAGAGTCTAGATTTTTCAGAACCAGTTACATTAGTTTTTTTTACTGGAAGTGTTAATTAAGGTTAGTTTTAATGATTAACAGCACTTGACAGGTCTGTCCATTCTAGAGTATGAGTATAGATGGATGGTGTTTCTCTGACGTGAGTTTTCAGCTGATGACGAGTACAGCGCTCTTGCTTTCTGTCCTCAATGAAGCAGTCATCTCTCTACTGCTATGAATTAATTACAACATTAATTTTGTCTCCTATCCTCACCAACTGTGCCAACGCCTTTATCTTCACTGATATCGTAGACATGAGATTCACCTCTACAATAGCTTGTTTTGAAATATGCATTAAATGGCAGACATCAATATAGACTTAAAGATAAATCATTTAGGTAGTAGTGTGTTTTGGAGCTATGAGTTCTAGCTGCTACCTCCTGTGTTGGAGCAGGATTGTATTCTGCTTGTGTGAGCTAGCTTGCTCGCTGCTCTGGCCCTCTGGTCTGGTGCTAGACCTTTAGTCAGCACAACAGTGATAGCAGGTGTCTCTTTTTCTCGTCCTCTCCCTCTCTCAGCATGTTGTTCCTCTGCTCGTGCAATGACTCAGCTGCTTTCTGAGGCTTTAATAAAAGTGTTGCTAGGGCCACCTTCACCCGTAGGACTGATCTGCACTCCGTTCACCTTCACCCGTAGGACTGATCTGCACTCCGTTCAACTTCACCCGTAGGACTGATCTTGACTTTGTTCTGTCTAAGCAAAGAACCGTTTTCCTGGGATATAATATTTGAGTCTGCATTATTGAGGCGTATTTGGTAACCACAATGAACATATTTAGCTGCAGAATTGTGATATTTTTATATACGACTTCAAGAGGTTAGAATGTGTTTTCCGTGTGTTACCTGTGCATATAAAGATTAGGCTTTTTTCATAAGGTCACATCCATGTAGGGTTGTACAGGTGAATGAATGACCTCTGAGGACATTTCAGAGCTTCTGCATGACTGAGCTGAATGTTTGTCACCTTGGATAAAGTGATATGAGGGATATTTTTTTTATCTGGTGAGATTTGCGCTACACATGAAAATGAGCTGGTTACAAAAATCTCTGTTTGCATTGTACTGTTCTGTCCCTGAGCTAGCAGTGGTATGTTTCTCTGTAACCGAGGAGGTTTGCTGGTTTCAGATCACAGGCCCCGACTCAAGTCAATGCAGTTTTTTATAGTAATTTTGGAGAAATGTTCTATCTCAACTGCCCACTCAGCTAATCCATTGCCCCCTCCTCCCCTGGCCCTGCCCTGGCTCAGCATGGTTGTGATCGACCCCTGTTCAGCTGTGTCCTCATCAAAGTGGTGAGAAGTTGACCTGACGAGCAGTGGCCCAGTGAGGGAGCTTTAGGCTGAAGCTCAATCAGGTTAGAAAGGTGACGTTCCTCCCTGCCTCCAGACAATGCAAGAGTGTTTCATGCTTTCCTACAGCCACATTAAAGCCACTAATGACCCATAGATTTAATTGCCTGTACACTCCTGATGGTCCAAGGATTGATGAAAATTACTCAAATGTTCTCTGGCTTTGTTTTAAGTACAACCTCTACCTCAACTGTCTGAAGGGACAGAACAGTGATCTGTGTCCCCATGGCTGGCTCATCTGCTTCATCTCAAACTCTAAGTGTCCTGGGAGTCACTGTCATTTGTGTGTACTGTAGCCTTGTATTAGAACATCCTGAGCAGAGTACAGTTTTCTGAAGTTAAATTGGCGCAACGGTGCCATCTTTTAGTCCCCCCTCCCCAAGTACTCCTACCTACAGTTCCTTGCAAAAAATATTCACCCCCTTGGCGTTTTTCCTATTTTGTTGCATTACAACCTGTAATTTAAATAGATTTTTATTTGGACTTCATGTAATGGACATATACAAAATAGTCCAAATTGGTGTAGTGAAATGAAAAAAAATAACTTGTCAAACTGCTATGAAGCCCCTAAATAAGATCTGGTGCAACCAATTACCTTCAGAAGTCACATAATTAGTTAGATTGCAGACAGATGGATTTTATTTAAGTGTCACATGATCTCAGTGTGTGTATATATCTAAATTTGTTCTGAAAGGCCCCAGAGTCTGCAACACCACTAAGCAAGGGGCACCATGAAGACCAAGGAACTCTCCAAACAGGTCAGGGACAAAGTTGTGGAGAAGTACAGATCAGTGTTGGGTTATAAAGAAATATACAAAACCTTGAACATCCCATGGGGCACCATTAAATCCATCTTTCCAAAATGGAAAGAATATGGCACCACAACAAACCTGCCAAAACAGGGCCGCCCACCAAAACTCACAGACCCGGAAATTAGGGCAGAATCAGAGAGGAAAAGAAGAGACCAAAGATAACCCTGAAGGAGCTGCAAAGCTCCACAGCGGAGATTGGAGTATCTGTCCATAGGACCACTTTAAGCCATACACTCCACAGAGCTGGACTTTACTGAAGAGTGGCCAGAAAAAATACATTGCTTAATGAAAAAAAGAAATAAGCAAACACGTTTGGTGTTCGCCAAAAGGCATGTGGGAGACTCCCCAAACATATGGAAAAAGGTACTCTGGTCAGATGAGACTAAAATTGAGCTTTTTGGCCATCAAGGAAAACGCTATGTCTGGCGCAAACACAACACCTCATCACCCTGAGAACTTCATCCCCACAGTGAAGTGTGGTGGCAGCATCATGCTGTGGGTATGTTTTTTATCGGCGGGGACTGGGAAACTGGTCAGAATTGAAGGAATGATGAATTGCGCTGAAGATAGGGAAATTCTTCAGGGAAACCTGTTTTAGTCTTCCAGAGATTTGAGACTAGGACGGAGGTTCACCTTCCAGCAGGACAATGACCCTAAGCATACTGCTAAAGCAACACTCGAGTGGTTTAAGGGAAAACGTTTAAATGTCTTGGAATGGCGTAGTCAAAGCCTAGACCTCAATCCAATTGAGTATCTGTGGTACGACTTAAAGATTGCTGTACACCAGTGGAACCCATTCAACTTGAAGGAGCTGGAGCAGTTTTGCCTTGAAGAATGGGAAAAAGTCCCAGTGGCTAGATGTGTCAAGCTTATAGAGACATACCCAAAGAGACTTGTAGCTGTAATTGCTGAGAAAGGTGGCTATACAAAGTATTGACTTTGGGGTGGGGGGTGTGAATAGATATGCATGCTCAAATGTTCAGTTTTTTTGTCTTATTTCTCGTTTGTTTCACCACAAAAAATATTTTGCATCTTCAAAGTGGTAGGCATGTTATGTAAATCAAATGAAACAACCCCCCCCCAAATTTTTTAAAATTATTTTTATTCCAGGTTGGGAAATTTCCAAAGGGGGTGAATACTTTCACAAGCCACTGTACATGTACAAATTACCTCAACTTTTTATTTTAACCTGTACCCCCCCCGCACATTGACTCGGTGTCGGTAGCCCTTTGTTATTTTATTGTTCTTTTTAAAAATGTATTTACTTTAGTTTATTTACTTAGTATTTTCTTAACTGCATTTTCTTAAAACGGTTAATGATTTGGTTAATGATCTGACCCCTTTTTTTTTTTTTTTCAATTTTCGCTTAAAATGACGACCCCCAAATCTAACTGCCTGTAGCTCAGGACCTTAAGCAAGGATATGCAAATTCTTGATACTATTTGAAAGGAAGCACTTTGACGTTTGTGGAAATGTTAAATTAATGTAGGAGAATAAGTACAGATCTGGTAAAAGATGGTACAAAGAAAAAAAAATTTTGGGGGGGGAAATGCAAGAGAAAGGCCATAATGTTCTATTCCAGGTTAGACGCAATTGAGATTTTGGCCACTAGTTGGCAGCAGTGTATGGGCAAAGTTTTATACTGCTCAAATGAATCATTGCATTTCTGTTCAAAATGTTATCAAGATTGCCCAAATGTGCCTAATTGCTTTATTAATACATTTTCAAGTTCGTAACTGTGCGCTCTCCTCAAACAATAGCATGGTATTCTTTCACTGTAATAGCTACTGTAAATTGGACAGTGCAGTTAGATTATCAAGCATTTAAGCTTTCTGCCCATATCAGATATGTCTGTCCTGGGAAATGTTCTTGTTACTTTACAACCTCAGGCTAATGTGATTAGCATATGTTAGCTCAACTGTCCCGTGGGGGGACACCGATCCCGTAGAGCAGGTATTCCCAAACAGGGGTACGCGCAATGCTGTCGGGGGTACACCAAATAAAAATGTGATTAACACGTAAAAAATATATATAAAATCTTCATATTTTCCATCAGTACATTTATATTTTCAAACGGGGCTATACATTTGGGTGAGTTTTTTTTTTCCCGCCTCAGTAGCCTCGTTTCACTGCCAAAAATAAAATGAAACCATCTAGTGTTCAGCGAAATAACAGTGTCAAATACAGGTAGCCTAGTCAAATAATTAACATCCAATCACATTAACTGTTATGCTTTCGCGGGAAAGCTTCACTCTTGTGCAGCCATTTTAGAAACGAACCATGACAATTTGAAAAATAAGCCACAGGAGGTTTTGGAGCGAGAATAAAGATTACTTTCGAGTAGTAAGACATGTATAAAAGCAACAGATACCATTTAATAAGAAGGGACTACTAGCGTCTTATATGGTGAGCTACCGAGTGGCTAGGACAGGCAAGCCCCATACTATTGTGGAGGACTTTATTCTTCCAGCTGCTGTGGATATGGCTAGGACAATGCAGACAATGCCTTCATCAAACAACACTGTTTCACGACGCATCCGTGACAAGGCAGGAGATGTTTTGAAACAATTACTGCTTCACATACAAGCCAGTGAATTATATGCGTTACTGCTGAATGAGTCAACAGACGTGGCGGGCCTGGCACAACTCCTATGGTATGTCCGTTACGTTTATGGGGGGTCAATTAAGGAAGACATCCTCTTCTGCAAACCACTGGAAACCAGGACAACATGAGAGGATCTTTTTAAAGTACTGGACAGCTTTGTGACATCAAATGGACTTTGGTGGTCAAGATGTGTTGGTATCTGTACTGATGGCGCAAAAGTCATGACAGGGAGACATAGTGGAGTGGTAACGTGTGTGTGCAAGCTGTAGCTCCCGACGCCACTTGGGTACACTGCAGCATCCACCGAGAGGCTCTTGCGGCCAAGGGAATGCTTGACAGCTTGAAAGACGTTTTGGACACTACATTGAAAACGGTTATCTCTGTTAAATTAATGTCCCTGAACTCTCGTGTATTTTCTGCACTATGCAATGACATGGGCAGCGTCCATGTAACGCTTTTACAACATACAGAAGTGCGCTGGTTATCAAGGGGAAAAGTATTGACACTTTAAAAAATGTATTGAGAAACAAGCTTAAAGTTTTCTTTACTGACCATAATTTTCACTTGTCTGACCACTTGCATGATGACTCGTTTCTCTCACGACTGCCTATCTGGGTGATGTTTTTTCCTCGCCTGACTGATCTGAATCTAGGATTACAGGGACTCTCCGCAACTATATTCAATGTGCAGGACAAAATTGAGGCTATGATTAAAAAGTTGGAGCTCTTTTCTGTCTGCATTAACAAGGACAACACACAGGTCTTTCCATCATTGTATGAGTTATTTATTTTTTGTGTACAAATGAATTCAAGTTTACGGACAATGTCAAATGTGATATAGCAAAGCACCGGAGTGAACAAGAGAGCCTCATCGAAATTGCAAGAAGCGGTTCTGTGAATTTCATTTAATCAGAAGCCACTGACAGATTTCTGGATAGGGCTACGCTCAGAGTTTCTTACCTTGGCAAATCGCGCTGTTAAAAGACTGATGCCCTTTGCAACCGCGTACCTGTGTGAGCGTGGATTCTCGGCCCTCACTAGCATGAAAATAAATACAGGCACAGACTGGAAAATTATTTAAGACTGAGACTCTCTCCAATACAACCCAACATTGCGGAGTTATGTGTATCCTTTCAAGTACACGCTTCTCATAAACCTGTGGTGAGTAATTCACAATTTTTGAACAAATAAGGGTTTATATGTAAGATGGCTATATAAAGAGCAAAATGATTGATTATTATATTTGTGCCCTGGTCCTATAAGAGCTCTTTGTCACAACCCAGCTCATGGGAAGTGACAAACTCACACTCATTCTTATGTTTTTAATAAATGTATCGTTTAGTGTGTGTGTGGGTCAGGCTTTCAGATGTTGTTTTTGCCATCATTGTGAGTGTGCTGACCCTGGTGCTAGAGGGGGTACGCAGCTGGAGGTTGAATGACAGTTTGGGAACTGCTGTCGTAGAGCGGTTAAGAGCTTGAAAGTAAGCATTTCATGGTAAGGTCTACACCTGTTTTATTCGGTACATGTGACAAATAAAATTTGATTTTATCTCCAGTCACTCATGTGGTTACCCCGAGGAGGACTGTCACAACAGGTTTACCAGAATGGGAGATCTTCTGAATTGGTGCACAAGCAGGGGAACCAGCCTCGGCAGGAGGCCTCAATTATTAATATTTCCTTGATAATGTTTACTTATTGAGGGGTTAAGATGTGCTTGCAGTCCACTGTTTTATGGAGCCAAAGTGCGAACTTGCGATAATGATCAGTCGTGTATGCTGGGCTCAGTACTGCATTTCTGTCTCCTTCAGGAAGTGGGCCTTTATACAATGCAAAGGGCAGAGATTTGATGCAGTGGGTATTCATGTGACTGTCAGCCATCTGGAGAAGATAACCTGTTATTTTCAAGGCAGGGCCTGATCTTCTTGGAGCTGCGTTGCCTCATCAGGTCCTCGGAGGGGATGAAGCTGCCTCATATGTCTGCCCCCAAGTCAAAAACAATGCACTCACACACGACAATGTGCTGTGCAGTCTTATCAGTCTCCGAGTGAGAGGATAAGACCTGTGTATGTCACAGCCTGTCATTTCTTTCTGAGCTGGTGGTTGGAGACTGCTTCTGTCAGCGTGTTGCTATCATAAATTAAAAAGCTGGTAAAGAGGTTGAGTTATTGTCCGGGTCCTTTTTAAAGTGGCTTTTTTAGAATGGAGAGAATGGATGTAAAGCAGCTCCCCCTCCTTGGTCTCTACTAATACTTCTTGGCCCCCCCCCAGTCTGACCCTTGACTTTGCAGCAGACTTGGAGTCCTATTAAAACAGAGAGCAATGTTGGTTTATACTTGAGTGTTCTTATTTCTGTGTGGAGGAATGCACACTGGGAGTTGTTTAGCACCCTGCGAAGTGGGCAGTTTTGGTAGCTTACATCTGACGCGTCTGCTCGTGCCACTTTAATATTTGCTCAACAAACAGGCTGCCAGGAACATTATTAATGTGCAGAAAACAAATACATGATGGGGAATCTACCCTTGGATAAAGACGTCTTTGCCTCATAACAAATGTCAGTCTATTATATGAAAGATATCATAGGTTTTGTGTTTAGATACTGTAACATAGGGAAACAGTAGCAGCTCCCCTCAGACACTTTTGAGAGCTTGGTGTAACAAGTATCAACAATAATTGATTGTGTGAGAATGCAATTTTCAAGGCCCTAGGTGTTTGTTAGGGCTCCAGACAGTTGACAATAAATCTGAGGAATGAGTGAATACATGCGTTGGAGAAAGGTGATCGAGACAATCTATTTGTCCCCCTCACTCTTTTAGAAGAGGCTCTAACAAGGTGATGGGCATCTATTAGACTACCTTCCTGACACTGGCCCATGTGTGATCTGTTCACAGGTTTCTGTTGTAACATATTGAGAAGCAGGGGGGATCATCCTCCAATGCAATTTAGGACCAGGTTTTGCAATTGCCAGTTTATGCCTGGGTAAAGGGACTGTAATCATTTTATTTGAGTTTGGTCTAAGATTAGTGTTCACACAGGTGCTCACGGAGTGTGTGACATATCTGTGAAATGGCGTCCTATGTGGGCTTACGCAGAACTGCATCAGTTGTAGTAGTGCAACTATCGTTGAATTGTTAAGTCTCACAATGTGCAACCTGACTCGCATTCCTGAGAATATTTGGAAAAGGATTCCTACGAAAAGCTTACAGTCCTGCTGTCCAAAAGGAGGAAGCAGCCTGTTTGTATGCATTTCAGTTATAACACTGTTTAGGTCGTGGCATGTAGGAAATTAAAATCCCTTTTGGTTTTCCCTGGTTTTTATGGAATTGATCCAGAAAGGCTATTATACAGATGGAAGGACGAGTTGACTATTCAATCCCTCATTTCTTAATCAGTCACTGAAGCAGTTGAGATCTCTCTAAGTGGTTTGCGTTACGAAAACGAATAAGAGAAATTTGAACATGCTGTAAGATGTTGACCTAACTGACACCTTTTCTATTGTAGGCCTACTATAACTTGGGAGTAACTGGGTTGCAAAGCAGTACAGCGAAACGGAGCTAGATAATCTTCATATAATCACTATACACCTCACTTATTCTGTCTTTTCAGTGGTAAAAACTGACCATGCATTGATACTAATGTTGCCTGGTCTTGTCTACTTTAGTTGTATTGTTTTTTTGTTTTTTTTATAGATAAGTTGACTCAGTTTATGAAAACAATCTTATTAAAAAAGGCATTTTTGTTACGCAGGTAACTACATATTTGGTATTGTTCTGCTGTGTTCCTTGGCTCCGTCCCTGGCTGTTTTGTAGCCGTTGTCCTGTTTTTGAGCTCCTTTTACCCTTTATCAGGTTTCCTGCTGCTTTGGACCTCTGCCCTCTCTTCCACACCACCACTTCACCTATTCCCGCTAGGAGATTTCAACAGCCTGTTTGTACTCTTCACTATCCAACCTTTTAAAGTGATTTGAAGTTTCCCTAAGCTCTGCAAGGTGTTAACGTCTCATGTTTTGGTGAACTTAAGTGGTGTGCACTTCTCTAAACAACCTGATAACCGGATGTTTTCTTTTTTGTTTTACTGGCTCACCACTATCTATTAACCTGCCAGCTGTCAGGCAACCTGTAGAAATGATTGAGTAATATGACATGAACAAGCTGCTGTATCTGTTCATTCAGGGGGTTTACCCTTGAAGGTGGGCTTATTCTCCTCAAATATCTCCCTGACTCCGTTTCCCCACAGGCCAAAGCAGTAGTCTCTCTGTTCTCCTCTGTGAAGGTGGGCTTATTCTCCTCAAATATCTCCCTGACTCCGTTTCCCCACAGGCCAAAGCAGTAGTCTCTCTGTTCTCCTCTGTGAAGGTGGGCTTATTCTCCTCAAATATCTCCCTGACTCCGTTTCCCCACAGGCCAAAGCAGTAGTCTCTCTGTTCTCCTCTGTGAAGGTGGGCAGATTCTTTTGAATGAGGAATCTTTGATGTTAAGGAGATGAGCTAGACTGATAAGATGTCTGCAAGTCCACACAGCTCCTGTAAGTTTGTCGTTAACCCTGACTGTGACCCAGGGTATAAATACAGGTTGTGTTCTCTCGTAATTCCACATCTTCAACTAGACGCCCATCTTTAAATGTTTTGCATGTGGTCTTTGGTCTTTCTAGTGGTCATTTGGAATATAATTGACTGAACTTGCTCTAGTTTCTTAAAGTGATCTAAATGTTATAGCTCACTTGGCATTATACACACAGTAATGACTTCATGTGCATTGACATTCATGTACACTGTCAAGTTCGCCAGCTTGTAGTCCTAAAAAAACAAAAATTAGTTCTCTGGTTCGTTCAGCCACTCTTATGGGGCTTTGGGATAATTGCCGAAAATAAAGTGAGGTTAACACCAGTTTAGCTCTTTATACATTTTGTTCTATGAGATATCAGTCCGTTAACATGGCCTTTTATGAATTATGAAGCCTTTATGTGCTTGATTTGATTATAAATGCTTCAAAATTCAGAAAAGTGAAGTTAGCTGATTCTCATAGAACAAAGCGTATAAGATCTAAGCCTGTTTACTACAGACCTTATTTTTGTCATTTATCAAAAAACATGAATTTCCTCATAGGCTTTCGCCAACAAGCCATGGCCGAGTCTCTTGCCTACAAAAATACGCCATTACTATTACTCTCTATATGGAATATAATGAATCCAAATCTCTTCTCTTACCTGTGGCTACAAATGTCTGTCTTTTCATGCAGTGGGCACCCTGTGGAAAGCAATTCATAATTGTCTTTCCGTTTTTGTGGCAGGTGAAGCTGAGGAAGGATATCCTCCCTGTCAAATGTGGTGCTACATGGTTATCGTTGGATCGTATGTGTTGGTTTGTGTTGATGAATGTTAGCTCTACCCCTTAGGCTGCGCTATATTGGTGATGTAAAGACCGACGGCACCAGCAAGTTTAGTGAACTGCTTTGGCCTTAGGGCACTCCAGTTTTAGACAACACAACAACACCATGCTAATCATAGGACTAGAACACTAGGCTGTCTTAATGCTAATGCTGCAACATGTGCCCTATTGGCTTGACTTTTACAGTAGATTATTTTGCATAATGTAAATTCACAATGTTGGTTAGGGCTACACCAAGCTTTGCTATGACTGTACAATGGCATGTTTCCTAATCCACACCAATGTTGCAGTTAATCGTGAGGTGTAAAGGCCCTTAAAGGTCGGTTGCCATCCGAACCTTAAGTAGCTACTTCGAGTAGTCGACTGTTAGTGCATGTGGAGTTGCTGGACATGCATCAGCACAGACGGGCCTCGGGTTTAATCTGTCCGTAGGTGCCGTGGCAACAGGTTGCAGGGCCAACATTATGTTTCTCTGTGCATCAGAGAGGAAGTGGTTGCTATCAGTTTCAGGGCAGAAATGTGTTTTCACTGCTTATCTGTGATGATGACCTAGCAGCTTTCGCATGAATTACTTTTGTCAGCCATTGTTATTATAGAACTAACTCTAGTTTCCTTGTAGTATCTCAGAAATGTAGGCCTATAGGTTTGATGCTTCGACATCTCTATTGGCTCTAATCTGGGATGCACAGATACACTATTGGGAATCCTACAGAGGTTCTAAATCTTTTCCCCTGTGGATTACTCTTTTATACTAATCCACCACCAACATTCTGCCCTAAGATGCATACACTGATACAGTCATGTATTGTATGAAGGCAATAAAGCCACCATTAGGCCAGTGACCACACACACTGTACAGTACTTATAGAGTTATGTGCTAGATGAATTGGGATCATTAGGTTTGGGGATGAAAGTAGTCCTGTGTGCCTTGGAAGGCTGGAGTCCTGTAATGTCTTGGCACAAGTTCAGTTCAACACTGCTCTCCCAGAATGATGAAGAGGAGTTTTATCAATGTGTTCCTATTGATAAATGCATACTCTCATTTTAGTCTGTTTATAGTTGGTGTTTTGAAGTTGATCAGCAGGAAAAAGTCCTGTTGAGCAATATCAGACGAATCTGATGAGGACTGCTGATTGTCTGCTATGATCCTGAGGGCAGCACTTCTATAAAAAGAAAAACACAACCTTGAAAACTGTATGTCATCGCTAATTCCAGGGCAATTACGAATCGGCTTACTCACAGAGGATGTCATTTGAAACTGAAAGCAGTCATTCTTATAGCTTCTTATTAGGTCTAGAGTCAGACTCTGCTTGTCAAAGTCATTGGGGGTGAGCTCATTGACTGTGTGTGTGTGTGTGTGTGTGTGTGTGTGTGTGTGTGTGTGTGTGTGTGTGTGATTACTGCCTTGAGTCAGCAAAGGACCCGAGGGCAGATGAGGTCATTCTTAAAATCACAGGGTTAAGCCAAACAACCTTACATTATCCAGGCTCTGCCCCAGCTCCCTCCTCTGTGAATCTGCAAACATGGACTACATGTCCAGCAGACAAAGCCAAGCTGTACTGGGACATATACCTACATCTGGGAAACAAGTATAACGTACTGTACCATTATTTATAGCAGACGCTCTTCTTCCCCACAGTTCAAACACTCTAGTCCACTCTAAAGAGACCAGGTGTCCAGGGTCAATAGGAAGTGACAATCTTAGGCTGGTCTTGTGAACTGAGCAGTCACTCTGGCTCCCACTCTTCCTGTGGAGAGTGGTGGAAGAAAGCCTTCCTCTGAAATGGCACAGAAAATCTTTAGTGGATTACCCAGCCTGCCTCTCATTATAGCATTAGTCTGCAGGGCTAAACCTTTATTTTGCATCATCTGCTAATCTGTTTGGCTCATGCTCTTTGAAGCGGATGTCATCTTGCTGTGGTGTTCTGCTCTATTAACATCAACCGCTCTCCAAATACTGTATATGGACTTCCCTCAGCCTGGCCTATTTAGCTGATCAGCTCCTGGAAAAAATCCACAACATTTTACTTGGACCGCAAAGTCAACAATGGGAAATGGGCCGATAGCTTTCTTTTGGAGTCCTGTCTTCCTTTTTTTAATGTTCCAGAGGATGTGAACATGCATGTCAATTCTTGTTATTGTTTGAATTTCACTGCAGAAGATAACTTAGAATCCACCTCTGGCATTGACTGATGTATTGAGGGCCAACATCTATGGATGTAAGGGTTGGTCAGGGGTAATAGAGATTTAAAATCAGATGACTCAATGGAAGGCCAAAACCTCAAATATGGCTTTATACAGTAGACCTATAGTACATGTCATCAAGTCAGACCTCAGCTATGTGATAACATGTACAGTACCTTCTTGCTCTTAGTAAATCAATCAAAGTTGTCTTGTTGGTAAGCTGCAGATGGCTAGCCTGTTTCATGCCTTGCTGGTTAAAGCCCCATCAATATAAAACAACTACAAAATATTTAGTGCCAATGTTACCAAGCACAAAAATTGTTTTAAGTCATTTTCTTCATATTAAGTGTGTATTCCTCTCGTTGCAGGAACATTTGAGAAACCTATTCCACCACCACTGCCCACTAAGGTGAAGGAGCAGAAGAAGAGTGTGGATGGACCTACATTGGAAGCCAAGAACCCAGTAAGGAAGGGTGAGGCAGTTCATTATACCAGGGTGCTTATGGACCAGCTATAACCAGGCTAAATCCCAGGTACTATCCAGTACAACGGGTGAAGACACCCTAGTCTCTCTACATTACTGGCACAGGGCACACATCTTATATGGCCTCATAAAAGTGAGATGGATGTACTGTCATAACTAATTCCCACATAAACCCTAAATATGCGAGTTGGTATTGTCAAGATGTGCCAAGGCTGCAAGTCGGCAGAAAACATTACTGCATGGGAGTTTTAGATTAATACAGTGATGAACCTGTTTGTGTTCTGAGAAATGAAAGTTACCAATGCTAAGCCTGTGAAGTTGTGGTGTATTTAACGCAGTTAGATATATTGTTTAATGAACAATACTTTGACGAGCAGTGAAATGGAAATCTCCCCAACGTGGCAGCTGTGTAAATTCGACTATCTGTGAAAGGCGCTCACAACCCCATAGGCTCTTGTCCTGTTTTTGAGATAGCCGATAGATTATCAGACTCTGCCATCTAGATTCCAGGTGTTCATACGTGTGGTTGGCATAGGGACATCTCCCCTGTGTGTTTGCCTAGCTCACAGCAGATAGACTATACCACCGGAGTCAATGCGACAGGCTGCTTGCTGATAACATTCATTTGCAGTACATGGGGGACCACATACAAACACACTGTAGGGGTATGACCATGAAAAATGCATGTTCATTTTGTAGTTCAGACACATTTTTGTGTCCAGTACTGTGTATGTTTGAGATTGTTGCAACACATTAAACATACTTACACCATGTCATGGACTTTTCCTCATGTCCTGAATTAACCCATTGTGTCCCAATAGATTCATCGGTGTCCGGTGTTAAGAACGTGTTCACCCGGCTAGTGAGGGTGGCCCAGCGTTACCTGCTGGATAAAGATTGTCAGAGTGGGGACAGTAAGCCTTCCCCATCCCGAGGCAGCTCTGCCAGGCGCCGCTCCTCCAAGGCCAGCAGGACGACGTCCTCAATCACACAGTCACAGGTCAGCTAGCCAGGGTCAAAACACAGGCTACGCCAACTCTCATTCACCTGTAGAGAAAGTACTGAAATGTGGGGAAGATCTCAATTGGAGATGCCTCGTGTCCTCTCTCTTCGTCTCTTTCTCAAAACTCGTTGGATGAGAGCGAGGTCCCTCCCCTCTGACCTACTCCTCCAATGGGTTTTGAGAAGGCGACGAGGACGCGAGGAGTCTGCAGTTGAGCTCTTCCCAGGCTCTCACCCTTTTTCTAGCGAAAACCATCACATCTTCCTCCTCTCCTTATCTGTGTTTGTGGTTATTCTGCACAGTATTTGTACTTTGTAAAAATCAAGCTATTCTGCAGGGACCCTCAGTATTCGTCATCTGCAGATTTTCAGCATATTACTTTTCAACAGTGTTGAGTTTTCATTAGCAATTATAGACTGTAACAAAGGGCTATGTGTTTATGACTGGCTGTATTTACACAGCCTCAAGACCCATTTGGACTCAGTCAGTGTGCCTTCCCAGAGGAACACAAAGCATGATGCCTGAAACGCTGTATGAGACTGGTCTGTGGCAGTTCTCCCAGGGCCTACAGTATTAGTTGGATCTTAGGCTTTAGTTTGACCTCTTGGGTTTCACACATGCATGCAGTTGTCATTCTCCGTTTAGAAAAAATGTCACATTACACAAGAGGAGGTATTTTACCCATTTACCTCTGAGAATTTGTAGAGGAAGCAGATTTTTCACACTGACCTTCTGGTTTACTGTAGGACTTTCATGAAGGGTCTCCGTCTGAATTAGAACTGGAACCTTCCCTTTCAACCAGATACTTGGAGGCTATTTACGACTCAGTTATTAAAAGTATTTTCATAGGACTACGTTTTTGCCTCTCAATTTTCTATTCTGTCTATACTGTCTCAATTAGCTGAGACACTCAGTGGTTTTAGGTTATTGTTATGGTCTCTATCTCCCTCCAGATCAGAGCCAAGAGGAGTCAAAAGGGTGTGTCCCAGCAGGGAAGTGTGAGTCAGACCAGAGGAGGGACCCTTCCCGGTCCTACCCCAGACTCAGATGGGCCGGTCAAAGACAGGTTGGTCAGAAATCTCCTGTTAGACACATCTGTATTGGTCAACTGAGAAATGCACAGTAAGAGCAACATCTTCTCCATACTGCAATTCACAGCTTTGATTAATGATGGACCTTTTTTTATTTGGAATATTATCTGATTTGTGGTTACTTCATGTAGATGTTTTCACTAAGCAATACAATTTATGGCTCTGTCAATTTCTCTGAGAGGCCCAAGAGAATTGACTACTTTAATAGGTTTATCGGTCAGCCAGAGGAGTTAGCTCCCAGCCAGCAGAATGACTTTCCCACAGACTGCTGTTACATATGGGAACCTTTATGATCAACATGCATGTTCCTCATAGGGGCAAAGAACCTCAACAGGAAATTCAAGGTTGTAAAAGTTGCCACTTATCTAACTTACATACCGTTTTTCCATTCATAGCATTAATTATGTGGTAGTCATGCATACAACACTGGTGGGTGGAGGTAGGCAATCCCACAGCCATGAGCTTCCTGTTTTTGCTTAAAATACTTCAAAACAAAAACAATTTATGCGCTGTTAAATGTCATCGCAATTAGAACTTGAAGAACAGACTCTTGGAGGGCGGAAAAGATTGACATGAATTCTACTTTTTAATGGGCATAGGTTGAGGTCCCCGCCCCTCTACATCAACTCCATAAATCAATATTTTTGTGTTCTAATGACAAGCTGTTTTAATGGTCTGGGTGTAGCTGGTGCAGAGGAGTCAGGCGCAGGACAGCAGAGATGAGTAATAAAAGTAACTTTACTCAAAATCATCAAATACATGTAGATTTACCAAGCCCACACAAACGGACCGAAATACATAAAACAAACACGCACAAAAACCATGGGGAAAACAGAGGGTTAAATAAAGAACATGTAATTGGGGAATTGAAACCAGGTGTTTAAAACAAAGACAAAACAAATGAAAAGTGGATCGGCGATGGCTAGAAGGCTGGTGACGTCGAACGCCGCCCAAACAAGGAGAGGGAGCGACTCCGGCGGAAGTCGTGACACTGTTCCATGTCGTGTCTCCCTGGCAGGCAGGCTGGCCTCAGCCTCATTCTCATAACAAAAGCATATCACACACCTTTAAGCTGGGGCCAGTAGTCTGTGTGCATACCTGTCATTCCTCACAGGTCCCGTATTAGTGTCAAGTGGCTGAAATCGCTGAAACGATGAGCGGGTCGCCCGGGGTCAATGAAGGGATTACGCTAATTTGACACAAGATTACAGAGAGGGCAGGGAGTGGATTTGACTCCTCTCAGCGAGTTGCTGAAAAGGCATGTCAGCTTTTCAACACTGACGGGGCCAGGCACCAAGGAGCTAATGGCCAGTAGAGGCCAGGGGTATTACAGCTGCTGTTGACTATAGCACACTCTGGCTCATGTACAGAGTAAAGTGTCTGACTCTGAGCTCTGTTCCTCTGATCTAAGAGTAGAGGAGGTAGTCACAGCACACTGGAACTCCCACCAGTAGATTTCAGTCACTCATCAGCAGGAGATTGTAATATCGCTGTGTATTTAATATCTGTATTCAAAGAATGTTGATTTCAGATTGTGTAATGTGAACTTTTTCCCCCTCCATAAGTTTAATTGTACTCATTTGTAGGATAGTCAATAGATCACATTTTTATTTTGAGCTACTGAAGAAATGTGGTGGTTATACTGTGTTGTTCCATAGAGTTTATGGGTTGGACCCCTGGCTGAGGTTGACCTGTATAGAAGGTGTAGGTCAGGCACAGGTCATTCCACTAAATACAATGGTCACATGACACATTTACCAATTTCACCCAAGAATTTGGCCGATCAGGAATCTGAAAATGCTGAGCAAAAAGTTTGGTGGTTCCCCTTCCTCTGGAATTGTTGTGTGGGTTTTTAGAGCTCATATGTTGAATCATTTAACATGCCTAAACAGGCTTAATATTATTATTTCATAGTTCTCAGGTATCTCAACCCAAATAGAAGATTTGTAATTTTTGTTCTATTCCTGTCTATACAGTACTAGGTTAGGGTGCAGTTTGCTCTCATCTAAAGCCATCTAGCCTCTATTGTCAGACTCCAGTCACCCAAGTCATAGACTGTTCTCTCTGCTACCCCATGGCAAGCGGTACTGGAGTGCTAAGTCTAGGTCCAAAATCCCCCCCCCCCCCCAAGCAATAAGACTACTGAACAATTAATCAAATGTTCACCTGGTCACTTTACCCCTACCTACATGTACAAATAACCTCAACTAACTGTAACCCCGCATTGACTCGGTACCGGTACCCCCTGTATATAGCCTCATTATTGTTATTTTATTTTGTAACTTTTTTTTACTTCAGTTAATTTTGTAAATATTTTCTTAACTGCTTTGTTGGGCTTGTAAGTAAGCATTTCACGGTAAGGTCTACACCTGTTGTATTCGGCACATGTGACAAATACAATTTAATTAGATTTTTTGGTAGCTATGTTTGTAGTTACAGTATGTTTTGTGTTGGTAACTAAGCCCAACATCCACACTTTATAGGTGTTAATCACCTGTTTGTTGGTGTAATGTGCAGAGGAAGCTTGTTTGAAGGATGAGGGAATTCATGAAAAATGGCAGGTGTTTGGTGGGTGACTGGCTGGCTGCCACCCTTACACCCAACCCCGGTGCTGTTTTGTAAATGGTGTATGGCATAGGGAGGATATCTCTCACTCCCCCCAGCCCTGCAGGTGCTTCCTCTGTTAATGCCCTACACCTGTGGATAAATCAAACCACTGACATTTATGACATATTTATGAGCCAGAGAGGGGGAAGATGGGGGAGCGAGAGGGTCTACATACAGTACGTGTTTTTATGTAGCCCCTGTGTCAGTCGAGTTTCACACCAAGGTGTCACTGTAGAATGGTTATTAGACTTCTTGGCTATTGACCTGTGGCTCATGATGTCTGACTGAGCAGAGTACTTTTACTCCCCATTTTTTTTTTTTTGGGCGCCTTTTCTATTATAAGATGTAGCTAGTCTAAATCAAAAGTTGTTAATGTGCATTCTGTGTAGTAATCTATAATGATCATGTCAACATTGGACTACATTAAACAGTTTTAAAGCGGAGCTGAATTAAACACTTGTGCATCACAGATTGGGGATAGCTGTGACATGAAAGTGAGTAAACGTTATTATGCTCCTGTTTCTCCAGCAGGCCAGAGCCAGCAGCGTTTAGGAGAATGGGTTCTGGTCCTGTAGGCAGGGTGGCCCGTAGACGCAGCAGTCTGCCCCCAAGAGTCGAGTCCCTCCGCCTGCTCCGGACCAGGACCCCCCAGTCCCCATCGCCCGCTCCCTCCAGCCCAGCCCAAACACTGACCCATCAGAGACGGAAAACAGCCCTATCCAGGTAAGCTGGAACCTACTGTCTACATTGTGTTATAGAAGACTGGATCAGGGTTGAATTCATTAGTCAAAATATTTTGTAATGCTTACTCTAGGAACCAAATGGAAACAAGCGGAGAAAACGGGAAGGGCCTAAGTGAACTTGTCCAATAGAAACACTTGTTTTTGTTGCAAAACATTTTCTGTTTGGAGTAAACGGTTCCCGTTACAAAATGTTTTACAACATACTAAACGTTTTGCAATGGAGTCCGACAAATGAATACACCCTAGGAATGTAACTGATATGCAGACCATGTACTGTATAATAGACTGGATCTGTTTTCTAGCTTGGGGCTTAGAGTCCCAGTAACTCATTCCAAAGTGTCTTCCTGACTTGAGTTTATCTGAAGGAGGTGAAATCAGATCCGTTCTCTATTTGCGTTGGGCTTGACAGATGTGATACCCGCTCACAGAAGTGTGGTTGTAGTGTTCTTTTTAATTAAAGGGATCACCACTCATATTGCGAAATCATGTTATAATGACAGATTATTGTTCCTCCTGGAATATGAGGTATAGGGAAGTGTAACTATATAGTAATAATATACACCCCACATCAGAGATGAACCATGTAACATGGAACAGTAATCTTCTCGTTGTGCAATCAGCTGTAACAACACCTCCTGAACTGAGGACCCTCACAGCCCCACCCCACCATTTCAATGTGTTGTTCGCAGGAAATTATTTTTTACCTTTTTAAATGGTTTTGCACTCCAAGCAGCCAGTCCCCTGCTGTATCTCATAATATGCTCCTGTCCGGCCCACCTATACACAGTGCCTTGACCTGCCCTGAGAGACATTACGTTAGTGTTCTGTTTCCCTGTAGTGTAGGCAGGGCTGGGCCACAATGGTACCAAAATAAACCAGAGAGCTGCCTGCCTACTGCGTACTCTGTCCCTGGAAGTTCATTCAGTGTCTGCAGGCATCCTGGCAAAGCCAGAAGCTCTTAGGAGGAGTGGTGGAAAATGACAGTCGGAGTGCCTCTTTATCTACATGCAGGCCAGACCACTGCAGTGTCAGCTCCCTCCCTCCATAAACTCTGATCAGCACTACAGAGCAGATGTATTTATAATCGGGCACCTCTCTGGCAGCCCCCCAGAGCTCTCCCCTCTGACACACCAACCAACCTCACTTCCATTGGAAAGATCAGCCATGGTCAAAGACTGGAGCAGATGAGTCACACTGCAACTAGGAAAACGCTTGATTAGCCTTTTGGTTCAATCCTACAAAACTGTAGTAGTGAACAGATTGGAACTGCTCTATTTTGGTCTGGTATAGTGTTTATATTATAATGTCCACTCTGGACATGTGGCCCTGAACACTGTGACTGACTATAGAAATCCACATTGTGTTGTAACCTGATGGTGGATGCTGCTCCGTGGGATGATCTGAATAATTGGTGCTGTGATGCCTTGTTAGTCTTCATGTACTGTCCATGTGATCTAACTTGACAGATAAATGTGTCATAATTCCATCATTCCATCTGACATCTTGCCAGGGACAACCGAACTGCTAGTGAAGTGGAAAACTAGCTTGACAAGTGTTTTTCTCACCCGTACTTTGCCTACTGAGCAGACCGAAATAGAGAGGGGTGAGTTGGTGTTCTGTGTAATAGCTATTTACGTGACTGTTGGTTGTTTTCACTGAGCTATGTGGGAAAGTGTTTTATGCCAGACTGCGTGTGTTAGAGTTCACAACCATGCGTTTCACGACTGAACAAGTTGTGCTTCCGGATCATTCACATTTGTTTTGTGACTTAACGGGTGTATGTAAATAAGACAAGTAAACCATCCCTCTCCAACAAAAGCAATTGAATTGCGTAAATACAGTTGACATATTTAAGACTAACTTTATTCATGAAATGACAAGCAAAATATGTGCGGCAGCTATAACTGTCTGTTTAAATTGACATCTAACAAAGACACAAGCGCCATAGACTGGCACACTTGTTTGCCTCACTGACTAGTTAGTCAGCCCCACCCACATCACTGTATGTACAGTTGAAGTCGGAAGTTTACATACACCTTAGCCAAATACATTTAAACACAGTTTTTCACAATTCCTGACATTTAATCCTAGTAAAAATGCACTGTCTTAGGCCAGTTACCACTTTATTTTAAGAATGTGAAATGTCAGAATAATAGAGTGATTTATTTCTTTCATCACATTCCCAGTGGGTCAGAAGTTTACAGACACACTAAATTAGTATTTAGTAGCATTGCCTTTAAATTGTTTAACTTGGGTCAAACGTTTCGGGTAGCCTTCTACAAGCTTCCCGCAATAAGTTGGGTGCATTTTAGCCCATTCCTCCTGACAGCGCTGGTGTGAGTGAGTCAGGTTTGTAGGCCTCCTTGCTCACACATGCTTTTTCAGTTCTGCCCACAAATTTTCTATAGGGTTGAGGTCGGGGCTTTGTGATGGCCACTCAAATACCTTGACTGTGTTGTCCTTAAGCCATTTTGCCATGACTTTGGAAGTATGCTTGGGGTCATTGTCCATTTGGAAAACCCATTTGCGACCAAGCTTTAACTTCCTGACTGATGTCTTGAGATGTTGCTTCAATACAGTGAGGGGAAAAAAGTATTTGATCCCCTGCTGATTTTGTACGTTTGCCTACTGACAAAGAAATGATCAGTCTATAATTTTAATTGTAGGTTTATTTGAACAGTGAGAGACAGAATAACAACAAACAAATCCAGAAAAACGTATGTCAAAAATGTTATAAATTGATTTGCATTTTAATGAGGGAAATAAGTATTTGACCCCCTCTCAATCAGAAAGATGTCTGGCTCCCAGGTGTCTTTTTATACAGGTAACGAGCTGAGATTAGGAGCACACTCTTAAAGGGAGTGCTCATAATCTCAGTTTGTTATCTGTATAAAAGACACCTGTCCACAGAAGCAATCAATCAGATTCCAAACTCTCCACCATGGCCAAGACCAAAGAGCTCTCCAATGATGTCAGGGACAAGATTGTAGACCTACACAAGGCTGGAATGGGCTACAAGACCATCGCCAAGCAGCTTGGTGAGAAGGTGACAACAGTTTGTGCGATTATTCGCAAATGGAAGAAACACGAAAGAACTGTCAATCTCCCTCGGCCTGGGGCTCCATGCAAGATCTCACCGCGTGGAGTTGCAATGATCATGAGAACGGTGAGGAATCAGCCCAGAACTACACGGGAGGATCTTGTCAATGATCTCAAGGCAGCTGGGACCATAGTCACCAAGAAAACAATTGGTAACACACTACGCCGTGAAGGACTGAAATCCTGCAGCGCCCGCAAGGTCCCCCTGCTCAAGAAAGCACATATACATGCCTGTCTGAAGTTTTCCAATGAACATCTGAATGATTCAGAGGACAACTGGGTGAAAGTGTTGTGGTCAGATGAGACCAAAATGGTGCTCTTTGGCATCAACTCAACTCGCCGTGTTTGGAGGAGGAGGAATGCTGCCTATGACCCCAAGAACACCATCCCCACCGTCAAACATGGAGGTGGAAACATTATGCTTTGGGGGTGTTTTTCTGCTAAGGGGACAGGACAATTTAAACACATCAAAGGGACAATGGACGGGGCCATGTACCGTCAAATCTTGGGTGAGAACCTCCTTCCCTCAGCCAGGGCATTGAAAACGGGTCTTCGATGGGTATTCCAGCATGACAATGACCCAAAACACACGGCAACGGCAACAAAGGAGTGGCTCAAGAAGAAGCACATTAAGGTCCTGGAGTGGCCTAGCCAGTCTCCAGACCTTAATCCCATAGAAAATCTGTGGAGGGAGCTGAAGGTTCGATTTGCCAAACGTCAGCCTCGAAACCTTAATTAATGACTTGGAGAAGATCTGCAAAGAGGAGTGGGACAAAATCCCTCCTGAGATGTGTGCAAACCTGGTGGCCAACTACAAGAAACGTCTGACCTCTGATTGCCAACAAGGGTTTTGCCACCAAGTACCAAGTCATGTTTTGTAGAGGGGGTCAAATACTTATTTCCCTCATTAAAATGCAAATCATTTTAACATTTTTGACATGCGTTTTTCTGGATTTTTTTGTTATACTGTCTCTCACTGTTCAAATAAACCTACCATTAAAATTATAGACTGATCATTTCTTTGTCACTGGGCAAACGTACAAAATCAGCAGGGGATCAAATACTTTTTCCCTCACTGTATATCCACACAATTTTCTTGCCTCATGATGCCATCTATTTTGTGAAGTGCACCAGTCCCTCCTGCAGCAAAGCACCCCCACAACGTGATGCTGCCATCCCAGTGCTTCACGGTTGGGATGGTGTTCTTCAGCTTGCAAGCATCCCCTTTTTTCCTCCAAACATAACGATGGTCATTATGGCCAAACAGTTCTATTTTTGTTTCATCAGACCAGAGGACATTTCTCCAAAAAGTACAATATTTGTCCCCATGTGCAGTTGCAAACCGTAGTCTGGCTTTTTTACCGGGGGTTTTGGAGTAGTGGCTTCTTCCTTGCTGAGCGGCCTCGATATAGGACTCGTTTGACTGTGGATATAGATACTTTTGTACCTGTTTCCTCCAGCATCTTCACAAGGTCCTTTGCCGTTGTTCTGGGATTGATTTGCACTTTTCGCACCAAAGTACGTTAATCTCTAGGAGACACCTTCCTGAGTGGTATGACGGCTGCGTGGTCCCATGGTGTTTATACTATTGTTTGTACAGATGAACGTGGTACCTTCAGACGTTTGGCAATTGCTCCCAAGGATGAACCAGACTTGGAGAAGTCTATTTAAATTTACATTTACATTTAAGTCATTTAGCAGACACTCTTATCCAGAGCGACTTACAAATTGGTGCATTCACCTTAAGATATCCAGTGGAACAACCACTTTACAATAGTGCATCTAAATCTTGGGGGGGGGGGGGTAGAAGGATTACTTTATCCTATCCCAGGTATTCCTTAAAGAGGTGAGTTTTAATGACTCCAACCTAAGTGTAGGTAAACTTCCAACTTCAACTGTATGTTTGTGTGGGACTTGGAGGGGGTTTATGAAACATTCTGTAGGATATCCCTTTAGAGAGGCACAGTGTTGATGCATGGGAAGAGCAGGGTATGTGTGTCATGATATGGCCAGTGGTGATTTTAGCATGTAAATCTTGGTGGGGCAAAATAGAAATGTGAGATGCATGCCAGCAAAGCCACTACAGAACACGAAACAATACATGAATTGCACTATAACGGTGACAGATGGTGCCCACAAACTGTTAGAGCCAACATAAAGCTGTCCCAACACTTTACCACTGCTATACTTCGCTATCAGCGTAACCTTGTCTGGCAGAGAAACAGTTCGTTCAGCCTCATTTATTGCCTTTTAAAAAAACATCGCTGAAAAGGCTGGCTGACTTAAACAAATGTTGTTTATACTGACAATTCAGGTGGTTAAATTATGGCATAAGGGGACAACAAGCAGATAAGCGTAATTTTGATTAAGACATTAATGAGCGAGCTAGGACAGAGTCAATATAACTTTTTTGCAATGATGAAATTTACAGCAACAGAATTCAGAACATGCACAGTTTTTTTACGGTGTTCTCCCTGTACACCAAGTCAGAACCGTAGGATACATTTTTTTTTTAACTAGGCAAGTCCGTTAACAAATTCTGATTTTCAATGACGGTCTAGGAACAGTTGGTTAACTGCCTTGTTCAGGGGCAGAACAACAGATTTTATACCTTGTCAGCTCAGGGATTCGATCTTGCAAACTTTTGGTTACTAGTCCAACGCTCTAACCGCTAGGCTACCTGCTGCCCCATATAAGCAGACAATGAAAGCTTGATGATTAAATTTATCCAAAATACAGTTATAGGCTACATGTGCACCACCAAGTCAGAACATGAGGTGGAAATAGACCAAATTATTAGGGTGAGGCACACTTAGTATTACTTTCTTAGATACGGAATACATATCTACCTGGCATATTACATAATTTATGTAACAGCATACAAGACATTTTTGGACTCACCTTGTTGTGCTGTGCTCACGTGAACAGGAAGGTAGCGTGGCGGTCCTTCGTGGGCAAATTTTGTCGTCAAACTTTAATCAAAATCTGCCATTCTCTGGATTTATGGTGCTTTCAAGACAACTTATTTATATATATACACACACACACACACACACACACACATACACACATACAAGGTTGAATCATGATGACGTCAGTGATCTTCAGGTTGTAGCTCAAAGACAGTGTTTCCCAAACTTTTTATAGTCCCATACCCCTTCAAACATTCAACCTCCAGCTGCATACCCCCTCTAGCACCCCTCTGTCACTTCCCACATCCCGGCTCGTGGGAAGTGACAGAGCTCTTATAGGACCAGGGTACAAATAATAATATAATCAAATAATTTTGCTCTCTAACCATCTTACATTTAAAACCTTATTTGTTCATCAGAAATTGTGAATTACTCACCACAGGTTAATGAGAAGGGTGTGCTTGAAAGGATGCACATAACTCTGCAATGTTGGGTTGTATTGGAGAGAGTCTCAGTCTTAAATAACTTTCCACACAGTCTGTGCCTGTATTTAGTTTTCATGCTAGTGAGGGCCGAGAATCCACTCTCACATAGGTACGTGGTTGCAAAGGGCATTAGCGTCCTAACAGCGCGATTTGCCAAGGCAGGATACTCTGAGCGCAGCCCAATCCAGAAATCTGTCAGTGGCTTCTGATTAAATTACATTTTCACAGAACCGCTTGTTGCAATTTCGATGAGGCTCTCTTGTTCAGATATCGGTAAGTGGACTGGAGGCAGGGCATGAAAGGGATAACGAATCCAGTTGTTTGTGTCATCCGTTTCGGGAAAGTACCTGCGTAATTGCTCACCCAACGCACTCCGGTCCTTCGCTACATCACATTTGACATTGTCTGTAAGCTTGAGTTCATTTGGGGCGGCAGGTAGCCTAGTGGTTAGAGCGTTGGACCTAGGCCATCATTGAAAATAAGAATTTGTTCTTAACTGACTTGCCTAGTTAAGAAATTGCACACAAAACATCATATAATGATGGAAAGACCTGTGTGTTGTCCTTGTTAATGCAGACAGAGAAGAGCTCCAACTTTTTAATCAGCCTCAGTTTTGTCCTGCACATTGAATATAGTTGTGGAGAGTCCCTGTAATCCTAGATTCAGATCATTCATGTGAGGACAAACAACACCCAGATAGGCAGTCGTGTGAGAAACTCGTCATCATGCAAGTGGTCAGACTAGTGAAAATTATGGTCAGTGAAACTTTAAGCTAGTCTCTCAATTAAAAAAAATCGTGTCAATACTTTGCCTCTTGATAACCAACACATGTAAAAGCGTTACATGGTCACTGCCCATATCATTGCATAGTGCAGAAAATACACGAGAGTTCAGGCACGTTGCTTTAAGAAAGTCAACCATTTTCACTGTAGTGTCCAAAACGTCTTTCAAGCTGTCAGGCATTCCCTTGGCAGCAAGAGCCTCTCGGTGGATGCTGCAGTGTACCCAAGTGGCATCGGGGAAAACTGCTTGCACGCACGTTACCACTCCACTATGTCTCCCTGTCATGGCTTTTGCGCCATCAGTACAGATACCAACACATCTTGACCACCAAAGTCCATTTGATGTCACAAGCTGTCCAGTACTTTAAAAATATTCTCTCCTGTTGTCCTGGTTTCCAGTGGTTTGCAGTAGAGGATGTCTTCCTTAATTGACCCCCCCCATAAACGTAATGAACATATACCAGGAGCTGTTCCAGGCCCGCCACGTCTGTTGACTCATTCAGCTGTAACGCATAGAATTTACTGGCTTGTATGCAAAGCAGTAATTGTTTCAAAATATTTCCTGCCATGTCACGGATGCGTTGTGAAACAGAGTTGTTTGATGAAGGCATTGTCTGTATAGTTTTTGGGGCCTTTTCCCCCCAGCATTGTCCCAGCCATATCTGCAGCAGCAAGAAGTATTAGGTCCTCCACAATAGTAAGGGGCTTGCCTGTCCTAGCCACTCGGTAGCTCCCTATATAAAAAATACTTCTAGCCCCTTCTTATTAATAGTATATGTTGCCCTCATACACATCTTACTACTCGAAAGTCGTCTTAATTCTCACTCAAACTCCTGTGGCTTATTTTCCAAATTGGCATGTTTTGTTTCTAAATGTCTGTGCAAGAGTGAAGGTTTCATTGTG
This sequence comes from Salmo trutta, assembly GCF_901001165.1. Lineage (NCBI taxonomy): Eukaryota > Metazoa > Chordata > Actinopteri > Salmoniformes > Salmonidae > Salmo > Salmo trutta. The sequence goes on from NC_042963.1 coordinate 43,716,307, forward strand.
TTGTGAGATTAGTACTTTTGCACATGTAACACACTGGCTGAGGAAAGGCAATACTCCCAATTTTTAACAATATCCAACCCCAAATCAATGTAGTTATCAGAAACTCGGGAAGAAAAAGACACACCCCTTTTTCAGGACACTGTATTTAAAAGCTAATTCGTAAAAATCCAAATAACTTCACAGATCTTCACTGTAAAGGGTTTAAACACTGTTTCCCATGCTTGTTCAATGAACCATAAACAATTAATGAACACGCACCTGTGGAACGGTCGTTAGGAAATTAAGGTCACAGTTATGAAAACTTAGGACACTGAAGAGGCCTTTCTACTGACTCTGAAAAACATCAAAAGAAATATGTCCAGGGTCCCTGCTCATCTGCGTGAACGTGCCTTAGGCATGCTGCAAGGAGGCATGAGGACTGCAGATGTGGCCAGGGCAATAAATTGCAGTGTCCATACTGTGAGACGCCTAAGACAGTGCTACAGGGCGGACAGCTGATCCCCTTCGCAGTGGCAGACCATGTGTAACAACACCTGCACAGGATCTATACATCCGAACATCACACCTGCGGGACAGGTACAGGATGCCAACATCAACTGCCGGAGTTACACCAGGAATGCACAATCACTCCATCAGTGCTCAGACTGTCTGCAATAGGCTGAGAGAGGCTGGACTGAGGGCTTGTAGGCCTATTGTAAGGCAGGTCCTCACCTCACTTCCGTCATCATGAAGTGCTTTGAGAGACCTCCACCCTACCTGACACCCTAAACCCACTCCAATTTTCTTACCGCCCCAATAGGTCCACAGACGCAATCGCAATCACACTGCACACTGCCCTAACCCATCTGGACAAGAGGGATACCTATGTAAGAATGCTGTTCATCGACTACAGCTCAGCATTTAACGCGACAGTGCCCTCCAAACTAGTCATTAAGCTCGAGACCCTGGGTCTCGACCCCACCCTGTACAACTGGGTCCTGGACTTTGACGGGCCACCCCCAGGTGGTGAGGGTAGGAAACAACATCCCCACAAGGGTGCATTCTCAGCCCTCTCCTGTACTCAATGTTCACCCATGACTGCGTGGCCATGCACGCCACCAACTCAATCATGAAGTTTGCAGACAACACTACAGTGGTAGGCTTGATTACCAACAACGACGAGACGGCCTACAGGGAGGAGGTGAGGGCCCTCGGAGTGTGGTGTCAGGAAAACAACCTCATACTCAACGTCAACAAAACAAAGGGATGATCGTGGACTTCAGGAAACAGCAGAGGGAGCAGCCCCCTATCCACATCGATGGGACAGTAGTGGAGAAGGTGGAAAGTTTTAAGTTCCTTGGCGTTCACATCACGGACAAACTGAAATGGTCCACCCACACATACAGCATGGTGAAGAAGGTGCAACAGCGCCTCTTCAACCTCAGGAGGCTGAAGAAATTCGGCTTGTCACCAAAAACACTCTCAAACTTTTACAGATGCACAATCGAGAGCATCCTGTCGGGCTGTATCACCGGCTGGTATGGCAACTGCTCCGCACACAACCGCAAGGCTCTCCAGAGGGTAGTGAGGTCTGCACAACGCATCACCGGGGGCAAACTACCTGCCCTCCAAGACACCTACACCACCCGATGTCACAGGAAGGCCAAAAAGATCATCAAGGACAACGACCACTGCCCGTTCACCCCGAGATCATCCAGAAGGCGAGGTCAGTACAGGTGCTTCAAAGCTGGGACTGAGAGACTGAAAAACAGCTTCTATCTCAAGGCCATCAGACCGTTATAAACAGCCACCACTAACATTGAGGGGCTGCTGCCAACATACTGACTCAAATCTCTAGCCACTTTAATAATTCAAAATTGGATGTAATAAATGTATCACTTTAAACAATGCCACTTTATAGAATGTTTACATACCCTACATTACTTATCTCATATGTATATACTGTATTCTATACCATCTACTGCATCCTGCCTATGCTGTTCGGCCATCGCTCATCCATATATTTATATGTACATATTCTTATTCATTCCTTTACACTTGTGTGTGTGTGTATAAGGTAGTTGTTAAATTGTTAGATTACTTGTTAGATATTACTGCATGGTCGGAACTAGAAGCACAAGCATTTCGCTACACTCGCATTGACATCTGCTAACCATGTGTATGTGACCAATGAGCTTTACACTAGGCCTGTACTCTGGAGCGGGATCGATTTGGAGATGGAGGGTCCGTCATGGTCTGGGGCGGTGTGTCACAGCATCATCGGACTGAGCTTGTTGTCATTGCAGGCAATCTCAGCGCTGTGCGTTACAGGGAAGACATCCTCCTCCCTCATGTGGTACCCTTCCTGCAGGCTCATCCTGACATGACCCTCCAGCATGACAATGCCACCAGCCATACTGCTCATTCTGTGCGTGGTTTCCTGTAAGACAGGAATGTCTCTGTTCTGCCATGGCCAGCGAAGAGCCCGGATCTCAATCCCATAGAATTACTGATGCTAGCATTGGATGTGCTCGTGGAAGCAGAACAACTTGTCGTTGACAGGTGCAGGTGTAGTACTGCTGGTAGTAGCAGTACTACCAGTAGAGCTGGTATGTGTGTCTATGGACACGGGCCTTACTTTTTTTTAACCATTTGTCAATTTTCAAGCAAACGGAATGAGCAGCAGCTACGTTTGGCTAGATACGGACCGTTAGTGGAATTCCCGCGAGAGCGTAACGGTTCATGTGATTGGATGTTCATTATTTGACTAGGCTACCTGTATTTGACATTGTTATTTCCCTGAACACTAGATGGTTGAATTTTATTTTTGGCAGTGAAACAAGGCTACTCAGGCGGGGGGGGGGGGGGTTAAATGTCAATCACATTTTTATTTGGCGTACCCCTGACGGCACAGTTTGTGCCCGACTGCACAGTTCCAGTTTGGGAATACCTGCTCTAGAAAGAGGCCAGAGTTCCGAATTTACAATTCCGAGTTGGATGAAATTTCAAAATGTATTTGTTTTCCCCCTGAGTTTCCAGTTGTCTTGAACTCACTCAGATTTGCAGTTCCGAATTAACAGTTGTTTTGAGCGCGGCACAAATCATGCTTCATTGACAGCATGGTGAACTAGGAAAAGAGACCCTTAATCTCCGACTTGATTCATGATGATAACTGCTAGCTATGACTTTGAAAGTATGATGTTGACATGATCAGTCCAATCAAAGCTACTGTAGATATGTGATTTGATGTAATTTTATCTGTGGCCAATGACCTTCTTGGATGGGCACCTCTAATGTAACTATATGGCAGCACCCAAGTGGCTTGAATTTTCTAGCTCTACCCGTCGGCTTGGCGGTGACGTAATGTCCTCATAAGTGACTGAACACTGAGCCAATCATGGCGCAATGCTCTGTATTTTCTGCTGGCTGCCCCACCACCACAGAAAGCACTGAGCTAGGCTGAAACACCTGCATTTTGGAGCTGCCTTACTCAAGAAAACAACAGAGAGACCATGTTTGTATGCGGCTTTATTAACTCAATTATATATATTTTTTTACATTGTTTGCAAACTCATATGTGACACATTAATGCCAAAATAAGAGGCAAAACAGGAAAGCCTATATTTATTTTAAAAAATTGCAAAAAATGTGGGGCTCAAAACTGCCCTGAATGACTGGTCGCAACTGGATACGGCCATATGCTGCTGTTCAGAGAGGTGGTTGCCCGTCTCCTCCCTCCCCTCTGAGCACTGAGGGAGGAGAGACAGTACAGGTCTACTGGGACCAGATTAGGATATGGCTGGCAGGGTGACTCAGTAGTGATATGCTGCTGAACATGCTTTAACTATGGAACCTGATCACTCACTGTGTGTGGTGCAGTAGCACTCTGTAGTTATTTGTTCAGGTGTAAGGCTTATGTAACCAACAACAAAGGGAAATGGGGCATGGGATCTGTGATCAGAGCGCCAGCTATTTTATATATATTTCAGTGGAGCTCAATGGGAATATTTGTTTTGAGACGATGCAAACTGTGCAGGACTACCAGAGCTGTTTGTCAAGAGTTAAAGCAATGATTAAACAAACTGATAGCATTTTATGGACATGTATACTCTTAGCCTCCACCGCCATGCTCCTATAACACTGTATACAACCGTTGCCTTTAATTTTTCATGACATCACTCCTGATTTCCCAGCAATTGGCCTGCTGTTCAGACGGCTAGTGTTTCTGTGGAGACTAGGAACAGAGGGAAATCCAGACAGTGCACATGCTTGGGAAACATGATTCCATTTGAAGCTTTGCAATGCGGATGTCACAGATGGATAAGTAATCCAATAAGTTGTCTACTATAGGTTTAGATTCCTAGTATAACAGACAAGAAGAGAAGAAACATTTATTAAATTGACTCCTCAATAACTTCTTACCAATGCTTTGTAAGACTACAATGGAAGAGCATGTTGAGTATCATACCCACTTGTCTGTCTAGAACCCTCAACTGAACTCTGGACCTCAGTCAGTTTCACTGTTTTTTTTCCCCCATTGGTTCCCTCTAACCAGGGACTGATTTTAAACCTGGGACACCAGGTAGGTGCAATTAATGATCAGGTAGATCAGAAAACCATCAGGCTCTGGACCTCGTAGGGTAAGAGTTAAATATCCCTTGTCAAGAACATGATCAAAGTGTCAATGACCTGCAGGTTAGTTAGAGCAGTAGTTAAGGTAGAGACCCTCTCAAAGGTCCTCAGACCTACCAATACCTTTGTCCCAGGCAGCACACCTGTATTCTCACTGGCCAACATTGTTTCAAGAGGATGAGAGAATTGGTAATTTAACAGACACTCTTATCCAGAGCGACTTACAGTAGTGAGTGCATTATTTATTTGTATAGACCAACCTCTGTCCATAGGTGTCTTACTTGCTGTATTATGAGAACTCATTCCAACCGAACAGACCCCCCCCCCCCCCCCCTCCAAAGGGACAATAATTATTATCAAATATGTGTGCTTGTGTAAGTGTTCAGTTTATATATGTGTTTTTTCAGCTATTGTGGGAAAGTCATTCATTGACCAGGAAAAGATTTTGTGAAAGTCCCCTCCCTTTTGTGGTTTCTGCTGCAGTGAAATTGAATTTAAATTATGCATGCTGGGTGTCTGCTTGAGCAGAAAGACAAAAATTGCCTCCTTTGTCCAAAGTGGTGCCACTCTCCTCGTGGCTGTAGGAGAACTGTAGAAACCACCATTCTGCTACTACATGACAGCTAGCCTAAATGTTTCAGTAGAGCAAGTAGCCATAGTCAGCCATTGTTAATGGAGTTTGAATGTCAATCACATTATATGGATTTAAAATGTATATTCTTGGCAAAGGAATTTCTTAGCGTTGTAGCTAACCCGGATCCTGTTGTAATGTTGATCTCAGTATATCAACTTAGCATACTGATCTAGAGTAGTAGACTTTCACATGCAGCATAGATTCTGCTCTGATAATCCTTCATAGAGGTCCCAGGAGCTGAAAGTTAATATGGGAGTGAAGGATTGCATCTGATTGCCACAGGTCTGTTTCACCTGTAGTCCTGCCCTGCCATCAGCACCTGTGATCGCTCTACTGCACTCTTACCCAGCCATTCACAGGCTTTCACGTCCAGGTCCCACACGGCCAGTGTTGCACTAGAAAAGGCCTCTTGGTATCACTGACAAAGGTGGCTTTGTTCACAGCAAGATGCAATATTTGCTCCTCATTGTGGCAGACTCTTTCGAGTCCTCTGGTTCTTTTGACGCATGTAGGACTTTGTGTGTGCCGTAGCAACCCCTGACATTACAAGGTTATGCTGAACTCCGATAAGATATCTTCTGGAGTTATATTTTATTATCACTGTCTTGATGTATAATGGCAACTCTAATAGTGGTAGTACTGCCCATAGCCTCCATTGCCCTAGCCCAGTTAAACATGGTGCTCAGTGTGTTCATTCTCACAAAGTTTTGTATGAACAGAGCGTTTCCCCATTCACACGTCAGAGGAGGACACATCCCTCCTCACTATCATTAGGCTACAGAAATAGCCTAACAATAGTTTTGTTTCGGGATGTCAATGTGTGTTTTGTCCACGTCTACATTTATACTCTGAACATTTTAGAAAAATATGTTTTCAGAATAACTTGTTTGCTCAACAATCCAGATCTCCAGTCTCTTTCAGTATCTAGACTTAGAAAAATGTTTAGTGGCTAGCTTCAGTTGAATGCCGTTTGAAAGAGCAGGGGTGCAGCGCCACGACACCCAGTCCTGTCAGCGCCACGACACCCAGTCCTGTCAGCGCCACGACACCCAGTCCTGTCAGCGCCACGACACCCAGTCCTGTCAGCGCCATCCTTAATCTTCTTTCACTGGTTGATAATGTATTTTTTTTTACTGATCACCCGCTCTCCACTTGTGTCATAGGGAACTGTCATCAAGATGTCACTGCCTGAATAAGACTTCCAACCCCTTAAGGAACACTCAGGAGTCCCAACTCATCTGAGGAAAGGAGAACCTGCACTTGATGGTACTCTTGTTTATCACAATGCCCTCAAAACCCAACACGGAGGACTACAGAGTAATGTCCCCATGGAAACCTTTTAAACATCACATGCAAGATCCAACCTTCCTGGATGTCTTAGATTAATCACTGCTCATAGTTGTGAATATCATTGTCCTAGGAAGGGCCTTCTGATATGGGGCATATCCCCTTTCCAATGTTTGTCCTACCACTGCTACCCAGAGATTCAGCACTCGCTGGGTAGTAAGAACAGTGACTTTTCACTCGGCCCTCTGGTGCGACGACTAGGCTAAAGGTGGGATTTGCTGTGTATCATATTTTAGCACTGCATGTGGGAGTGTATATTTAGTTGCGAATTCTACCTCTGGATTTCTGTGACGTCGCTCCAGTGGAGTTGTTTGTTGTTTTCATGTATCTTGTACTCATAGACATCAATGTTTTTATTGTACAGCTGTTTTGAAATAATAAAATATGAACCCTTCTAATGGTCAGTCATTTATTCACTAGAATGTTTCTGAGTGTGGTAACGTGGAGTCACCGCCTGCTCTTTGGTTTGCATTTTTTATGAGAAGCTCAATACAACTATACAAGAGATTAGAAACTTAACATCTCTACATAAAGAGGTAACGTTTTGTATTCTATGATGAACAGTGGTGATAGTGCCACTACTGTTGGATTTGACAGATTCCGTAATGAGTTAAATAGTTGTGTTGACTAGATAAATGGCAGCCAGTCTGAGCTAGTCTTTAGGCAGCTAGTGCACCATCCATTTACATCTAGACCCTATATGTTTGACCAGAGGCTCTCGTTCTTCTGTTTTTCTCCAACTTGGTTACAAACATTTCACTGCACAAGCATTGTGGGTGATCATGTTGTGTGTTTTGGGAGGGTATCTGCCTCTCTCACAACATTTAATGACAATCAGCCCCTGTAATTACCTGAGGTGTATGTAGGCAGCACTACACAACCACACAATTGTTCACTCTAATGGAACAGCTGCGTGACGTTTTTGTGGAAGAGGCGGATTCTACTTTCCCCTACTTATGTAACTGTCAGAAAAGCACTGTCGTGGAGAAAGACTGGCAGACGAACAATACAGATTTAACCTGGTTTTGTTATTGTGATTTAGTGCTCTTATAAATCTGTCAGCTCACAAGGAAAACTAAGTCAACTGGAAAAGCTGTGGAATGAGGGGAGTGTGCTTTAGGTCTTTTTTGATCCCACACACCGATACTTGGCTGGCTGAAGAAAGCGCTGTTTTATTTTGATGCGTTTTTGTTTTTTCTCTTTTCCCCTCCAGTAGGTGGATTTAACTAGCGTTGCTCTGTGATGATGCATGTTATCTCATTCTGCTTCTTTCCTGTTTTTTCTCTTGCTATTTCACTCTCGCTCTAAGTTAAGGTAGTGACCTATTAAAAGCTCAGGAATGCTTTGAGTGGACCCTCTGACCTTGTAAGGCTGCGTTTAGACAGGAAGCCTGATTTCTATTTATTTTCCACTAATTGGTCTTTTTACCAATCACACATCTTTTTCAGAGCTCATCTGATTGGTCAAAAGATCAATTTGTGAAAATAAAATATCAGATTCTGTCTTGTCTAAACGCAGCCTGATGGCTCTGACCCGGTAGTTCAGGGTCAAAGGCAGTCCTCAGAACCTGGCCAGGACAGGGGAGGAAGGAGGGATGGATGGATGGAGGGCTCAGGGGCACAAGTGCTCCCCATACCTGAAGCAAGAGTGGGAGTTTGGCGGTCAGCGACTTTGGTTTACATCCCCCAATGTCTCCCGTCTCACCTGCTTCCAAACAGGACATGGGTTAATGTTATTGCATCATTTTCTCATCTACTGTAACAGTATGAGGCCGTGTGTGGCGTATTAGATGATACATTTAAACTTTATCCAGTTTCACAAAACATATTTCCAAAGGTTAACACATACAAAACAAATAAAAAATCCCAAAGTTTTCTCATAAAGTAGACAGAAACACAACAATTGTAGTACAACAATTACATTCAAACTTGTTATTTTGGTTTCGTTTCCAGAAATCTACTGCATTCTCCTAATCCAGTCTTGTATGCTGTGTTTTTGTTTCAACCTAACCTCATGGATAGAGCAGATACCTTTTAGGCAGGTACGTCCACCCACAGGATGCAATTTGTCTTCCAGTTGTTCTGGGAGATAAGCTCTGTCAGCTCTTGTTAAAGACACATTAACATCTGCATGAGGAGGAGGCACACAGGGTTGAATTATTGACAGCACAATGTTTCTCTCACCTCTATTCCAGGTTCACTACAATCCTTTTAGGAGTTTCAAAATTCTTTGTGCTCTTTGATGTGCCCATGATTTAATCTTTATACATTCATGAAAACAGATTTTGATAGTACCTAATCTTACACGGGAGAGCACACAAATGACCTAATTACACAGAGGTGAGAGAGCTTCAGTTTTTACTCGTGTCAAAATGTTGCCCGCGCACACACACCCCTAACCCTAGTGTAATGTTAAGTGAGCAGGAAAGGGAACGGTGCCGTCTGCTTCCTGGCATTCATCTGTTGGGATGAGTGGGACTAGAGTCAAAATGAACATCCGCCACTTCTGAACTGAACAGACCTGACACACAGGTTATACTCATCTAGAAAAACAACATTTTTGAAAAAAACTTTAACGTTTATCTCTAAACAAGAACAAGAATTGCGTACAAATCAACTACTAAATGTTCATGTTTTTCAGCTAATAACCATGTCACTATATGTGGGAAACCCTGACAGATGCAAGATATGCACTTGCCATTAGTCATCTTCCTGCTGTTTCACCCTTCATAGAGAAGCTATACTCTTGTTGATTTCCAATTTAATAATCATTGTCATTAACCTATCCAATAATTCATTAAAAGGAGTTCAAGACACTATTCCTTCTGACCTGCCCTGTGTGTCCACACAGTAAGGATGACCTACAGTACTGTAGCTTTCTCATCCATATAACCACTAATGAAAACATTGACTGGACTTCAGTTATTCTAAGTTATTGTACTGTGAGGTTTTTATATACAGTTATAGGATCTTAATTTGACATCTCATCACAGCAAAATAATCCTGCAGCAACAGGATTTGAACGTTTAGTCTATAATGTCGCATGATCGATGGTTAGGCTATTTGGCTGAAAGTAGGCTACTTGAGAAATGCAATACTGTTAATATAACCGTGGGTTTTCAGTGAATTTATGTAAATCACGAAGCTCATCTGCATGTCCTGAAGTGCAAGAAAATTCTCAGCACCAAAAGAGTGATCAAATTAAGATCCTGCACCTGTACCACTAAATTTAAATGGTGATGATCGCGAAGTGCAAAATTATAAACAAACAAATCGTCAACTGCTGGTTTTGATAATTAGCTCTTCTGGTCAGGAGCATTGTTATAAATCGTCATGGTGATGTCTTTGCACCATGCCTGTTAGGAGCTGTGTTGTTCAGAGGGTAACATTAGAGGGCCCTAATTTATGACTTGCATAATGGATGAGTGTTGTTGCGTAGCACTAACATAACTCCCTGTTCAGCATAAGTGTCGTGACTGGCTCCTGTGAGAACCTGTTTAAATGCTGTGAACCTGTTCTTTACTTCACCCTTTCCTACTGACAGACATAATACATGCCAGCTCCAACCTGTTCACACCGATAGCTCTGATTGCTGCATGGGAATATTGGAAGTAGTAGGACTCGAGCATATGACTGTTGATAATATATCATAAAAGCAGGACCTAGCTAATGGCTGGCCCACCAAACATGACCTTGTTTTGCCAATGCATGGTTGCATTATTGCAATGTAACATGTTTGATTTTTTTTCCAGTTCAGTGCACGAATATGTTATGCCAGTTTGAAGGGAAGTGTACACACGTTTCTCACACACACACACACAGGTATGTAGAGGGACGCCGTGTCCTGTGCTGTGTGAGCCATTAAAAGGGGTTGACACACACAGGCATGTTTGGTCTTTGACAGGCCCGTGGCGCATGAGATCAAGGAAGCCTGCTGAATGTATTTACTATGGTAAATGTTTAATCCAGCCAGCCTTTCCAACTAGCTGGACGCCTGTTTGCCTGCAGCTCTGTGTTTCCCAGTCCTATGCAGTCGAAATCACAGCACAGCACCGCCAAGGTTAGGTTACAGGGTGATGTTGGAGAATTTGTGTTCACAGACATTAGGAGAGGAATGGTTGTGGTTGCATTCTGTGCTGTGCTAAACCATGCAAGTCAGTGTGATCTACACTGAGTGTCCAAAGCTTCCCACAGTTGTCAAGTTGTTTGGATGGCCTTTGGGTGGTGGACCATTCTTGATACACACAGGAAACTGCTGAGCATTAAAAAAACTGCAGCGTTGCAGTTCTTTGCACAAACCGATCCACCTGGCACCTACTACCATACCCCGTTCAAAGACACTTAAATCTTTGTCTTGCCGATTAACCCTCTGAATAGGACATGTACACAATCCATGTCTCAATTGTTTCAAGGCTTAACAATCCTTCTTTGAACTGTCTCATCCCCTTCATCTACACTGATTTAACAAGTGATGTCAATAAGGGACCATAGCTTTCACCTGGATTCACCTGGTAAGTCTGTCATGGAAAGAGCAGGTGTTCTTAATGTTTTGTACACTCAGTGTATTCCCATGTTTGTCGCCTAACTCTAACATGGCATTAATTGGTCCTATTGGGCCTGCCTGTTAGAACAACAACATTAAGCTGCTTTGGTTTCAAAACTAGGAGCAGGAGGAATGAACCCAACCATACCCCTTCCTATAAATCAATATGCTGAGTGGCTCCTCGGGTTGAGTGAGTTATGACAAGCACTGTGAGAGGACTGAGTCTGTGAGTTATGACGGGCCCTGTGAGGGGACTATGTCTGTGAGTAATTACTCTCTCTTACATGGCACCAAACAGCCAGGCTGAGTTGTCATCAACGATTCATAAGGCCACACCCTAGTCTTCATGTTCCATGTTCATCCAGCTAGATTGACTGATGAACAGAACAGAGCAGACAGGCTCATCAAGTTTATTAGGCACTTAGCTACAGTAGGAGCTCTGACAGGACCTCTGTCTCTTTCTATCACTCTTTCAGCGCCACATTCAGTAGGAAAACATTGTTAAATGTTTCAGATAGAAATTACATGAGCAGAGCCAACATGATTCCTTATTCTACATGTTAGAGAGACATGTTCTGCAAAATATATTTCTATCTGATGCTCCTCAATGTTGTGCCCTGCTGGACATGCCCCAGGTTTCAGTATGACTAGAGGGTCAGCCCCTCCATCTGACAGGCCACTTGTGTATCAATTAGCTCCAGTGTAGAATAATCCCATACTAGCCTGTCTGGTCCATGTATCCTCCTCTCCAATGGTCTGGATGGGGGTGAGAGTGGTTGTCAGTTGGCACCTTGAGGTGTGTTGTGTTATGTTCTGACTCACTCACTCGTGGTTTGGTTTTATTGCCCCCCACTCATCCAGATTGTTTCCATGTCAGTAGTATTTCCTAAAGACAGACACCAGATGAAGAGAGGGTTTATTAGATCCCATATGGATATTAACTGCTGGGCTCATTCCAGCAAACACATAATGAGCCTGCATCATCTCATGTGAGTGGTTTTGTACTATGCATGTGTAGCATGCATTTCAATATCACTAAAGTCTCTTAAATTTGATTATATAGAAATATTGATGATCTCTTTGGGGTGAATCCTAACCGACTAGCCAGATGTGCAGTAGATTTTCACTTAGTTATTCAGTGATGTCAATGGGAGACTAAATAAATTATTCTTAAGTGGAAGTTACGATTGGCCCCTTAATGTTTTAGAGGGCCAGTCTTAATTCCGCTGGCATAAGAATGATTCCGGTCTTACAGGTTGCTGCTCTGTAACTATTTATAGATTTGCAGTCTCCCGCGGATACAGTTCATTACCTGGGTTTATGAATGATGAGGTTGATGACCCATGAGAACATCGCCAGGGCAGGGTCCCAATCATTACTAAGGGGGCATTGCATGAGTGGAATGGGGGGGGGGTTTGAAGGGTACAGGAGGTCTCTCTGAGAGGTCAGTCTTTTCACCTTACAGTATGTCTGCATTATGCAACTCCATTATGATAACACCAGCCTAATAGCGTTATCATACCAATGCAACAGAAATGGTACAGGAAATCCCTGGAACAGATGGTTACGCCTACGTTTTATTTTTAAGTTTATAGTTAAGTCATGCTATTTATGGTAAGGGTGTGGCCAAGTTGTTTTTAAAGTGAAGTGGGTATGGTACAGTGTATGGATACGTTTCAGGTAAAATGGCTGTTTGATGACAATGCAACAAGGTTGTGTTTCAGTGTTATCTGTGACTGTTGCCAGGGTGCTTAAACAGTTAAATCGCCTTATCTACCCAACACAGCTACAAAGCCTACACAGCATATACACAGTTTCAGAGAGAAGAAGTAGCTGTTCCATCCAAGACAGCAGCTGCCTGTGACCGTCTGGTGTTTCTCTCTGTTGGCTTCTCCTCCACACACACACACCACACACACACACCACTGACCAGATGTTACTCTCTGGTGTCCAATCCAAACACACTGCCGCTCTATTTCATGTACACAGGAATTTATGCTCTTGTTTGTCTGTTTGAAACATTTCCATTCAACCTTGCTGAATAAAGCGTTATCTACCCCCATCCTCCCTCTCTGTCATCTGGTGGGATCAGAGCAGGTGCTGGTGTTTGAGAAAGACTGGGCACAACCTCACTACTGTACCACTGATCCATCTGTCTGTCTGGCCACATACTGTACACCTCTGTGTGATCAATTTCATACATAAGGCCGAAATAATCTCAGTAGTATAGAAAATTAACACAGCGTTAGTCTGGCACTGAGCTGTTGGGGACTCGAATCCTCCGGATCTGAAACACACACATCCCTTCTCAAACAGTCCCAGTCCATCCCACACAGTAGCACATGAAGCCTGACTCAGCCTTCATCCCTGACTTATGTAAACACCACTGTTTCAGCAGAGGGAGCAAGGCTAGGCAGCTGCTCTCTGGCCCTGCCGCCCCGTGCCAAACACAGCCCAGTGAGCACACAGTGGGCACAACAACACAACAACGACATGACGCCCAGACACAGAAGCAGACTGGGTTGTATAAACAGAAACTGATTCTACATGTCATGTTTCTCTCTCCTCCTCAATTTATAGAACCACAGTCTGAGTAGGGCAGTGCATAACCACTGCATTGACTTTGGGATGATGTATGTCTCAGCTTTCCCAGGATCCATATACACTATTACTTGTCCTGATAAACCGATTAGAGCTCTCAAATAGTTGTCCTGACATAAACCATGCTGAGAACAACCGATCCATGAGGTTGATTGGCACAGCAGATTGTACTGTAACTGAATAGGTCATTGCCCCCAATAGGGCATGACCATCATGTTGCCAAGAAACCGGAGAGAAAGTGAGGATCGACTACATGGATGAATTAAACAATCACTGGATCAGGTGACAGCTAGTCTGAATTTGCATCAGCAGACTGGCTTTAATCTTGTATTCTCTGAATATGAACGGTTAGTAATGCATCAACAACATTCTCAAGAGAGAGGTTTTGTTCATTGATAATGTCCTTTGATATTTCTAGCAGTTACCATCTGGGAAATGCTACATCTTGGCAGGTTTGAACCTGGCACTCAGAGGTCCATAGTGTCACAGTAACAAAAATCTATAGGCCTAAACCGTGCCAACAGATACTGCCTTCATATTGATCAAATGCAGTTTGTTGTAGGCTTCTAACACCCTGGCTTCTAACGCCCTGGCTTCTAACGCACTGGCTTATTTATATCCAACTTTTTGAACACCCACCTCAAAATACAGTGAAAAGCTTGGCATGAAAATTGGTATCTAAGCAAATACAGGGAATTACAAACTTAATAGTAAAAATGTCTGGAATTTCCTCGCTTGGTTAATAGTGAACAGTTTGGTCTGCTTTGCTGTTATATTCTACCTGTAAAAGCTATGCATTTACAGTAATCATCTTTAATGCAGAAGTTCATGCTCTGCTGTTCCATAGACTCCAATGAAATCCAACCGACCGTGACAAGCACACATCACACACTGCAAGACATGGCCCCTAAAGAATGCAAAACAACTTTTTACTTTCTCACGAGGTGGGCCTAATCCCCATGCAAATAACATTTGTGAGTGTCCTAGCCAACACTTAAATAATTTTTCCAACTCATGCAAGTACTAAATCAAACAGATCATAATATGTTGTAATAGTTTATTTCCACAGTAACTTGTATGTTTATAGCTGAATGGTCATAGTCATGTGGGTCTTTGCAGTTCAATGCAGTTGTTGTTTTCCCTTGTTCTAATACTTGTGACACACAGAAACAGCAGAGCAAGCTATATCAATTTTCCATAACTTTTGTTAGGATTTCAGCACAATTGCAATATGATATATTGCTTGTTTATACTATTTACATTTCAGTCATTTAGCAGACGCTGTTTTCCAGAGCAACTTACAAGTGCCTTGCTCAAGGGCACATAGACATATTTTTCACCTAGTCAGGTCAGGGATTCAAACCAGCAACCTTTAGGTTACTGGCCCAGATGCTCTTAACCGCTAGGCTACCTGACACCTTATAGATTTTAGGTGTCCATGCTTATGCTTTTTGGAGGAAAAGGAGAAACATATTGTTTAGTGTGGAGAATTTCACTGTCCCTGAGTTTGCATTGCATATTTTCAACAGTTCAATAAAGAGTTACACTAGTGATTCACAAAAAGGTGTATTGTCAGAGTCCTGGCTATGCATGGAGCTCAGCCCCGTGTCTGAGTCCTCATCATTCGTGTTGCTGGTATTGGAGAGACCTTTGGCCTGCTCCACCCACCCACTGCTCTTCTCCAAGGAAGGCAACATTTCAGTCTCAGTGACACCAGAGGGTTCTTTGTAATCATCGGGTAACTTCTCGTTATTTAAATCCATAGAGTCCATTTTTGCGAGCAAATCCGTTAGTTCTTTTTCTTTTGCGTCCCACAGCTCCTGGCTTAAGTCCAAATCACCCTTAATAGTCTTTAAATCCGTGTTCAAACGAAGACCAATATGTAAACTAGTATCTAGCTGTAATTTGATTCTCTCCTCCTCTAAAACCAAGTCGTTCTCTGATAAACTGTCCACAGTTGTCTTTTGAGCAGCGACGCCTGCCTTTGGAGCCGTTGCAGACACGGGGATGTCTACAGGCTCCCCAATACTGTCGGTGTCTTTGCCCGACAGCTCATCTTGCCGTCTTTTCATCCATCTTTGGTTCAGCTCCTCCTGAATCTCACCTGTGATGATGTCCATGAGAGCTTCACGTTCTGTCAATTCCTCCTGAAGTCGCAGGACCTCCTCGCAACAGAGTGCGTAATCCTCAAACTGTGCAATAGCCTCCCCTGAACATGGAACGTTCTCTGTTGGATCAGCCTTCGCGCTCGACTCCACCATGTATGTGTCCTGCACATAATTGATACCATGTTTCTTAATTCTGTCAAAATGCACTTTTGCCTCATCCCTCTCTATATCCCTATCTAATTCTTTGATCCTTTTGATCTGCTGGCGGATGGTGTGATCTTGCGATATAACCAAGTGCACCAACGTTTCCATTTTCTCCACTGAGGATGTATCCTTAGGAACAGTCTCCTCTTTCTTTTTGTTAATTTTGTCCAACTTTCTAAAAGCTTTTCTAACAATCCTCCGCTGCTTTTCTTGCGAGAAAGCCATTGTGGTCTTAGCTGCTCCCTTGAATACGCACGGACTGTCTTTGCTCTGAACGACCCGCGCCTCGGCGCTCCTGGGTCCGTTGTTCGGTAACGATGCCTCATTCTTCACCAACACAAACCTCACGTTTTCCTGCTCATCTCCCCAGGCGCTCCAGAGACGCAGGATTTTGGTTTTATTGGGTAAAATCCTCTCAAAGCCTCTCCATTTCTCCACTATGCAGTAAGACTGGGGGGTCCCAGATAGCATCACCGCTGACGCACCTTGCTTCAAGTTTTGGTCCTCCAGTAGAACTTTGACAACATCGGAGCAGGTGGTGCGCTTGGACAGCCCGGAGACCAGTTTCTCCTCCCGGCAGACCCATACTGATACCTTGCATTCTTCCTGCTCCATACTGGAAAAACCTTTAACGCAATTGCTGATTAAAGTTTCTGCTCTCCTTTCGACTCCTCGGTTCCACTTTTCAGTTGTAGAGAGAAAAGTGACACACACCTTCATTTAGAGCTGTCCTTATTCTCATGTAAGCATGTCATCATCATGAAGTAATAAGCGCAGTACTTGCCTCCAGTAGGACTTTTCCTGTGGCAGACTGAGTGAGGCACGCTGTGAAGTTGTTCTGCAGGGGATCACATTATCAGACTTCCTTTTGGAACACTGTGCGCAGAGGAGGAACGGGCGTCCTTCCTTTCCGTCGGTATGCACTACTGTGGATACATTTCTATGCACACTAAAGTATATGCCTCCACTCGCAATGGGACTCTCTCCACTCTTCGTTGATCACGACACTACAACTCTACTCCAAACAGAAGTTTTTGAATGTAACATTACCCACCCACTTTGTGTGCATTTTACGCACCAGTTTGCCTACTGTACTTTGGTCAAAACTACCATCAATCTCATGTGAAAGATTAAAAAGTGGACACATTTTAAAGTGATTTATATATGTCATTAAATGAATTCAAGTGAAATTGTAAAGTTAAACTATATAAATATTCTGATGTCTCAAGCTTATTCATCTACAAGGCCATTTATTAGTTTATGTTGATGCACATAAAGACAAGAGTTAGTCAGGGTCCCCCTTGTTTCACATCTTGAAGACTTCTGAACTTGTCTTCTGCAGAAGCAACAAAGCAAGCGAAATAAAATAAAAAATATGAATGGAGCTGCTCAGAAGATCATTTATCTCTGCCCTCTATAACACCCCAACCAAACCACTTCCTGCAAAGACATATGAACGAAAAACATATTTTCATAAAACAAGGATTTGTCTGTGGTTATTGCAGAGGTCTTTAGTGGATGAGGATTGTTGTCTGGGTGTGTATATGTTCATTCCCTACAGCCCTGGCTAGAATCACAGCTCGTCATTGGTCCCGGTCGGTTTATCCTCCTGTGATCCTGACAGCTGATAACAGGCCAAGTTTGTTGATGAAACACTACATAAAACCCCAGGCTGGAGGTTATAATCATGTCAGGCAGGGGATTCTCCAACATCAACATAGCCAGGAGCTGTATTGAAAGAGGATTGCCATATCGAAGCTCAAGAAAACAAAGAGTTACTATTTATTCTCATGTGAGTGAATAGGTCAACATTATCACAGGTTGCCAAGCCCGATTCTTTTGGCTAGAGCTCCCCCTGTTGTGCATTAGGAGCATTTCAGAGCTGTTAATTGACGTTTGTGAGAAATTATGATTCATCATCATTCAGAAACAGAATTGAATATTATTTTAATTGGATATAATATGCATACAACATTTCTAGAAAGCTATAAAATATCTAACATTTTAGCAATGAAGAAAAACTTACAAAGCAAAGACCAGACCCAGTCCCAGTATAGTAAAAACAGTATTTTTCCATATTCTCGTCTCTTTATACAAATCACCATTAACAATTCTCTGCACACAATGTTCTGAGGATGCCATCCAAACTTGAGAAAAATTAAAGCCAATTTTGAAAAATAGATAGACAAAAAGGTACCAGTACCTATAGACAAATAACACACAACCCAGATCTTAGCTGCTGATGTTTGTGTAAAAAAAAAAAAATACTCCTTGTGTCCATTTTAAAAGAATATTTTCCAAAAACGTATCTTGTGAAATCTATATTCCTGGTTGACAGGACTGACATACTGGGAGCCCAACAGTGAAACCAATAAGCTTGGCTCTGGTTAAACTGGAGTCATCAAAAAAGCATTGTAAGTAAGTATAGCCTACATAGAACACACATTCAAACAGAAACTACTGTAGTGGTGGTCTGTGTTGCTCACACCATAATCTAGTCCCAATTATTCCTCAATTAGAACACAGGTCAAAGGTCTTCTAAACATGACATGAACCCTGTCTGATCCATTGTCTTCAGCAACACTAACATACAAGTATACTGCATTATGTTTTATGGACTGTAATGTTAGTGTGCATATGGTATGATAACAGTTGATTTACTGTGACAGTGATATCAAATAAACCTTCGCAGAGGGATCTTTTGACCCATAACTGTTGAAAACACTGAACATGCATCTAAGGGTACTATCTTTTCCCAAATAGTCTAATTGTTGTGGTAATGAATACAGTTCTACAGAGAAAGATATTGATAAAGGCATTCTGGTGATCTCGTCCGCCATTTCTTTAACTTTTTGGTTTTGCTTCTTTTAAACCTTTTCTAAGATGTAAAGTCATGACCAAAGGCACTTTATAATAGTGCAGGTGCCAAATGCACATCTGACATGTCTCCAGATTTTTGGTTTTTGATAGACAAGGCAAAGTTATTACTGCTATTACACATGGAACTTTGATAGACAAGGCAAAGTTATTACTGCTATTACACATGGAACTTGTTTATTGTAATAATCAATGTATAACTTAGCATCAATTATTTTGTAAAACAAGGTGAAATGTCTACATGTAAAACTGACAGTTGTGTATCTATAATGACCAACATGAAACATCACTAATGTTATGCATTTCCATCCAAGCAAACCAGGTGCCATTGGGGAAAAATTACTAAGGCACTGTACATGCAACACTGGGATGTATGAGAATAACAGGGCTGTCCTCCAGCTTAGGAAAGAGCTCACATTTCGTGGTAGAGTTACAGTATCTGTAAGGATGCCATTCCCTACCGCCAAGGTTAAAGATGCAATCCACAGTAGGGGAAACAGTGCCACTGTCGTTATTGTTTTGCTGACAAAGTGGAGGTGAGGAACGTCACGCATCCTGCAAAACATTTCTTTACACTACATATTCTGCTGTTCTATCGCGTGTGCAATGATGTGGTGGTGGGGGGGGGGGCATAGTTGTTTGCAGTACCTTCTTTGTTGTTGTTATATCGCAGACAGACGTGGCAGTTCCACTAATAACGAGTCCAGCTTTATTGTAGGCCACAGATTGACGGGCAAAATAAGGCTGAATAGCATCCAGAACACCCAAAGATGAATGTGTGGGAGTGTTTTGACTACTGTGTTCCTCAGTCACTGAGAAGTAAAGTTTCACTCTATCCCACATAACCATACAGAGGAACTAACTGCTTTGGGATGGGGAACTATGGTAGTACAGTGCTTTCATTTTCAATATGTGTATTCTTTGCTTCATTGTCATACGGGGTAACACCGTAGCAGCTTAGAGAAAAGATAACTTAGGAGGAATCTCTGGTCTCTGCCATGCATTGTCTTGCTTTAGCATCATCAGTGCTTTTTCTCTTTAGTTGGGCACAGGGGATATGATGCAAAGTGGTACCTGAATCTTATTTATACTCTCAATGTCCCTGGAATTGTAACTGTAACCTGTCTTCATCATATAGTAGTTTAGCATTTGCTATGTTATCCAAAATGTAAAACCGTTTTTCTTTGGAAAATGTTTGTGTGATAGTGATGTTCATTCGGAAAGTATTCAGACCCCTTGACTTTTTCCAGATTTTGTTACATTTGAGCCTTATTCTAAAATTGATTAAATAAAACCTTTTCCTCAGCAATCTACACACAATACCTGATAATGAATAGGCAAAAACAGGTTTGACATTTTTGCAAATTTATTGAAAACAGAAATACCTTATTTACATTAGTATTCAGACCCTTTGCTATGAGCCTTGAAATTGAGCTCAGATGCATCCTGTTTCCATTGATTATTTTTCAGTCCACCTGTGGTAAATTCAATTGATTGGACATGATTTGGAAAGGCACACACCTGTCTATATAAGATCCCACAGTTGACAGTGCATGTCAGAGCAAAAACCAAGGCATGAGGTCGAAGGTATTGTCCGTAGAGCTCCGAGACAGGATTGTGTCGAGGCACAGATCTGGGGAAGGGTACCAAAACAATGTCTGCAGCATTGAAGATCCCCACGAACACAGCGGCCTCCATCATTCTTAAATGGAAGACTTTTGGAACCACCAAGACTCTTCCTAAAGCTGGCCGCCCAGCCAAACTGAGCAATCGGAGGAGAAGGGCCTTGGTCAGGGAGGTGACCAAGAACCCGATGGTAACTCTGACAGAGCTACTCTGTAGAGATGGGAGAACATTCCAGAAGGGCAAACATCTCTGTAGCATTCCACCAATCAGGCCTTTATGGTAGAGTGGCCAGACGGCAGCCACTCCTCAGTAAAAGGCACATGACAGCCCGCTTGGAGTTTGTCAAAAGGCACCTAAAGACTCTCAGACCATGAGAAACAATTTTATCTGGTCTGATGAAACCAAGCTTGAACACTTTGGCCTGAATGCCAAGCGTCATGTCTGGAGGAAACCTGGCGGTGAAGCATGGTGGTGGCAGCATCATGCTGTGGGGATGTTTTTCAGTGGAAGGGACTGGGAGACTAGTCAGGTTCGAGGGAAAGATGAACGGAGCAAAGTACAGAGAGATCCTTGATGAAAACCTGCTCCAGAGTGCTCAGGACCTCAGACTTGGGCAAAGGTTCACCTTCCAACAGGACAATGACCCTAAGCACACAGCCAAGACAACACAGGAGTGGCTTTGGGACAAGTCTCTGAATGTCATTGAGTGGCCCAGCCAAAGCACGGACTTGAACCTGATTGAACATCTCTGGAGACCTGAAAATATTTTTAGAAATTAGCAACAATTTCTAAAAACCTGTTTTTGCTTTGTCATTATGGGGTATTGTGTGTAGATTGATGATGATAAAAACAACACTTTAATCAATTTTAGAATAAGGCTGTAAAGTAGCAAAATGTGGAAAAAGTCAACGGGTCTGAATACTTTCCGAAGTCACTGTATGTAGTAACTGTATAATGTTTTATATTTATCTAATTAAGAAAGGCTAAGATCTGTAATTGGTTCATAATTGTGATGACTACAGTATAAAATGCGGAAAACAGATAGCTTCCAAATGTAATCCACAGTACATCTTCCTATGTTACACAATGCCCCTTCATATGTACACATATGACCTAGTCTGGAAAAATGACACCACACAACTGTACCACAAATTGACAGCTGCACTCATACAAATATACATACAAAATACAAATATAATGATATTATCAATTAGAAACTTCACCCTAATGTAACCCAAGGACATTGTGGGTGGGATTTGTGTAGAGGCACAGCCACTTTCCATAAGGTTGTCTTTCTGAAGATGTGTTTCAATGGGCGATTGCCTCATGTCACTCTCACAACCAACCAATCACAACAGCGATTTATCTCTGTCAATTACTAAGAATTCGTCCTTCAATGTCTTCCCTCCATTCTTCAGAAGCTGTCCTTCAGGTAGATCGGTGATAGTTTGTCCCAGCACGTTTCTACTGAATCAGTCTCTTATTCCTTGACTAGCCGGTATATGTGATGTTGAGCTCCGTGTTCGCTGTTCGACACCTCAAACACACACGCCATGCACAGCATCGTCTCCTGTGTTTCTCTGTTAGTTACCACCTGAAGCACAAGAAAAATGCAGTGTGAGACACACACACACAAACACTAGTATGCAAGCAGACTGACTGAACAGGCTATCCTTACCAATAGAATAGTGAAGTTCTCTAGGACACTATTCATCATGTACTTCTCAGGCAGGTGTTTGAGTTTGTGGATAAAGTTGATCATGTATTCACACATGGGGGAGCGGCTTATCCTGTAGACAAAGCGTCCATTCTCGAAGCAGGCATATTCCGTCTGGGGGGGAGGGGGAGGGGGGGGTAAACGCTGCATGTGTCATCTCAATCAGAAGTTACCTTTACATTTCTATCACGTAAACTGTAATGCTTCAGCTTTACAGACTGAATAGAGCCCTAGGACTCACCTCGACCTTCTCGACCACCTGCTTGCCGAAGGAGCACACCTTGGTAGAGCACGTGATGGTCATGTTCTCAGAGCTCTCATACTGGCTGCTCACACCGTAGAAGGCCCCAGAGTCATCCTGGATGTTACAGTTCAGGTCAGCCTGCATCAGGACAACACATGTATTTGAAAAATGATTTAATCTTTATTTAACTAGGCAAGTCATGTAGAGGATAAACACCAGCAAAGCAATGAGTTAAATGTTTACAACAAAACACAAAAATGTTTAAATGAAAATAGATTTTCTTTAAGTCTCAAGAGGACTAATATAACTTGGCTGTACAGCTGGGTTATCCAACTGGCGGCCTGCTGGTGATATTATTTGCCCCCCCCCCCAAGTTTTCTGTGCAAAAAACAAAAAAACTACATTTGAAATCATAAGACTGTAAAAACAAATATTTTCCAAAGTATTCCCACGCATAGAGAGAGATACTCAGTGGCCAGTTTATTAGGTACACGACCCCATTCAAGAAAATGTGATCGTGGCTTGCATATAAAGCAGGCAGAGGCATTCAGTTACTGTTTGATTGAATGTTAAAATGGGCAAAACAAGTGACCTAAGGGACTTTGTGCGTGGTATGAGCATCGATGCCAGGCACGCCAGTTCCAGTATCTCAGAAACGTCCGGCCTCCTGGGCTTTTCACACATAACAGTGCCTAGAGTTTACCGAGAATGTTGTGACAAATAAAAACATCCAGTCAGCGGCAGTCCTGAGGGCAAAAACTTGATGAGAGGTTGAAGGAGAATGGCAATAATTGTGCAAGCTAACAGGCGGGCCACAAACGGGTAAATAACAGCGCAGTACAACAGTGGTGTGCAGAACAGCATCTCAGAATGCACAACTCGTTGATCCTTGTCACAGATGGGCTATTACAGCAGACGACCACACTGGGTTCCACTCCTATCAGCTAAAAACAAGAAGAACTGGTTCCAGTGGGCAGACGATCACCAACACTGGACAATTGAGGAGTGGAAAAACACTGCCTGGTCCAACGAATCCCGGTTCCTGTTGCGTCATGTGATGTCAGGGTTTGACGTAAGCAGCATGAGTCCATGGCCCCTTCCTGCCTGGCGTCAATGGTACAGGCAGGTGGCGGTGCTGTAATGGTGTGGGGAATGTTTTCCTGGCACACTTTAGGTCCCTTGATACCAGTGGCGGTCGGTAACGTTTAAGATGAGGGAGGACAATAATTTATTATGAGCATTGCCTTATTTCTATTAAAGCATATTGGATGACGGTCATTCATATTCCATTCACTCAGCTTAATGTATCAATAGGTTTTAGATAATACATGATACTCACATTTTCCCTATACCCATCATGAGGTTGCCACAACCTAGTTTATGAATGAAAGTTTACAACTTGAGAGAAATATTAGACTAATCAAGGTGACAGACAGTGACACATTCAATACCAGCTTACACACTCTTGCCTGCATCTAGCTGATATAGGGTGTAATCATTAGTCCAACAGTTGCAAATGAGAGTTTCTATTGGACAAATTCAGGTATGTTTATCTCACCGATTGTGTTGAAAAACGTTCCTTAAACGGAAGCAAACGAAACGGGAATGAATACATCCTCGATCACACGCAAACACAGTTCACTTTCAGAGCAGCCACATACAAACAGCATGATCCTTTTGCTTGTTATATAATTCCTTCTCGCATCTACATGCTCTCTTCCTCTCACCTTTTTCCCTTCACTTATGGACTTCAGTGCACAACACATCAGATGTCTGTGACCATAACCTAGCTGTAGTTTATGCTTTCATTCTCTGATCCTTTGATTGGGTGGACAACATGTCAGTTCATGCTGCAAGAGCTCTGATAGGTTGGAGGACATCCTCTGGAAGTTGTAATAATTACTGTGTAAGTCTATGGAAGGGGCTGAGAACCATACGCCTCCTAGGTTTTGTATTGAAGTCCATGTACCCAAAGGAGGATGGAAACTAGCTGTACTCTGGCTACACCAGGGTGCTACCCAGAGCACTGTTGAGGATACTGTAGACCTTCATTGCAAAACAGTGTTTTAATAAATTATTTGGTGACATGTGAATATATTTTGTATAGTTTTACCTAAAAAGGATAACTTTAATGTTTCACTATATTTATTTTTTTGAAATTCACTGAGGAGGATGGTTCTCCCTGTCGTCCTCTAAGGAGCCTCCACTGATTGATATCAATTGAGAAACATTTCCATGTCCACAAAAATTCAGTGTGTTCTGGAGGCAAAGGGGGGTCCGACCTAGTACTAAATTGTTTCAAACCCTGCTTACATGTATACAATCACATAGACTAAATGGCCAGTTTATTAGGTACAGTCATCATGCTTTAGTCAAATATTATATCCGTTTGGGCTTCTTGCGGTCAATTTGCAGTCTACATGAGTGGACAGCCTCCTGACCATCCACTCAAGAAAAAGAAATTGGCCTGTGGCTGAATTTAGTATCTTTACATCATGGATCATCAACTAAGGCAGCGAGGCCCTCTAGTGACTCATGGCAATACTTGCAACCATATTATTTGGCATGTGTGTATCTTGAGAATGAGTGGAGTAGCGATCTACCAGTAAGCACTGCTGTCCAATAATCTTTTGAGACCAAAAGAGGCTTTAGGAATATCGAATGGCACAGGATCTACTGTATCTTTAGAAATAGCCTGATAAGAGTCTATGTAATAAGAGTCCTCTGAAGAGGAAGGCCTGTTTCAAGAAAAGAGAAAACCATAATTTGTACAAAGGAATACATAGCTCCTTCATTAAGTCAGCGTGTTATTAAGGCCTGTGATGATGAGAGGAGGGCTATTGTTTAGAGTGTGGGTGTCCATGTTTGAAATTCAGATGCAGTGGCTCTTCACTAATGTCTGAAGAGAGACTCATCCTCTTGTTTGCGTTTTCCATTTGAATTTTATTAATGTGCACGTCAATTAATATGGTCCCGTTTGAAAACATATCAGTTGACTGTAGATTATGAAAATATGTTTGAGTATCTTAAATAGAGAACCAGCATGCATGTAGCAAACAGAAGGAAACAGAGGTAAGGATTCAATTCTTTGTAGTTCTAACATGTTAATGTTGCTTCTGAAACCAAATACTTTGGCCAATAGACTCTATAGGATGTAATAGTAAGTAAAGCTGTGGAGAATGGCACCAGTTGATATTTGCGCTTAGAGAGAGAGACTCCATTGGTAGGGAGCTGCTGCAATCTCCTTAGTTTGCCCCAATCTCTCACACCTGTCAGGAGGTAGGCAGGTGTTCAAACAAAGCCTCAATGCTACCACATCAGCCCCTAGGGATGCATTGTTGGGAAGGGCCCGTAAGTAAGCATTTCACTGTTAGTCTAAACCTGTTGATTACGAAGCATGTGACAAATAAAATTTGATTTGATATGACGCACACACACACACACACACACACACACACATTCAAACACAAACCCATATGCTTGGTTTCACTCATGATGCATATACAGTACCTTCAGAAATGATTCATACCCCTTGACTTATTTCACATTTTGTTGTGCTACAGCTTGAATACAAAATGAATTAAATAAAAAATTTCACCCATTCAAACAGAATACCCCATAATGACAAAGTGAAAACATGTTTTTAGAAATGTCTGCAAATTTATTTAAACTGAAATCCATAAATATCTAATTTACGTAAGTATTCACACCCCTGAGTCAATAATTTGTTGAAGCACCTTTGGCAGCGATTACAGCTGTGAGTCTATCTGGGTAAGTCTCTAAGAGCTTTGCACACCTGGATTGTACAATATTTGCACATTATTCTATTTAAAATTATTCAAACTCTGTCAAGTTGGTTGTTGATCATTGCTAGACAGACATTTTCAAGCATATTTAAGTCAAAACTTTAACTTGGCCACTCAGGTAATTAATTCCAGTGTAGATGGACCAGTACGGAAAATAATAATAATAATAAAAAATACAAAAAAGTATGAAATGTATGCATTCACTACTGTAAGTCGCTCTGGATAAGAGCGTCTGCTAAATGACTAAAATGTAAATGTAAATGTAGATTTGGCCTTGTGTTTTAGATTATTGCCCTGCTGAAAGGTGAATTAATCTCCCAATATCTGGTGGAAAGCAGACAAACAGGTTTTCCTCTCAAATTTTGCCTGTGCTTAGCTCCATTCTGTTTTTGTTTTTTTTATCCTGAATAACAACCCAGTCCTTAACAATTACAAGCATACCCACAACATGATGCAGCCACCACTGTGCTTGAAAATATGGAGAGTGGTACTCACTAATGTGTTGTATTGGATTTGGCCCAAACATAATTTGTATTCAGGACAAAAAGTTAATTGCTTTGCCAAATGTTTCGCAGTATTACTTTAGTGCCTTGTTGCAAACAGGATGCATGTTTTGGAATAAGCTTCCATCTTTTCACTCTGTCAATTAGGATAGTATTGTGGCGTAACTACAATGATGTTGATCCATCATCAGTTTTCTCCTATCACAGCCATTAAACTCTGCAACTGTTTTAAAGTCACCATAGGGATTTCATCACGAGGCCAGAGCGGTTTCCTTCGTCTCCGGCACCTGAGTTAGGAAGGTCGGATTCACGTTTATCGTCGAAGGAATGAGCATTACACCGAGGCCTGTACTCTGGAGCGGGATCGATTTGGAGATGGAGGGTCCGTCATGGTCTGGGGCGGTGTGTCACAGCATCATTGGACTGAGCTCGTTGTCATTGCAGGCAATCTCAACACTGTGCGTTACAGGGAAGACATCCTCCTCCCTCATGTGGTACCCTTCCTGCAGGCTCATCCTAACATGACCCTCCAGCATGACAATGCCACCAGCCATACTGCTTGTTCTGTGCGGGATTTCCTGCAAGACAGGAATGTCAGTGTTCTGCCATGGCCAGCGAAGAGCCCGGATCTCAATCCCATTGAGCACGTCTGGGACCTGTTGGATCGGAGGGTGAGGGCTAGGGCCATTCCCCACAGAAATGTCCGGGAACTTGCAGGTACCTTGGTGGAAGAGTGGGGTAACATCTCACAGCAAGAACTGGCACATCTTGTGCAGTCCATGAGGAGGAGATGCACTGCAGTACTTTTTCTTTTTTAAATTGAACCTTTATTTAACTTGGCAAAGTAGTTAAGAACAAATTCTTATTACAATGACGGACTTGGAACAGTGGGTTAACTGCCTTGTTCAGGGGCAGAATGACATATTTTTACCTTGTCAGCTCGCGTATTCGATCTAGCAACCTTTCGGTTATTGGCCCAACACTCTAACCACTAGGCTACCTACAGCTGGTGGCCACACCAGATACTGACTGTTACCTTTGATTTTGACCCCCCTTTGTTCAGGGACACATTATTCCATTTATGTTAGTCATATGTCTGTGGAATTTGTTCAGTTCATGTCTCAGTTGTTGAATCTTGTTATGTTCATATAAATATTTACACATGTTAAGTTTGCTGAAAATAAACGCAGTTGACAGTGAGAGGACGTTTCTTTTTTTGCTGAGTTTATGTATCATTAATGTTGTTTGTTTAGATGTCAATCATGTGTGTATTGTGAAGCCAAATTGTGTGGACAATAACGGCCAGGATTTTATTCAAGACACGTTATAGAGCAGCGAACTGGACAATGCACCTTTTACAACCATTCACAGTTAATGACCTTGTGCCATGAGACTCACCCAGAACTTGACCAGGAAGAAAGAGTTGTGAGGGCCCTTTCCAAAGAGCTCCTTCAGTCCTCCCTTCTTCTCTGGGAACTTGTCGTAGATCTGACGGATGTCCACAGCCTCCAGTAGGGCATCGCTGTACGAGTAGTCGGTCTGTCCAATGCTCACAAACAGGTGTTTGTTGTACTGATGAGAGAGAAAACAGCCGGTTTAGATAGATTACTTCTATTAGCATTATTTTAGTACTTCTCCATTACCCTAAGAGCTGGTTCCCCAGACACAGATTGAGCCTGGTCCTGGACTAAAAATTGTTTTCTATAGATGATCTCCATTGAGAATGATTTTTAGTCCAGGACTAGAGTTAATCTACATCTGGGAAGCCGGCTCTAAAACATATATTTTTTTAAATCTAAAAACACTAGTATTGTGTTGTCATAACAAATGTATTAATATATATATCGTTGATGTCACGTAGATTGATACGTTTTCATTTATAAAGCCCTTTTACAAAAAGTCTTAACATCATTACTAAAATTTAGACATTCGAGTTATCACGCCCAGTCTCAGAGATGGCTAACCCTGGAAATTATTTTGGTTCGCATAGCCTATTACCGACTTTTGGTCGACCAAAAGTTGTCTGTTCTTTTGACCAATCAATTGCTAAATTTTTTTCCGTGTATTTTTCCATATATAGACACACCCTATGTGTTTTAATGAGATCAACTATGTGAATTGATGCTTCAAGCTTACGGTTTGATGCCTCAAGGGGGTGCCAGAGATCTAGATAACCAGAAGAAAAAACCTGAAAAAATGATTCTCCTTCTGCTCCTGCTGGCTTTCGCAGATTCTGCCATTACTCTCCTGAAGTTGCCGGTAATAGGCTATACGAAGAGTCAGCAACCTTTCTCATGTGGAATGCCAATTTATCTTACCATTTATCTACCGATCTGCGTGCCAGTTTCGTGAAACAGTTTCTCAAAATCATTGTCATATGGTTAACCAAATTTATATCCAAATCTTCTTGCGCTTCACGGAGCAGTGCATAGCTGTTGTCAAGGAAGTGAGTTTGTGTTTATACAAGATGTACCGCCCCCACCTACCTTCAACCAATCATGTTAATGCGGAGCTATACAAAGCCCTCCGCATTGTTACAAAATTTGGGAGGTGCATGGCTATGTAGTACAGAGCTCAAAATTTGTACCTCCATATGGAGCATCCGACCACATTTTCCAATCAAGCATAAATTGGCTTTTACTCTAGGCCTCCACAATGGATGGGCGCAAATATATATATATATATATATATATATATATATATATATATATATATATATATATGTGTACACACACTACCATTCAAAAGTTTGGGGTCACAAATGTTTTTAAATAAAAACATTTGTACATTAAAATTAAATCAAATTGATCAGAAATACAGTGTTGACATTTTTGTAAATGACTATTGTAGTTGGAAACGGCTGATGAATTTTTTTATAAATTATCATTTAAAAAAATATATATTTTCACCCTTTTTTCTCCCCAATTTTTAGTAGTAGTTACAGTCTTGTCTCATCGCTGCAACTCCCGTACGGACTCGGGAGAGGCGAAGGTCAAGAGCCGTGCGTCCTCCGAAACACAACCCCACAACCGACACTGCTTCTTGACACAATGCTCATCCAACCCGGAAGCCAGCCGCACCAATGTGTCGGAGGAAACACCGTACACCTGACGACCGTGTCAGCGTGCACTGCGCCCGGCCCGCCACAGGAGTCGCTAGTGCGCGATGAGACAAAGATATCCCTGCCGGCCAAATTGTGCACCACCCCATGGGTCTCCCGGTCGCGGCCGGTTGCGACAGAGCCTGGACTCGAACCCAGAATCTCTAGTGGCACAGCTAGCACTGCACTGCGCCACCCGGGAGGCCCCCAAGGAAATGGCAGATTTTTTTTATGGAATATCTACATAGGCGTAGAGAGGCCCATTATCAGCAACCATTACTCCTGTGTTCCAATGGCACGTTGTGTTAGCTAATCCAAGTTTATCATTTTCAGTCTATTCTTGTTCTGAGAAATGAAGGCTATTCCATGAGAGAAATTGCCAAGAAACTGAAGATCTTGTACAAAGCTGTGTACTACTCCCTTCACAGAATAGCGCAAACTGGCTCTAACCAGAATAGAAAGAGGAGTGGGAGGCCCGGTGTGTATATATATATATATATATACACTGCTCAAAAAAATAAAGGGAACACTAAAATAACACATCCTACATCTGAATGAAAGAAATAATCTTATTAAATACTTTTTTCTTTACATAGTTGAATGTGCTGACAACAAAATCACACAAAAATAATCAATGGAAATCCAATTTATCAACCCATGGAGGTCTGGATTTGGAGTCACTCAAAATTGAAGTGGAAAACCACACTACAGGCTGATCCAACTTTGATGTAATGTCCTTAAAACGAGTCAAAATGAGGCTCAGTAGTGTGTGTGGCCTCCACGTGCCTGTATGAACTCCCTACAACGCCTGGGCATGCTCCTGATGAGGTGGCAGATGGTCTCCTGAGGGATCTCCTCCCAGACCTGGACAAAAGCATCCGCCAACTCCTGGACAGTCTGGGGTGCAACGTGGCGTTGGTGGATGGAGCGAGACATGATGTCCCAGATGTGCTCAATTGGATTCAGGTCTGGGGAACGGGCGGGCCAGTCCATAGCATCAATGCCTTCCTCTTGCAGGAACTGCTGACACACTCCAGCCACATGAGGTCTAGCATTGTCTTGCATTAGGAGGAACCCAGGGCCAACCGCACCAGCATATGGTCTCACAAGGGGTCTGAGGATCTCATCTCGGTACCTAATGGCAGTCAGGCTACTTCTGGCGAGCACATGGAGGGCTGTGCGGCCCCCCAAAGAAATGCCACCCCACACCATGACTGACCCACCGCCAAACCAGTCATGCTGGAGGATGTTGCAGGCAGCAGAACGTTCTCCACGGCATCTCCAGACTCTGTCACGTCTGTCACATGTGCTCAGTATGAACCTGCTTTCATCTGTGAAGAGCACAGGGCGCCAGTGGCGAATTTGCCAATCTTGGTGTTCTCTGGCAAATGCCAAACGTCCTGCACGGTGTTGGGCTGTAAGCACAACCCCCACCTGTGGACGTCGGGCCCTCATACTACACTCATGGAGTCTGTTTCTGACCGTTTGAGCAGACACATGCACATTTGTGGCCTGCTGGAGGTCATTTTGCAGGGCACTGGCAGTGCTCCTCCTGCTCCTCCTTGCACAAAGGCGGAGGTAGCGGTCCTGATGCTGGGTTGTTGCCCTCCTACGGCCTCCTCCACGTCTCCTGATGTACTGGCCTGTCTCCTGGTAGCGCCTCCATGCTCTGGACACTACGCTGACAGACACAGCAAACCTTCTTGCCACAGCTCGCATTGATGTGCCATCCTGGATGAGCTGCACCACTTGTGTGGGTTGTAGACTCCATCTCATGCTACCACTAGAGTGAAAGCACCGCCAGCATTCAAAAGTGACCAAAACATCAGCCAGGAGCATAGGAACTGAGAAGTGGTCTGTGGTCACCACCTGCAGAACCACTCCTTTATTGGGGGTGTCTTGCTAATTGCCTATAATTTCCACCTGTTGTCTATTCCATTTGCACAACAGCATGTGAAATGTATTGTCAATCAGTGTTGCTTCCTAAGTGGACAGTTTGATTTCACAGAAGTGTGATTGACTTGGAGTTACATTATGTTGTTTAAGTGTTCCCTTTATTTTTTTGAGCAGTGTATATTTGTTACTGCTCAACTAAAACAATCTTGGTCGACCAACAGCCTAACGAACAAACAATCAACCAGTCGACTAATTGAGGTCAGCACTAAATCAGCTTAGTTTTTTTTGCAACTTATTTGTTGAACAATCTTTGATGTTTTGTTGCCTCTAGGCCAATTCAGAATGATAACATTTTTACTGATGGTCTTTGTTATTCTTTCTGCTTGCATTTTGTATTTTCATTTTGACGTGTGTATTTTCTGTAATTGATGTAATTCAGGGCTCATTTGTAAAAGAGACCTTGGAAATGATTTTACTTCATTGTAACATTGCCCAGACATACAGTGTCTTCGGAAAGTATTCAGACCCCTTGACTTTTTCCACATTTTGTTAGGTTACAGCCCCTTACGCTAAAATAGATTAAATCGTTTTTCCCCCCTCATCAAACTACACACACAATAACCCATGATGACAAAGCACATTTAAAGAAATTAAATGTAACATTCACATAAGTATTCAGACCCTTTACTCAGTACTTTGTTTAAGCACCTTCGGCAGCAAGAACAGCATCGAGTCTTCTTGGGTATGACTTTACACTTGTATTTGGGGAGTTTCTCCCATTCTTCTCTGCAGATCCTCTCAAGCTCTGTCAGGTCTCTCCAGAGATGTTCAATTGGGTTCAAGTCCGTGCTCTGGCTGGGCCACTCAAGGACATTCAGAGACTTATCCCGAAGCCACTCCTGTGTTGTCTTGGCTGTGTGCTTAGGGTCATTGTCCTGTTGGAAGCTGAACCTTCACCCCAGTCTGAGGTCTGGAGCAGGTCTTCATCAAGGACCTCTGTACTTTGCTCCATTCATCTTTCCCTCGAACCTGACTAATCTCCCAGTCCCTGCCGCTGAAAAACATCCCCACAGCATGATGCTGCCACCACCATGCTTCACCGTAGGGATAGTGGCAGGTTTCCACCAGACATGACGCTTGGAATTCAGGCCAAAGAGTTCAAGCTTGGTTGCATCAGACCAGAGAATCTTATTTCTCATGGTCTGAGAGTCTTTAGGTGCCTTTTGGCAAACTCCATACGGGCTGTCATGTGCCTTTTACTGAGGAGTGGCTTCCATCTGGCCACTCTACCATAAAGGCCTGATTGGTGGAGTGCTGCAGAGATGGTTGTCCTTCTGGAAGGTTCTCCCATCTCCACAGAGTAGCTCTGTCAGAGTGACCATCGGGTTCTTGGTTACCTCCCTGACCAAGATCCTTCTCCACTGATTGCTCAGTTTGGCTGGTCGGCCGGCTCTAGGAAGAGTCTTGGTGGTTCCAAACTTCTTCCATTTAAGAATGAGGGAGGCCACTATGTTCTTGGGGACCTTCAATGCTGCAGAAATGTTTTGGTACCCTTCCCCAGATCTGTGCCTCGACACAATCCTGTCTCTGAGCTCTACGGACAATTCCTTCGACCTCATAGCTTGTTTTTGCTCTGATATGCACTGTCTACTGTGGGACCTTATATAGACAGGTGTGTGTCTTTCCAAATCATGTCCAATCAATTGAATTTACCACAGGTTGACTCCAATCAAGTTATGGAAACAAGATGCACCTGAGCTCAATTTCAAGTCTCATAGCAAAGGGTCTGAACACTTATGTAAATAAGGTATTTCTGTTTTTTATTTTAAATAAATTTGCAAAAATGTCTGAAAACCTGTTTTCGCTTCGTCATTATGGGGTATTGTTTATAGATTGCTCAGGATGTTTTTTTTTTATATCCATTTTAGAATAAGGTTGTAACGTAAAAAATTTGGAAAAGTCAAGGGGTCTGAATACTTTCCGAAGGCACTGTAGCAGTATAAACACTGGTCTAGGATAGCTCACTAACCCAAGATAATGTCAGCTGTTGTAAAAATGCAATAGCTAACAAATAGTGACAAAATGACAAACTGGATATACAGGTAACTGCCAAAATAAAGGAAAGACTTGAGTAAATGAGGGATACAAAGTATATTGTAAGCAGCTGCTTCCATACAGGTGTGGATCCTGAGTTAATTAAGCATTTAACCTCTCTAGGGTAGGGGGCAGTATTTTCACGGCCGGATGAAAAACGTACCCAAATTAAACGGCCTACTACTCGGGCCCAGGAAATAGAATATGCATATTATATTTGGATAGAAAACCATCGGAAGTTTCTAAAACTGTTTGAATGATGTCTGTGAGTATAACAGAACTCATATGGCAGGCAAAAACCTGAGAAAAATCAAACCAGGAAGTGAGAATTCTGGTGCTTGTAGTCCTTTCAAGCCATTGCCTATCAAACACACAGTGACTTAGGGTTCATTTTGCACTTCCTAAGGCTTCCACTAGATGTCAGCAGTCTTTAGAAAGTTGTTTGAGGCGTCTATGATGAACAGAGAGCGAACAGAGGAAGTTGGAAGTTGTTGACTCAGGAAGGTACTGGCGTTCATTGGCTCGCATTCACGTGGGAGTTAGCTGTGTTCCAAAACGTTTTTCAAGACATTGCAATCGTCCGGTTGGAATATTATTGAAGTTCTAAGTGATAAAGGCCCTAAAGATTGATGCTATACAACGTTTGACATGTTTGAACGAACGTAAATATAACTTTTTTTACTTTTCGTCGAAACATTTTCCACGCGCTTCCTACACTTGGAGTAGCTAACTGAACGCGCTAACAACAAGGAGCTATTTGGACATAAATTATGGACTTTATCGAACAAAGCAACAGTTATTGTGGACCTGGGATTCCTGGAAGTGCCTTCTGATGAAGATCAAAGGTAAGTGAATATTTCTAATGCTATTTATGATTTTAGATGACTCCAAAATGGCGGGTATCTGTATTGCCTGGTGTATTTTTCTGAGCGCAGTACTCAGATTATTGCAAAGTGTGCTTTCCTAGTGAAGCTTTTTTGAAATCTGTCACAGCGTTTGCATAAAGGAGATGTTCATCTATAATTCTCTGAATAACAGTTTAATATTTTATCAACGTTTATGGTGAGTATTTTTGTAAATTGTTGTGCTGATTCACCGGGAGTATTGGAGGCAAAATATTTTCTGAACATCATGCGCCAATGTAAAATGGGGTTTATGGATATAAATATGAACTTTATAGAACAAAAAATGCATGTATTGTGTAACATGATGTCCTAGGAGTGTCATCTGATGAAGATCGTCAAAGGTTAGTGCATAATTTTAGCTGGTTTTCTGGTTTTTGTGACGCCTGTCCTTGCTAGGAAAATGGCTGTGTGCTTTTTCTTGTGTTGGAACTGTCCTAACATAATCTAACTTTATGCTTTCGCCATAAAGCCTTTTTGAAATCGGACAATGTGGTTACATTATGGAGACGTGTACCTTTAAAATGGTGTAAAATAGTCCTTTGTTTGAGAACTTTGAATTATGACATTGTGTGGTTTTGAATTTGGCGCTCTGATATTTCACTGGCTGTTGAATAGTGTGAACCGTGGGTGTTAACATCCTATCATGCTTAGGTTAGAGTCTAATATAAAAATGCCCAGTTGCCCATTATTTTGGCTACCATTGCTAGAAGAGATCTGTTATTTTGAAAGAGGGGTCTCAAAGGAGCATAGGGGGTTTAAAAGTTGTGTGTGAACACTTATGGGAGATTCTGGTGCGGCGCCTGAGACGGCATTTTCCACCACCCTCAATGATGGAAATTCTTGTGGAAGAATGGTGTCGCATCCCTCCAAAAGTGTTCCAGACACTTGTAGACTCTATGCCAAGGCACAGTGAAGCTTTCTGGCTCGTGGTGCCCCAACACCCTACTAAGATACTTTATGTTGGTGTTTCCTTTATTTTGGCACATACCTGTATGTTCCAGAGTCACTTTGGTATTTGGAGGGATTCTGCTTTGCTTGTTTTACCTTTTTTGTCTGTGAGAGTGTTTGAAGACATACACCAGTTTGAGGAAGTACGGTTGACCTCAGGAAATGGCACTAGTTTGGCCTGCTTTGGTCTGGTTTGGGATGCTGTCTGAGAAACAAGTACTGGTTTACCCAGGTGTGTTTTACTGTGTGTGGGAAGGAAGACAGTAGGGCAGGTACTCACAGAGTCAGGGTCTCTCTGCTGCTCCAGGAAGGCAGAGAACTCCACCAGTCTGAGTTTGGTGGTCCCGATGGAGCGTCCCTGCCAGGCCGGGGCTGTAGCCGTGGGGGGCTCGTACGCTGGGGGATTACACACAACACTGTCACCTCACTATCCACCGTTTACTGACACTAGGCAATCCAATATGGCGTAGCAGTGCAGACGTGTTGTCATTGTCCCATGTAAAAAAAATTATATATATATATATATTTTTTGTATATATATATATATATTCAATATAATAAATCTCTTTTTCCATTTTTAAATTAAATATACCTTCCGGCAACCCGCCTCACCCAATGTGATACGGATCTGCTATTTTTAGACCTTATAGCTAGAACCTCCATCAGAAGCTAGCCATCAGATGCTAACCAGCTAATTAGACCAGCTAATTAGCTACTAGCTATTTAGTCATTGTTAGCCACTGCTAGCGGCCTTTACCTTTAGCTCAGACACTAGCCGCTTTTAGCCTGGATAATACCCACCAGTCTGCACAACGCGATATCAACCCTGAGCATATCGGACTGCTTTTCTCCACTACATCACTAGATTCCTGCCATAATCTCCGGACCATTACTCCAGATCATCGCAGCTAGCGAGCTGCTACCAAGTGGCCCAGCCCCGAAGCTGCCGTAGTAATTCCGTCCGATGTGCCCTCAACCGGCCTTTGTCGGACATCGGTGAAGACACTTCTGCTAGCCCCGGCCTGCTAACTTTATGAACGCCGTGTCCCCCGCTTTCTAGCGTAGTAACGACTACCTAGCGGCTTCCCTGTTTCATCTATTGCTGTTCACTGGACCCTATGATCACCTGGCTCCATAGCTGATGCCTGCTGGACTGTTCATTAATCACGGTACTCCATTTTTGTTTATTTTGTTTATCTGTCGGCCCCAGCCTCGAACTCAGGCCCCGTGTGTAGTTAACTGACCCTCTCTGCCCATTCATCGCCATTTTACCTGTTGTTGTTGTCTTACCCATTGTTGTCTTAGCTAGCTCTCCCAATCAACACCTGTGATTGCTTTATGCATCGCTTTGTCTCTCTCTAATGTCAATATGCCTTGTATACTGTTGTTTAGGGTAGTTATCATTGTTTTATTTTACTGCGGAGCCCCTAGGCTCACTCAATATGCCTCAGATACCTCTTTTGTCCCACCTCCCACACATGCGGTGACCTCACCTAGCATAACTAGTGCCTCCAGAGATGCAATCTCCCTTAAAGTCAATCAGTGCCTAGGTTTACCTCCACTGTACCCACACCCTACCATACTCTTGTCTGTACATTAATCCCTGAATCTATTCTACCACGCCCAGAAATCTGCTCCTTTAATTCACTGCCCCAACGCACCAGACGACCAGTTTTGATAGCCTTTAGCTGTACTCTGTTCCTCGGGTGATGTAGAGGTTAACCCAGGCCCTGTGTGTCCCCAGGCACTCTCATTTGTTGACTTCTGTAACTGTAAAAGCCTTGGTTTCATGCATGTTAACATCATTTGGTTTTACTCACTGCTTTAGCACACTCCGCCAACCCTGATGTCCTTGCCGTGTCTGAATCCTGGTTTAGGAAGACCACCAAAAATTCTGAGATTTCCATCCCCAACTACAACTTTTCCATCAAGATAGAACTCCCAAATGGGGAGGACTTGCAATCTACTGCGGAGATAGCCTGCAAAGTTCTGTCATACTTTCCAGGTCTATGCCCAAACAGTTCGAGCTTCTAATTTTAAAAATGAATCTCTCCAGAAATAAGTCTCTCACTGTTGCCGCCTGTTATAGATCCCCCCTCAGCTCCCAGCTGTGCCCTGGACACCATATGTGAATTGATTGCCCCCCATCTATCTTCAGAGTTCGTTCTGTTAGGTGACCTAAACTGGGATATGCTTAACACCCCGGCCGTCCTACAATCTAAACTAGATGCCCTCAATCTCACACAAATTATCAAGGAACCCACCAGGTACAACCCTAAATCCGTAAACATGGGCACCCTCATAGATATTATCCTGACCAACTTGCCCTCCAAATACACCTCTGCTGTTTTCAATCAGGATCTCAGCGATCACTGCCTCATTGCATGCATCCGTAATGGGTCCGTGGTCAAACGCTCCCTAAAAACACTTCTGCAAGCAGGCCTTTCTAATCGACCTGGCCCGGGTATCCTGGAAGGATATTGACCTCGTCCCGTCAGTAGAAGATGCCTGGTTGTTCTTTAAAAGTAATTTCCTCCCCATCTTAAATAAGCATGCCCCTTTCAAAAAATGTAGAACTAAGAACAGATATAGCCCTTGGTTCACTCCAGACCTGACTGCCCTCGACCAGCACAAAAACATCCTGTGCCGTACTGCACTAGCATCGAATAGTCCCCGCGATATGCAACTTTTCAGGGAAGTCAGGAACCAATACACACAGTCTGTTAGGAAAGCAAAGGCTAGCTTTTTCAAACAGAAATTTCAAACCTGTAGCTCTAACTCCAAAAAGTTCCGGGACACTGTAAAGTCCATGGAGAATAAGAGCACCTCCTCCCAGCTGCCCACTGCACTGAGGCTAGGAAACACTGTCACCACCGATAAATCCACGATAATTGAGAATTTCAATAAGCATTTCTCTATGGCTGGCCATGCTTTCCTCCTGGCTACCCCAACCCCGGCCAACAGCGGCGCACCCCCCGCAGCTACTTGCCCAAGCCTCCCCAGCTTCTCCGTCACGCAAATCCAGATAGCAGATGTTCTGAAAGAGCTGCAAAAGTTGGACCCCTATAAATCAGCTGCGCTAGACAATCTGGACCCTCTCTTTCTAAAATTATCCTCAGCCATTTTTGCAAACCCTATTACTAGTCTGTTCAACCTCTCTTTCGTATCATCCGAGATTCCTAAAGATTGGAAAGCTGCCGTGGTCATCCCCCTCTTCAAAGGGGGGAGACACTCTAGACCCAAACTGTTACAGACCTATATCCATCCTGCCCTGCCTTTCTAAAGTCTTCGAACGCCAAGTTAACAAACAGATCACTGACCATTTTGAATCCCACCGTACCTTCTCCGCTGTGCAATCTGGTTTCCGAGCTGGTCACGGGTGCACCTCAGCCACGCTGAAGGTACTAAACAATATCATAACCGCCATCGATAAAAGACAGTACTGTGCAGCCGTCTTCATCGACCTGGCCAAGGCTTCGGCGATGTCATTTACAAAATAGCCACCAACACTCTACTCAGAAAACTGGATGCAGTCTATCACAGTGCCATCCGTTTTGTCACCAAAGCCCTATATACCAGCCACCACTGCGACCTGTATGCTCTCGTCGGCTGGCCCTCGCTACATATTCATCGCCAGAACCACTGGCTACAGGTCATCTATAAGTCTTTGCTCGGTAAAGCTCCGCCTTATCTCAGCTCACTGGTCACCATAACA